>NC_081191.1:102190570-102509320 GCF_902713425.1 Acipenser ruthenus
CACCAAAACCTTACTGTTACTCTAGCATACAGCATTCATGGTTTTCTGAAGACCTGTTTAAAGCTGTTCTTGTTCCTTCACCTGCAGGTTTATGATGGACCGAACAGCCAGGCTCCGCTGCTGGGGAAGCTGTGTGGTCTGGACAGGCCTACACCAATCACCTCAACTCAAAGCACCATCTATGTACGCTTCCGATCAGACAGCAGCAATAACCATAAAGGCTTTAGCGCTGGATTCTCTGAAGGTTAGTTCCCAGGAAAGCATGAGCCAATCCGTGTATAATGCTAGAACGAGAACTGATGACTGTAGTTATGTTTATAATTGAAAATACAGGCAGATTTTAATTAAGACAGAGTCCAAGATTTCCCCAGTTTAAATTAAAGCAGAAACCTGGATTTATTCCATCCAAAATGTGTTGAAGGGGGAGGGTAGAGTACTACCATGGTAATGGCATGGTTTGTTTGTATTGCAGCTTGTGGAGCCGTCATCACCACTGATGATATTGGTGGAGCCATTGCCTCGCCTATGTATCCTAATAACTACCCCTCTAATCAGAACTGCAGCTGGATCATTCAAGCCCAAGAGCCATGTATGTAGAACAAAAACAAAACGTGTATGAAAAGCTCACCTTTGTTTTTTTTTTAAATGTCATATCTTATGCTTAATGTGTCTATTTTGTGCCTACAGAGACAAATATTAGTTATCATTTTGGAAATATAATCTTAATAAACTCCTTGTGCTGTTTTGTTTTGAATAAAAATGTATTTGGTGGATGTCACCGTTCTGTAGCAATAGGCATAGATAGCTAAATACTGAATTTGCTAAATATTACTTGTGGCCATCATATTCCATCAGTAATGTTACTCAATATTCTTATCTCATGGTTAATTAAATAAATAAGTACATAAACCTCAGAAACTCACACAAACTCTTTTAATCCAGCCTGTCCAGGACACCAAGATTTCCTTTAACCCTTATCTCCATACTCAACTGCCAAGTCAGTGACCATTCCAACTGTAGGAAACAGCTCAAGTCACACATTCAATCATTTTTCTAAAGCACACTAGCAGTTCCAGCTTCAAAGCCTATTGTTCTCTGCCCAATAAAAAATTAAATGTGTCCCTGGCATGCACTGACTCGTTTCCTTTTATTTACACAGTCAACCACGTTACATTGTCTTTCACCGACTTCAGTTTAGAAAACAAAAATGGTAACTGCACAACGGACGTGGTAGAAATTTTGGATGGAAATAACTACGAGGCACCATCAGTAGGTAAGTAATGGTATGAAAGGAATGATTTATGTAGTGTTCTGGTGGGATGCACTACATTCATCACTATACACTGTTCTACAGTACATTATTCTGCAAACTACTTTAAGATTATGTAGGAATTTCCAACACAAAACCCATGTTAGATGAACAGAAAATTGTGTTGTCTCCATCATCCTGCATGGGCCACCATTTTGGAATGATCATGATTTCCATAGTGTACTGTTTAGAATTAAACCCATACCGTGATTCTCTTATTGCTTGAGTTCCATTAAATAATTCCATGGTTTCAATGTTGTGTTGTGATATACAACAAATACGGTAAGTAGATAAAACTACATGACTTCTAGTAACATATAGTTTTACCTTAGAGTTTCTGGTTAAAAATTATGGATGGACTCATTACGACATCACAAGATGCCCTACTTTAAATGCAAGAAGAACATTTGATATTCTTATGCCTCTAGGAATGAGTAAGTGTGTAAGGTTACAGATGTTTTGTGACTGTGTTTCGTGACTGAGTGTCAGTGTTTTTGAGAATTGAAGCCAGCTTGCCTGCTTTTTATCACAATTCTTCTACATGTTTATTTGACTTTTGTCTTCTTTTTTAGGTCGCTACTGCGGTACTGCTGTCCCACACCCTGCCACATCTTTCAGCAACGCACTGGTAGTGAACTTCATTTCCAATGGTCAAGACTCGGACAAAGGGTTCAGAGCAACATATGGGGCCTCCACATCAGGTAAGCCTCACAATCTACTTTTCTCATATAAACTGCGGTCAATTATTGTCCTTTTCTCTCCGACTGTTAATGTCTTTGATTCTGTTTCAGCATGTGGAGGTGCATTATACATGGAAACAGGAGCCTTCAACAGCCCCAACTATCCTGATACCTACCCATCAAACATTGAGTGTGTCTGGAACATCCTGAGCTCCCCTGGCAACCGCCTGCAGCTCTCCTTCACGTAAGTATGATTTGACAGTTATATTTGCAGGGAAGCACCTGAAATTAGAATATCTAATATTTTCTTATTAAACCCCTTTCACACTGGCTTTCCTACCTGAGTCCCGACCCGGTTCCTGGCTACCCTGGTCACAATCCTGCATAGTGTAAAGCCATGTATCCAGATCGTACCCGGGTCGGCAGCGACCCACCTCAGGATGTGAGATCTGGGTTGAGCAAGACAAAATGCATGATGGCCGTTCGTAAGCAGATGAAGTAATAAACAGCCACGCCTGTGTGAAGGTTTCACTTCCACAAGGAACATTCCGTTTGTTCTGTTTAGCCATATTTTTGTTGATTGAGACACACCAGAGCCAGATTGCAGCAGGGATGAAGAAACATTTGCTCTCATCAACATTTGGGCTGATGATTCAATCTACAGAAGTTGAACAGATAAAAGGGTTGAACAGATAAAAGGGATTATGCCAGTGTGAAAGGGGCTAAAACTGGAAAACGCATCAAATGTTCTTTTGTTTTTAATGTTGTTAATTAGGGGGTTATGAAACACCACCTGGATAAATTAAGAATTAATGGGGATGGGGTGCCTTGTTTTGATCTGCTTTTATTTACATCATTAAAATAGAACCCAGTCTTGTTTTCAATGTTTTGGCCGACAATATATCCCATTCTCAAAGATTGTACCATGTATATCAGACAACAGAGCACAGTTTGCGTGTTCTGCACACTTTATTCCCCTAATGCTGGATTACTAACTTTGCCATGTGTTCACCTGAAGAATGCTGATTTCCTCACCTTTAGTTATTAAGCTCAGTGTCTTTAGAACTTGCTCCAAAGGTGTATAACATGTAGAGAATCTATAATGATTAAGGCTCCAATTTTGGCACACCCAATAGTACACCAAAACCAATACTATAAAGACTATTGCGTTTGACTACTGGCAAGTTTAAATGTTACTTTCGAGTACAAAACTTACAGTACCTATTCAGACTCCGACATAATTTGAATTGAGGGTGTCCGACCCTGTGCGACAAGCCGGAATTACATCATCTACAATCTTGTGACGTGCGCCTTTTTTGGAGAGGCCTACACCCTTTCTAAAATACATAAAATATCTCTCACTGTTACATACCCGCATCTCTCTAATTAATGTTTGAAATTCTCCCTTTTGGGTGCTTTGTTGTTTGAGAGGATGGATGTACCAATGACGTCTTTTTTGATTTTATCCAATTTCGCGAATGCGGTCTGTATTTAAAGTGTGAACAACAGCTGCGGCCACTTTGCACAGCCAAAACAGCTAGGACACAATGCGTACTTTTTTAGCAAATAGTGAAGCTGGACAGCTTTTATAGCTGTCTGTACCTTATGTACCACATTCATCTGCGACAGAAGTATGAACCAGGCTTTAGAGTTTTCCACGATTCTGAAACAGCATGTTGTAAAGAAAGCCTCTGTAAGTCGGTAAACTTCTTTTCTCCGATGCATTTGTTCTTCTGTCTTTTACGGAAAACAGCTCACTCACAATTGTTTTGTATTTCAGCTGTCAGCCATTAACATGCTTGCTAGCTCAGCTGTCTCATTCACTCACCTACATAGCTACACGTAAATGCTGTGTGCATACGCAACCAAACAATTTACAGATACTCGCAGATTTGTATTTTCAGTGCATGACATACTGCAGTTTTAAAGGAAATAAAGGCAGCGCCTAATCAAATGTGTTTTTACATCCATTTCCAAAATTTCACTTCACAATTTCTGTGACCTCCGTGACAAAATCGTAGCCTTAATAATGACTAGCACTGTTTCTAATCTTTTAATTTGTATTATATAATTTAAGGCAGATCTTTAAGATGTTGCAGTGTAAGACCACATATCTTTCTGCCACATTACGTTCAGTCGATTAGAGTACCCATTGTCTTCGCCTGCATTGGTTTTTAATATAATATAGGTAAACCTGCTTTACATGAAAGTGAAGACCCAATGCAAATTCTGCACATATTTCCCTGGTTCACTGTTCTCTTGTTTGCTATGGAAACAGAATGTTGCAGCTCCAGCCCAGTCCGAACTGTGTCAACGACTACCTGGAGATCCGGGAAGGAAATGCCACAGGCCATCTGGTGGGGCGCTTCTGCGGGAATTCCCTTCCTGTCAACTACACCTCTGTCATCGGACACATCCTGTGGGTGAAGTTTGTCTCGGACGGATCGATAGGTGGTGCTGGCTTCAGGGCGACATTCGCACACTGTGAGTTAAAAGAAAAATGAATGACTTTTGATAGTATATTGTAATTACATTCCATATCAAGTACAGTACACACTAAGCATGGTGCCTCACTATCTGTGCATATACTAATATACATGCACACATATAGTAAAGTATTCCAACATTTAGAGTATATTTTACAGTCACAGTAACATAATTAACACATCAGTAACTAGTATTTCCAAACCATGTTATACTCAGCAGATCAGTTGCTATACACTAATTAAGTGTAATCCTTATATAGAACATAGGCTCCAGTGTTCCTAACCCAGCCTTTGGATCGGCAGGACGAGGCTGAATGGCTATCTTGCACTTGCCAGCCCAGATCCTAGCCACTGTTCTGGGGGTTAAAAAATAATGAACATGAGTGCTGATATTTTATTGTCATCGTACCTGTTGTTTCCCATGTTTCTTACTGCAGTGTATGGAAATGAGATTACCGGATCAGCAGGACAGATTGCCTCTCCACTTTGGCCAAGGGATTACCCTGACAATGCAGACTATCGCTGGACCATCACAGTCAATGCTGACTATTTCATCCGAGTTTGGATCTTTGAGATGGATGTTGAGGACACGTACGAATGTTACTTTGACAAACTGAAGGTCCGTGCTTTCCGTCGTGTTGTAACTCTTTTCTACAATTGGAATTGCAGCAGTACAGGAATAGGCAATTGCCTTTGTATACTATAGATATCAGATACAGACGTGCTCAAATTTGTTGGTACCCCTCCACAAAAAACGAAGAATGCACAATTTTCTCTGAAATAACTTGAAACTGACAAAAGTAATTGGCATCCACCATTGTTTATTCAATATTTAATAGAAATCAGACTTTGCTTTTGATTTTTTATTCAACATAATATTGTAAATAATAAAACAAATGAAAATGGCATGGACAAAAATGATGGGACCGCTAACCTAATATTTTGTTGCACAACCTTTAGAGGCATTCACTGCAATCAAACAAACTGCTCCAGCTGTCTCAGGTTTGATGGGTGCCTTCTCCAGACTGCAAGTTTCAGCTCTTTCCATAGATGTTCGATAGGATTCAGATCAGGACTCATAGAAGGCCACTTCAGAATAGTCCAATGTTTTGTTCTTTTCCATTCTTGGGTGCTTTTAGCTGTGTGTTTTGGGTCATTATCCTGTTGGAGGACCCATGACCTGCGACTGAGACAGAGCTTTCTGACACTGGGCAGTACGTTTCACTCCAGAATGCCTTGATAGTCTTGAGATTTCATTGTGCCCTGCACAGATTCAAGGCACCCTGTGCCAGGCGCAGCAAAGCAGCCCCAAAACATAACCGAGCCTCCTCCATGTTTCACTGTAGGTATGGTGTTCTTTTCTTTGAAAGCTTCATTTTTTCGTCTGTGAACATAGAGCTAATGTGACTTGCCAAAAGGCTCCAGTTTTGACTCATCTGTCCAAAGGACATTCTCCCAGAAGGATTGTGGCTTGTCAATATGCATTTTAGCAAATTTCAGTCTGGCGTTTTTCTTTCAAAAGTGGAGTCCTCCTGGGTCTTCTTCCATAGACCCACTTTTGCTCAAAAAGCGACGGATGGTGCGATCAGAAACTGACGTACCTTCACCTTGGAGTTCAGTTTGTATCTCTTTGGCAGTTATCCTTGGTTCTTTTTCTACCATTCGCACTATCCTTCTGTTCAATCTGGGGTCGATTGTCCTCTTGCGGCCGCACCCAGGGAGGTTGGCTACAGTTCCATGGACCTTAAACTTCTTAATAATATTTGTAACTGTTGTCACAGGAACATCAAGCTGCTTGGAGATGGTCTTGTAGCCTTTACCTTTACCATGCTTGTCTATTATTTTCTTTCTGATCTCCTCAGAGAACTCTCTCCTTTGCTTTCTCTGGTCCATGTTCAGTGTGGTGCACACAATGATACCAAACAGCACAGTGACTACTTTTCTCCATTTAAATAGGCTGAATGACTGATTACAAGATTGGAGACATGTGTGATACTAATTAAAGAAACTAATTAGTTTGAAATATCACTATAATCCAATTATTTATTATCTTTTCTAAGGGGTACCAACAAATGTGTCCAGGCCATTTTAGAATATCTTTGTAGAATAAGCAATAACTCATCTCTTTTCACAGCTTCTTTGCTTTATTCTATGACATACCAAAGGCATGCAAGTATACATGATAAAATAGCTTTTAATTTCATCACTTTTCAGGAGGAATGAAGCATTATTTCAATGAGCTGTAAGGGTACCAACAAATTTGAGCACGTCTGTATGTCTTGATTTTCTAAAATGTCCCACACGTGTTCAGTCATGCACTTTTGTTGTCAGAAAACATTGTAATAAGCAGACATTTTGTGGTTGATGCCTGGCTTTAATGCCATTCTCACTACAAGCTTCCTCTGCACAACATATTGTAACAAATATCTATTATACCTGATCAACTATTTTACCATTGTTTTGATCCACGTCCTGGGTCGTTAAGAGGGAGATGAGGGGGAAAAATAAAATGACTTGACCACCAAGGGTCTATTACTCCTGAACACTGCTTTTCTTTTCAATGCAGATCTTTGATGGCCCAAGTGTTCATTCTTACCAGCTGGGGACGTTCTGTGGGCTCCACCCTCCTCCCCCTGTCAGCAGCTCGGGCAGCTCCATGACTCTGGAGTTTCAGTCCGATGACTCTGTCAGTGGGAGGGGCTTCATGCTGGAGTGGCTTGCGATAGAGGCCTCTGGGGCCCTACCCACCATAGCTCCAGGTCTGTCTGCATGTTTTATTGTGTGATGGACAGAGGCTGCTGTACAAGCAATGCATGTTTTATTGCACTTTCACTTACAACCAATACAAACTTGAATGGGAGGCAGAGGTTGCTTTAAGTACAGTTGTATTAGTTGATGGAGTTTTATGACACTGTCATACTTGTGCTCTCCATCTCAGCTACCTGTTAAGCTGCAGATTTTTATTTTTGTATACTGGCTGAAAACACAGAGAAGCAACATCAGTGTTTACAGGGTTGGGGGAACTGAAGACTTCTTTTGAGAACAAGAGTTTTTTTTTTATCTGATATCAGACTCCAGGTTTGTATTGCAACTAACATTTTGTATATCAACCCTTTACCTTTTTTGAAATGGTCCCTTCTTTAGTAATAGCTATAGTAATGACTTTAGTAATAACAACACAATCACACATCTGTATAAATAAACATTTAAATAAATGTTACAAAAATTGAATATCATTCTATCAATAAATTATAATGTACATATATAGTCAAATGGCTGTGAACCAGTGAGGTATATTCTTGTAGTAAACACTCAATGTTTAAGATATAGGACATGAATGTAAATCCTAGGTGCAATTTTACAAGACGGTTAAGGACCCTCTAATTTAAGAAACAAACCCAAGACATTCCTGTCATTAATTCACTGATCTGATTCGTGTGCACCCGTTGTTTTTTAGGTGCCTGTGGAGGTGCTCTCATGACCGGGGACTCCCCCTCTTTCCTCTTCTCTCCTGGCTGGCCCAGTGACTATCAGAACAACCTGGAGTGCACCTGGGTTATCCGCTCTCCAGACTCCACTGTAGAGCTCAATATCCTTTCTGTGGATATCGAATCCCACAGCAGCTGCTTCTACGACAGTCTCGTCATCAGAGATGGTAAGACTGAGCAGGTCTCCTTGACTTGTAACCTTGGTAAAAGAAACACATTTCAACAAAGTCATGTTTTATAGGGAATTATTAAAAGCACAGCTAATGAGAAATCATTCAGCTTGTATCTTCAGGTTTTAACTGGAAAAGTGCCTCTTAGGAGTTGGCGTTTCTAAGAACTTTACGGGCTAGATTATCAAATCTTCTTCTTACAAAGCTCTTGTAGCATAATTGTTTGAGAATATTAATAAAGAAACATCTAACAGATACCCAACTATTTAGGGATATTATTGCAAAATGAGCACTCTTCACAAATTAAACTGAAACGTAGTCTGAACCCTATTGTATAAAGTAAGAACCAAGGTCCAGAACCCTATTGAAAAGTAGTTGGATTGTTACAAGGTATCGTCAAACCAACACCCGGGGTGGCTATCTGTAAGAGCCAGCTAACTAGTTTACTTTCAGAAAAAAAAACTTGCTAATAAATAGTTTTGAGAAGTGTATTAAATAAGCAAAAAAGGTATCCCCTTAACTTTTTTGAGTTGCTTATTACTGTATGTTGTTCTTAATACAGTGTTATAGAAAGCAAAGTGAACCGACAGACGTGATAACAAATGTGTACTTCTTGTGCCTTTTAAAACTAAATGTAAGAATTTACTTAAATGACAGGAACTTTTTAATTTAAATTATATATATATATATATATATATATATATATATATATTTTTTTTTTTTTTTTAGGGGAAACCAACGTGTCACCATTACTGGCCACTATTTGTGGCAGAGAGCTCCCTGGACCAATCCGATCTACTGGCGATGCCATGTTCATTCGGTTTACTGCTGATGGCAGCTATTCCGGAGGAGGGTTCAACGCCTCGTACCACAAGAGTAAGTTTAGGCTACCTCCATTGAAATACAGGGAACCACATTACAGGAGAGTTGCACTGACAATAGCATGTTATTTTTCTTCTGTTTGCTTGATGATGATCCGAGAGTCGTGCAGTCACATTGTAACTAATCTCTTATTAAACTTGAGCACAATGAGTTTGATACTGCTCGAACGGGGGATTCCCCAAAGCAATCAAATGACTGACATTGCCTTCATCCACACAAAAGCTAATACTCCAAATGACTACTCAACATTTAACCCTGACAACCCACTATTTACAGCACAGTATAACTGACTGAAACATTTAATATGTATGAAAACCAGCACATTTAATTTTGAAACTTCTTTGGTGATAATACAAATGGGGGCCAAAGTAGGTTAACAAGCAATTGATTTCTTTCATGTATGTTGAGAATTCTCATCTTAACACATATCATGCCTTCCTGTTAGGCTGCGGTGGTCTTCTGCATGCTGACAGAGGTGTTCTCACATCTCCCAACCACCCCCAGACCTACACTCCTAACCTGAGCTGCTCCTGGCACGTGGCTGTGACCAGCGGGCTCACTGTAGCCGTGCACTTTGAGCAGCCATTCCAGATTCAAGGTTACGGTACAGCTTGCAGCAGTGGAGACTATCTGGAGGTAAACTGGCAAATACACAAATCGTCACTGTTTACAACAAGACTTACTGTATGACCAGTGCTATCCATATTCACCTCTCAATGATGTTATTAGCATTTCATGAAAAAGAGAACTTACTTAAACTAATATTGATAATTATTATTTTTTCCCCTAGTTGAGGAATGGCCCTGATGCCTCCTCCCCACCTCTGGGCTCTAGCAGTGAAAATGGCCGTTACTGTGGTTCAGCTACACCCTCCACCATGCACACCACAGACAACCAGCTCTTCCTTCGCTTCATCTCAGACGGCTCCAACGAGGGCCAGGGCTTCAAACTCACATACGAGGCTCTGAGCCTGGGTAAGTGGCTGGGACTGATAGCCGTTCCTATATACATGTCACATCATGTAAATAACTCTTCGGGCTAAATGTAATGCTTTAGAAAAAATCTATATAAATAATGCTACTGAAACCAAATTCTGAGTGCTTGTCAGCCCATGTAGTTTCTAAATTCTGAGTTCAATACAGGGGCTAAACTGTTACCCATGTTATTTTGACAGCCTGTGGAGGAAACATTTATATGAGTGATTCAGACCCGTCTGGATATATCACATCCCCCAACTATCCTAACAACTACCCCCAGAATGTGGACTGCTCCTGGACCATCACTGTCCCCAACGGAGAAGCTGTTCAGCTGGACTTCGAGGGCGAGTTCTACATTGAGCCTACAGCCAGGTACCAACTACTCATCTGTATAGGGCCAGGCTGGAGCTACTGTATGAACACTAAGACAGTTAATGGAACAACATGAACATTCATGGAGCACTTTCTGTATTTCTGGAATTTGTGTGGATGAAGAAACCTGATACCTGGTTTAGAAAAGAGACACAAACTTCCAAGCACAGTATAAGAGAATTTGGCAGACTTTCCCAATCCCCTGTTGATCATAAAGTAGTTCAGGTTACTTGATGATTTGATGCCTGCAAAAAAAGGACCTCTCACTTAAAATCTTTGAAGGGTCACAGCAGGCTGTTCTTGGAGAGTCTCAACATACAATAGGAATGGCTACTTCTGGGGTTGGGGTCTGTCTGAACAGACATGAACATTTGTAGATACAATTGGGAAATGTAATTGATCTAAACAGAGGCTAATCTAAATACAAAGAGACGTATTTTAGGGGCAGGTCTGTTAGGAAAATCTCAGATCTGACAAAGAATGCTTGTCTCTTTAGTGTATTCCCATCTGTAAAAATGGCAGAATGTGTTGTAGTTGTAGGGTTTAAATGAAAGTGGCATTTAGACCCACTATCATTTAGGTCAGTTTAGCCAATGCTTTTCTTTTGTTTGTTTTACTCTAACAGACTTATTGTGATTTAAATTGTACACTATTTGTTGTGTTTGAAATTATGTAATGCATCTAGTTTGCTGTTATTACTAAGTACAACTGGGGAAATGAACAAATAACATATAAAAGATCATTCCTCAAGAAATGAATACAAATGGTTATTGTTTATCACTCTATTTCCAGTGAGACAGATTGAAAAACCTTTTTAAAGAGCACTGCAGCAGGTAACCAGGCGACATGCAAAATGTCACTGAATCAAGTTCAGCAGAAACAGCATGAAAATGAGTAAACTCACAAAATCCACAATGCTGACAATAAAATAGATGCATAGGTCTGGCTAAAAACCGCGTACCACTATAGTAGCATAGGAAAGATAAATCTACTTAAAACAGCAGATCAATAAACTACTGAAAACTATATATATATATATATATATATATATACAGTGCCTTGCATAAGTATTCACCCCCCTTGGACTTTTCCACATTTTGTAGTGTTACAACCTGGAATTAAAATGGATTTAATTAGGATTTTTTGTCACTGATCTACACAAAATAGTCCGTAATGTCGAAGTGGGGAAAAAAAGCCACATATTTACAAATAAAAAACTGAAAAGTCTTGATTGCATAAGTATTCACCCCCTTTGCTGTGACACCCATAAATAAGCTCTGGTGCAACCAATTCCCTTCAGAAGTCACATAATTAGTTGAATGGAGTCCACCTGTGTGCAATTAAAGTGTCACATGATCTCAGATTAAATACACCTGTTTCTGGAAGGCCCCAGAGTTTGTTAGAGAGCATATCTAAACAAACAGCATCATGAAGACCAAGGAGCTATCAAAACAAGTCCGGGATAAAGTTCTGGAGAAGCACCAATTAGGGTTGGGTTATAAAAAAATATCCCAAACTTTGAACATCCCCCGGAGCACCGTTAAATCCATTATTAAAAAATGGAAAGAATATGGCACAACCGCGACTCTGCCTAGAGAAGGCCGTCCACCAAAACTCAGTGACCAGGTAAGGAGGGCATTAGTTAGAGAAGCAACCAAGAGGCCAAAGGTAACTCTGAAGGAGCTGGAGAGATCCACAGCTGAGATGGGAGAAACCGTCCATGGGACAACTATAACCCGGACGCTCCACAAAGCTGGGCTTTATGGAAGAGTGGCGAGAAGAAAGCCATTGCTGAAAAAACCCATATCAAATCCTGTTTGGATTTTGCCAAAAGGCATGTAGGAGACACAGCAAACATGTGGAAAAAGGTTCTCTGGTATGATGAGACCAAAATTGAACTTTTTGGCCTTAGCGCAAAACGCTATGTGTGGCGCAAAGCCAACACTGCTCATCACCCTGAGAACACCCTCCCCATGGTGAAGCATGGTGGTGGCAGCATCATGTTATGGGGATGCTTTTCATCAGCAGGGACTGGGAAACTGGTCAGGATTGAGGGCAAGATGGATGGAGCCAAATACAGGGAAATTCTAGAGGAAAACCTGTTTCAGTCTGCAAGAGACCTGGGACTGGGGCGGAGGTTCACCTTCCAGCAGGACAATGACCCTAAACACACAGCCAAAGCTACACTGGAGTGGTTTAAAAACAAGAACCTGAATGTCTTAGAATAGCCCAGTCAAAGTCCAGACCTCAATCCGATTGAGAATCTGTGGCAAGACTTGAAAATTGCTGTTCACCAACGGTTCCCATCCAACTTGACAGAGCTTGAGCAATTTTGCCAAGAAGAATCGGCAAAAATTGCAGGATCCAGATGTGTAAAGCTGGTAGAGACTTACCCAAAAAGACTCACAGCTGTAATTGCTGCCAAAGGTGCTTCTACCAAGTATTGACTCAGGGGGGTGAATACTTATGCAACCAACAAAAGTCATTTTTTTTTCTTTAATTAACTTTTGTGTCACAATAAAAAATATTTTGCACCTTCAAAGTGTTAAGTATGTTGTGTAAATCAAATGGTAAAAATCCCAATTAAATCCATTTTAATTCCAGGTTGTAACACAACAAAATGTGGAAAAGTCCAAGGGGGGTGCAATACTTATGCAAGGCACTGTATATATATATATATATATATATATATATATATATATATATATATATATATATATATATATACAGACGTGCTCAAATTTGTTGGTACCCCTCCACAAAAAACGAAGAATGCACAATTTTCTCTGAAATAACTTGAAACTGACAAAAGTAATTGGCATCCACCATTGTTTATTCCATATTTAATAGAAATCAGACTTTGCTTTTGATTTTTTAATCAACATAATATTGTAAATAAGAAAACAAATGAAAATGGCATGGACAAAAATGATGGGACCGCTAACCTAATATTTTGTTGCACAACCTTTAGAGGCAATCACTGCAATCAAATGTTTTCTGTAGCTCTCAATGATACTTCTGCACCTGTTAACAAGTAGTTTGGCCCACTCTTCCTGAGCAAACTGCTCCAGCTGTCTCAGGTTTGATGGGTGCCTTCTCCAGACTGCAAGTTTCAGCTCTTTCCATATGGATAGGATTCAATAGGATTCAGATCAGGACTCATAGAAGGCCACTTCAGAATAGTCCAATGTTTTGTTCCTATCCATTCTTGGGTGCTTTTAGCTGTGTGTTTTGGGTCATTATCCTGTTGGAGCACCCATGACCTGCGACTGAGACAGAGCTTTCTGACACTGGGCAGTACGTTTCGCTCCAGAATGCTGTGATAGACTTGAGATTTCATTGTGCCCTGCACAGATTAAAGGCACCTGTGCCAGGCGCAGCAAAGCAGCCCCAAAACATAACCGAGCCTCCTACATGTTTCACTGTAGGTATGGTGTTCTTTTCTTTGAAAGCTTCATTTTTTCGTCTGTGAACATAGAGCTGATGTGACTTGCCAAAAAGCTCCAGTTTTGACATATCTGTCCAAAGGACATTCTCCCAGAAGGATTGTGGCTTGTCAATATGCATTTTAGCAAATTTCAGTCTGGCTTTTTTATGTTTTTCTTTGAAAAGTGGAGTCCTCCTGGGTGTTCTTCCATGGAGCCCACCTTCGCTCAAAAAGCGACGGATGGTGCGATCAGAAACTGACGTACCTTCACCTTGGTGTTCAGCTTGTATCTCTTTGGCAGTTATCCTTGGTTCTTTTTCTACCATTCACACTATCCTTCTGTTCAATCTGGGGTCGATTTTCCTCTTGCTGCCGCACCCAGGGAGGTTGGCTACAGTTCCATGGACCTTAAACTTCTTAATAATATTTGCAACTGTTGTCACAGGAACATCAAGCTGCTTGGAGATGGTCTTGTAGCCTTTACCTTTACCATGCTTGTCTATTATTTTCTTTCTGATCTCCTCAGACAACTCTCTCCTTTGCTTTCTCTGGTCCATGTTCAGTGTGGTACACACAATGATACCAAACAGTACAGTACTACTTTTCTCCATTTAAATAGGCTGAATGACTGATTACAAGATTGGAGACATGTGTGATACTAATTAAAGAAACTAATTCGTTTGAAATATCACTATAATCCAATTATTTATTATCTTTTCTAAGGGGTACCAACAAATGTGTCCAGGCCATTTTAGAATATCTTTGTAGAAAAAACAATAATTCATCTCTTTTCACAGCTTCTTTGCTTTATTCTATGACATACCAAAGGCATGCAAGTATACATGATAAAATAGCTTTTAATTCCATCACTTTTCAGGAGGAATGAAGCATTATTTCAATGAGCTGTAAGGGTACCAACAAATTTGAGCACGTCTGTATATATGCACATTTTTATTTAGTTTTTTATTTAGTTTTAGTACTTCAGTATTACATCATGAACATTGTATTTCATCATACTAAGGCAGTTGTTAATGCTAGAATTTCCGAGTTAAATATATATGTATATGTGGCATTTGTACAATATAGAAACAACAAGCTGTACAGCAGGGTGCACTTGTCTTAAGTAGAAACATGCTCTGTAGAGCCTCCTTGTTGAAAATGGTTAAACTTGTTTTCCTCTATCATAGCTGTTCGTATGATTACCTGGAATTGCGTGACGGTGCGAGTCCCAGCGCCCCTCTGATTGCCAAGATCTGCGGACAAGAACACCCCTCCACCCAGAAATCCACAGGCTCTGTCATGTACCTTCGATTCCGCACTGACAGCAGTGTCACACACAAGGGATTCAAAGCCAAGTATTCCATAGGTAAAGTCAAGACAATTGCTGGACACCTATATGATGCTTCACCCATGGTCTTGCTTTTTGAACTATCCATTCCTTAGAATAACACCCCTGACATTTAGTTCTGTGCCTATTCCAGCAGGGACTCGCCTTCACTAACATTAACTAATAAAAGTTTTCTGAGCAAATCAATAAAGTAGTTGAAGGGCTCATGTTTATCAAGGTCCCATAACCCCTAATGATGATAACAGCACATTTAATTAAACAGATTCAGCAAAGTAGTTAAAACAGTGAAATGCAATCCACTCATGTTTTTGTTTTATTTTTAAATTATTTTTATTACAGCAACTTGTGGCGGCAGGCTGATTGGACAAAGTGGTACTTTGCACAGTCCTGGACACACTGAATCCAATTACCCTGATAATTCTCAGTGTGAGTGGTACCTACAAGGACCAACTGGTCACTACCTCACAATAAGCTTTACTGCACTGGACCTCCAGGATTCTACAGACTGCAGTAATGATTATGTGGAGGTCAGAGAGCACAATGCAACTGGTAAGTGTTGCCTTTTAAACTAGTGTGGCATTTTACATGACGTACACATTTGGAAGAGATGTAGCTCTGAAACAGACATTAGCCCTGAAAGGTCCGTCTGCCCTTTTTTCTGTTCAGTGATGCTACTCCACTCTTACTCATTCACTGCACCTATCTTATGTAAATGTTAGACTTTCCCAATCCTGTTGAAGTTAACAATTTTGTAAAAGTTGTATCCAGAATCGTCGACTGAATTGTACTGTCTTGACATCCTTGCTAACCTCAGCATTTTCCTTCTGAGTGAGTCTGCATTTTACCTGTTGCTAAGCTAGAATTGCAATTGTTTTTGAAATGGTAACTCCTTTCTCTATTACACAGGGCGACTTTTGGGTAAACACTGTGGGAACATTCCACCCTCTCCTGTAGACACCTCTGACAGCTATGCCTATGTGAAATTTGTCAGTGATGCTTCTGTTAGTGCCTCAGGATTTAGTCTGCGGTTTGATGCCAGTGTTGAAGGTGGGTATTACTGTGCCTTTAGACCAGTAGCGTTCACTTTAGGCTCAGTACAAAGCCTTGTTTCAAATCACGTCCTTTATTGATTGTTTTTTGACTTGACTGGCTGCTATGTGTGCAAATGCAGCGCAGCTCTTGTGAGATTATTAATCCATTTCACTCAGTAATGTAACACAACTCACCTGTCTTACAACCGAAGAATAATGCTTACCTGTCTTAGGTTGCCATTTTTGTTTAACATTGATAATAAATTTAATACCCCTTGATGGCGCATTAAAGTATTTAAAAAAAAAGATTTTGCTGCTTTTTATATTATTTTTATATCTTACATATGTTTAATGTTTATATCTGTATTTATACATTGGTACTGTAGCAAAAGACTAATACAGGTTGATTGCAAAATTGTTTCTTTTATTTAGATATTGTGTAAATGCATACTTACAATAATACCTTGTTGCTACGACTCAGTTACAACCTAGCTTGAACTCAAACTCTTTCCTCTCTAGAGTGTGGAGGTGACCTGAATGCAGCGTCTGGAACGATCACCTCTCCCAACTACCCGAACCTGTACCCACACAGTCGGGTGTGTGAATGGAGGATCACCGTGCCAGAGGGCAGACGGGTGACTCTCACCATCAATGACCTGCGAATAGAAGAGCATCAGAACTGCAACTATGATTATGTAGCTGTAAGTATGAGCAAAGCTGCCAGTGTTATCAAATTGTATTTGTTCTTGTAAGTCGGTGGAATAAATAGCATTAGACAGCCTTAAATGTAGATCTAAGATATTTACCACTGTAAGGAATCCATAAAATAGCATATCACCTTCAGTCACTTTGTGTATAATTGTACCATGTTAAGATTCCTAACTATGTATCTGTTTTATAATGCATTATTTTATTTTTTTTCACAGTTTTAAAACATTATGCATTATGTGACCGAGTATATATTACCCAGTCCAGTGGGGCATCAGATTTAAAAAAAGAAATACCATGAATAATGGAATGATTTCTTGCATTAGTGTTTCCCTCCCTTCTTTATTGCTTTCCACCCTGTTTGTGGTGGTTCTATGGAGCTCAGATGTATCTTTTTTTTAATTTAATTTTGTGGTTGTTTTAAATTTTTACCTAATTAAATGCATAGGAGGTAACGACCAAAAAACCTAAGCAAATGCTAATTATTTCATATGCACTAAATTTAGTGGTTTGTATACCTACCGCTTGGTCCATGTGCTTTTTATCGTACCTGTTCCTTTTCCATCAGGTATATAATGGCATACTTCTTAGTGCTCCCATGCTGGTAAGGTACTGTGGAGACGTAGATTCTGGAACACAAGTGAAGTCATCAGGAAACACCATGGCAGTGATTTTCGTCACAGATGCTTCCGTTTCCAATGGTGGTTTCAGTGCAGACTACACTTCAGATGAAGAAGCTGGTAAGCGACTCCAACACAAATGTGCAATCAGTATCTTACTGAAGAAGACAGACTTGCAGATTGTAATGTATCAACACTTGTGACTATTAAAACATGATTCCTCCCCAAACGGCTTCTGAAATGGAAAATCTAATGGTTACTGTGTGTGAAAAAAAAATACTTACTTGTATTGTTGTACAGTGAATTAGCTTGTCAGATTAGCCTGTTTTAAACAGTGTTTGCACATTTAAACAATCGCCTCTTTTTCTGCTTGATGTGTTGTAGTTTGCGGCGGTATCTTGAATGTTCCCGATGGGGGGAATTTCACTTCTCCTGGGTATGATGGTGAGAGTAGCTATGCCAATAACCTGAGCTGTGAATGGATCATCCAGAACCCGTCTCACTTGAACTCCTCCATATCCATCAGTTTTGATGACTTTCACCTGGAGCACCACCAAACCTGCGAGTGGGACTACATTGAGTTCAGATTCGGTGAGTAACAGTTACACCAGCCCTGCAGTACTGCTAAATGCAGGGGCATTTCAGAAGATACCTGTTCCGAATCCCTTGAAGAAAGCAGGTAAAGCCAAAGTACAACACAGATAAAAAATGTGTTTGCCTGTTTTTTAATGTTTCTTCAATCTGCAAAGTTAAGATGCTTCAGAATGTAAATTGTTTTCACGTTATGTCCATCCCAGGCAATGCTAATGGGGAGTTGCTAGCCCGGTTCTGTGGACAGTCTGTCCCCGCAGTGCCACTGGTGGTTTATGCCCCTCAGATCTGGGTGCACTTCTTGTCTGACTACACTATGGGGGATATTGGGTTCCATGCCAAATATGCATTTACAGGTAAATAATAAAATACTGCCTTTTCTACATACTGCTAGTGTTTATTATTATTATTATTATTATTATTATTATTATTATTATTTGTTTATTTAGCAGACACCTTTATCCAAGGTGACTTACAGAGACTAGGGTGTGTGAACTATGCATCAGCTGCAGAGTCACTTACAATTACGTCTCACCCGAAAGACGGAGCACAAGGAGGTTAAGTGACTTGCTCAGGGTCACACAATGAGTCAGTGGCTGAGGTGGGATTTGAACCTGGGACCTCCTGGTTACTAGCCCTTTTCTTTAACCACTGGACCACACAGCCTCCTTTATACAGTGCTCCCTTTTATAAGGAAGCCCAGTATACTGCAGCAGCTATATAAGTGTGTCGAATTACTGTGTATTTACATAGTAGTTACTTAGAAAATGGCAATGTTATTATGCATAGTTAAAATGTACTTAATGTGTGAATTATTTTGCACGATATAACCTTAACCCTTTTCTGATACAATTGTGTACTTACATATATGGTGCTAATATGTTTTTACATTGTTTTAACATTTAGATGTCCTCTTCAAATCCCCAATACTGTGTACTGTTCAATGCCAAATGTACTGTTATTATTATTATTATTATTTATTTCTTAGCAGATGCCCTTATCCAGGGCGACTTACAATTGTTACAAGATATCACATTATTTTTACATACAATTCCCCATTTATACAGGTGGGTTTTTACTGGAGCAATCTAGGATAAGGGCGTCTGCTAAGAAATAAATAAATAATAAAGTACCTTGCTCAAGGGTACAGCAGCAGTGTCCCCCACCTGGGATTGAACCCACGACCCTCCGGTCAAGAGTCCAGAGCCCTAACCACTACTCCACACTGCTGCCCTAAGTACTAAGAGCAGCACAAAAACCTGAGCAACTAGAGTTAAAACTAGAGTCCCTGTGACCAGTGTTCCCGGAAGAGGCATCACTGCTACTGTGTGTTCATCTCTGTCTCTCAGGCTGTGGCGGTTTGCAGACTGGAGAAAGCGGAGTTGTTGCGAGTCCCAGCTACCCAAGTCCTTATGACAACGTGAACCGCTGTGCATGGTTACTGGAGGCACCTGAAGGTCACACTATCACTGTGAGGTTTTTTTTTTTTCTCTTCAAAACAGATTTTTTTGTAACTTTTGAGTTAAGTTACAGATTAGTTACTTGCTTAGGCAGACTAATGTTACTTACCAGTACATGTTTACTACGATTACAGTACATCTGAATTATAGATGCTGTTTGAGCAAAGCAGTTTAAAATATAACATTATTTTGTTTAAATCGAACTAGTAAGTGATACGTTTTCACAAAAAAATATGTATCTTTTGGTTTCCCATCTTTCAGTTTTAGTTTCTCAACCTAACTCTTTAGGAAAATCATCAATGCCCTGAAGTTCTCACTTGTTCAGAGTGGAAGAATCAGCATCCTTATTCATCATGTTGAAGAAGCAGTCAAATAAATGAAAAAGGGGGTCTGAATAAGGGAACTTTGCTTTAAGCATGAACAGAGATTATTTTAATCACCCAGTATGCACCTTCTTCACTTGGGCTTTCTCAATACAGATAATGGATCTAAATGTTTAAAAATGTAAATATGTTTGACATAATAATCGCTGAATGTAACTCTTTTTTTTTTTCCCCAGCTCACTTTCACCTACTTTGATGTGGAGCCACACACGGAGTGTATGTGGGACTCTGTGACTATAATGAATGGTGGCTCCTCAGGATCACCTGTGATTGGACAGTACTGCGGTACCAACTCACCGGGAACTATCCAATCAGGCTCTAACAAACTTGTGGTGGTGTTTGTCTCTGACCACAGTGTTCAAGCAGGTGGATTCTATGCAACTTGGATAACAGATTCATCAGGTAATGTGAATCTTATTAACAAAAGTAACACTTCATTTCAGTAAAATTGTTTGTAAACATTCTATGAAGTTAGAGGGTGTTTTTAAGTATGTTTCATGAATACCAAAAGCTCTTATTTTGCATGCACACAGGACCTACAATGCAACCTACAGTATGTTTAGCTTACTTATTGTCAAAAAAGCACAAGTTGCATTATGTAAATGTCTTTGCACTACATGTGTGAGAAAAGAGTTACCGGTAAGCAGTAGTTTTTTAGACAGTATGTTATCAGCGTGTGACAGGAAGAATGAACAGTCACAGTCGGTCAGTATAGACACAGTCTTTGAAGATACCTTATCAATGAGATATCTAAACTATTAGTAAAGAGGTGACAAATTAATTTGAAGATACCTCATCCCAAATTTAAAATACACCCATAATGCACATTTAGGGTAACATACTTGGATCAAAAGCAGATCTTGAAAGTCAGGGCTGTCTTCTTTTTGTGTGCCCATAAACTGTGAGTTAGGTTCACTTTTACTACATTTCACAATTCCAAACACCCAGTTTCTGCAGAGTCCATTTATTTAACCACTTCAACTCCAGATGTAAAAATGAAACCCCTTCCCAGGTACCAGATTTTGAAAATAATAATAATAATAATAATGTTTTCAAACCTGTAATTGCTATATAAATTGAATAAAACACAAATAAATGACTTAAACTTTGTTTCTCATTAACCCTTTATGCTGCTGTGTACTACATACCCATATTCAATATAGAGATAAAAACGTTTTTTTGGGGTTTTTTTTAACAATGAAAACAAAAACGCTTCTAATAACGATAATAACAATAACAATAACAATCAGTAAACAGTAATTATCAAATAAAAACAACATCAAAACGTGTGCCAGTATCGACTTGCTCTGTGCGAGTTATTGAAATGTTCAATACAACAGAACCCGGGGTTGCCTTCGCAATCAGTGCAGATTTTTCTTTTGTCTGTCTTCTTTTGTTTTAATTTTCATAGCAGACCCTGCACCTTTTTTATGGTGTCTGCTTCGCTTGTGTTGGAGGGATAGTCACAAATGCGTGTACATAGCTACTTTGCACAGGCATTGTGATGGATCTGGCTGCCGCATTGCCTGTACCCAGTGCTGTGTTTTGATAGTATTTTGTCACAGCACTGCCAATTCAAACCAAACAGCTTCCCGTTTGCAGCTGGCTTACCTGTAAAGTAGCTGCATGCTCTTCTGTTCATACAGTTTGTACTGTTCTTGGCTCCACATCCTCTTCATCATAATCACTGAGTGATAAGTCAGCATCACTGTTGCTGGTATCGAAATCCTCCGAACCAACTTCACTCCCGTTGCTCATTATAGAAAGACCACATACAGTGCCATGTTTAGCTTTCGCTAAAACCTATATAAACTATAACTAAACAAGTAAAACTAATAATATATCAAAAAATTATATATATATATATATATATATATATATATATATATATATATATTGTAAGATAGCGGGTTGTGAGAGACAGCAGGGAGGGGGTTAAAACCTCCCTGCGGGAGAAACATGGGAGAATGCACCTTTTGTTAATTGTATTGTTTTATTGTTTAGTTTAATTGTTTTATTATTAATTATCATCTGCACCTGGGCGTTATTGGGGAATTAGACCCAGGTGCGGGGTTTAAAAGGAGAGCAGGTAGTCTGCTCGAGGCTGCTGAGTAGAAGGAGGCAGAAGAGGTGCTCTGTCTCCGAGTAGCCAGAGTAAAAAAAAGTAAGTGCGGTGTCAAACCTGTGTTTTTTGTAAGGGCGGGAAAACAGCTTAGCTGTCCCGTGTTAGGCAATGTGTTCCTGAAAGTTGAGTTGGTGCTTCAAGAGGAGTTAGGTGTTTATTTTGATTTTGTATTTGTTTAATTTTGTGTTTATTAAAAATTAGCGCAAACGCGCTTAAAAATACACTTCTGTTGTGCTGGGTCGTATTCTTAAAGGGGCAACGAACCCGAGTGAGTGCCGCTCGTTTACAATATATATATATATATATATATATATATATATATATATATATATATATATATATATATATACTTGTAAAAGCTGAATGGCTTCCTGCAATATATCTCAGCCTTCTAAACGCCCACAGTTAGATTGGAATCGCTACATGACACGCAACTGGATAAAATGTCATCTGACCCTCCCCTGACTTTCATTGCACATTCCACAGTACTAGCAATGCCTTAGAGAATGAAACCTGAAACGCTATACTGAGAAACTGATCATAGAATAGAATGGGAAACTTGACATACGCACGTACGGCATGGTACTGTAAATGGGTTTTCAATTAGGTGCGTACGTCATGGTGTTGAAGTGGTTAAAACGTGTTGTACTAGGAGTTCCGGGGAATATACAGTACATGTCGATTCCGCTGCACTGTTTATGACATAACGTGTTTGTTTGCACATGATGTCAAAATGTTTTTCTTTGCTGTGTTTGAGTGGAAAACAAAATGAGGTATTTCATGACCCGCTTGGTTTTTTAAAATACGTATATTCCCTTCAATCTGAAGAGTATTAGTTTGAAATAGCAACACATGGCAAGACCAGCCTCATGACATCATGGGTTGCTGACCTTTTAGCAATGACTCTTATTTAAGTCTCTCTGGGGCTATCAAGAGACACTAAACCCCAGTCTGCATTTCTATGGCAGGAGGAACATTATAGGGTTATGAGTAAGAGGGATTCGATTCCAAAGGGATTAGATTCACATTTTATTGCATTCACAGTGTAACTGAAGAAAATCAGTGATATTTAAAGGAATGCTGGACAATCTAAAATATTACTGTATCCAAAAATCACAAAGGCTTTGTTCTATTAAAATACTGTGAGTTTTTTTTCTTTTTTTTTTTAAACAAAAAGCCTAGTATCTTGATGATTCATTCCCATACAGAGCTTTGCCTATGTCAAAAATGTCTGCCAAAGCAAGGCATCCTGTTATTAGGGGTTCTTATTAACAGTGGATGTGTAAAATGTAAACTGCTATATGAAAACAGGTTTTTATCTGGAGCAATGTCAACAATGAATAGTTTTTTTCAATAATATGTTTTTATGCAATGCTTCCCTCTATAGTGTAGAATGGCATTAACTTCACAACATTGAATTAACTGAGATATTGCAACAAAGTTCATTCACTGTGAAAATGTGTACCATTGCAGGCTTGGGCAATTCTACACGTCATACAGAAGATGCAATGGATTGTTTCAGTTAATTTAGATGAAAGTGTGCTGGTTATAGCTGGCAACCAACAGAGCAAACCAATCCGTTATATATGTCTATATTTATAATACATGTGTATTATAAATATAGACATATAACTGATCTGTTTCTCATGACTAAGCACTGATTACATTTATTTTAATGAGTAGGTTCCAAGAATTATAAGTGTAAACATGTCTGATCCCAGACTGAATGTATGATATTGTCTTTTAAAGTGATGTTGTTTTTAACAATGTGAAATTTTCTGGTTATCTTGCAAGGACACTCTTGTAAATGAGGCCTCGGTCTCAATGGGTTTATTCCTGGTTAAAGAATTAATGAATAAATCAAACAAACAAATAAATAAATAAACTGATAAGCATGCATTTGACATTTCTGCAGGCTGTGGTGGCACTATCCATGCAGATAGCGGTACTATCAAATCACCGGGCTACCCTCAGAACTTCCCAACTAACAGTGAGTGTACATGGAGGATCATTGCCCACGAAGGCAACCATTTGGAAATGAGCTTCAGCAGTGATTTTGAGATTCCTGACAGTAGCGGACTCTGCCAAAGCAGCTATGTAAAGGTCGGTATTACAGTGGAAGACATATAGATCTGATGTTATGTCTCATAGGTATTTTAGATGATATAGTTATGAATACATTTGAACAAATTTGTTCTCTTAAACATTTCTTGTTCTGTATAAAATTCAGATTCTATAATTAGGTATCACGTGCAGGTAAATAAACAGTAGGGGAAAGAAGATCAGAACATTGTAATCTTAATAAATAGCACCAGCGGGTATAGGAGTCGCTGATGCAGCATGCAAAGGGCAGTCAGATTTACTGCATTGTTCTCTTTTGAGCCTAGCCTCTTATCCCATCTTTGTCTCTTCCTCTGTCTCCTCAGGTGTGGGGAGGCCCTGCTGAAGTGGATGAAAGGCTGCTGGCAGCAGGCTGTGGGACCGCTGCCCCAGCGTCGCTCGTTGCGCCGGCCAATATGATAACTACTAGGTTCCAGACTCAAGGCCTTGTTGGGAAGGGATTCTCAGCTGCATACACCACCCGTATGTACTTCACACTGACCTGCATACTCCTTGTTTTACAGCAAACCTGACCCCCAAAGAGGCCAGCTAAAAAGAGACTTCAACAGCACTAGGTTGGACAATAGCACGGGGGGTGCAGAATGATTTGCGGTGCAGGCAGTAGTGCCAGGAGGAGGCTGTAAGCATGTGAAATGCTGTTTAGACTATATGGGGTAGAGGTGCAGAACTTGGATTCTACTCTTTCCTTTTTTTCCCATCTCACTAAAATGTAACGTTTTTATTTTCTTGTTCTTTTATAATTTTGCCAGACTCTGTGAAGTACAAAGGGCTGGCTAAGTGCCTTGGCAGCAATGGGAATACTGTGTTTTTCTCAGTTTGATGAAAGGTTTATAGTTCAGCGTGCGTAAAGGTTTTATACCTTGGCAATGACCCAGTTGTATTGTGAGGTTCTGAGCCCGACTCTCAGACAATTGTTTGAAGTGCACTGTTTTTACATGTCAGTTCATCCAGGCCAGTACAGGGGCAAGATAATAAACGATTTCTTACTAAAGAAAAATGAGTTCAGAATCCCTTCACTAATGAGTGGAAATGTCCTCAGAAATTCAGTTCACCAAGCAACTAGCTTAATTCCCTAGTTTTGTGTGGTAAAAAGATGTTGCATAAATAAGATCCATAAATAAATAATATTATTATTATTATTATTTATTTCTTAGCAGACGCCCTTATCCAGGGCGACTTACAATTGTTACAAGATATCACATTATACATTATTTCACATTATTTTTACATACAATTACCCATTTATACAGTTGGGTTTTTACTGGAGCAATATAGATAAAGTACCTTGCTCAAGGGTACAACAGCAGTGTCCCCAACCGGGGATTGAACCCACGACCCTCCAGTCAAGAGCCCAGAGCCCTAACCACTACTCCACACTGCTGCCCGGATTGCGTTCTTCCAATCGTTATAGTTTTAAATGTCTCATTAAAAAAAAAGCCTGTTATACATGTACGTTTGTATTTTGCTACAACCAATTTAACTTTTTATAATAATATTACTCCTGCAGGGTAGATGCTGAAGATATTATAGTACATTTTGAGGGACACATGGGAAAGTGTAAGCAAGGATGTTATTCTTGGCTGACCTGAGAATGCAAGTTTATTAAATGAATCCCATTGTAACCCTGGCAAATCGCTTCATCAGTTTTATCCAGCTAGAAAAAAAGTCATCGCATTCAAAACCATATTGAAAATAACATTTTAGACACTCTATACTTGTTTGTAATTCTCGTTAAAACTAACTGGGATTAGGTATATTTCCTGATACAACTAATTTTCTACATGCTCCTGGCCAAATTTAGCAGTTAATTGAAAATGACTTCTTATAATACAAATTCATTTAACACAAATTTCCTGTTAGTACTAATTATTTTGTAGCCCCCCTAAGAGAAGAAAAATGTGACTAAAACGAATAACCCTAGTTCAAACAGCTGAGTGCAAAGGGTATTGTGAAATGTATTCACTTGCATCCAGATTAGCGCCTCTGTTCTATATTATTGTGCTGTTTTGGGATCACTGATCCTATGATACATTTCGAGTTGCCATAGTGCTCGAGCATCAGTGCCATTTCCATGGAGCAGTGTAAAAACCTGCAGGTAAAATGCCCCACTGTACAAGAAAAAGAAAGATGTTGCTGCAGATTTCAACATTCCCGCAAAGACTTTGTCAACCAATTTTAAAAACTGGGATATAATAATACATTGCCTATGAACTGCAAATTGGATGCAATTCGTCAGCGTGTCCGATTTGCTCAATACCCTGATGTTGAGGGCACCTCAAATGCAGTTCATTTGCAACATATACTTTTTAAAAGTTCACTTACAACTGTATTTGCAATAAAATGCACAATTAAATGTATAATACTTTTCATTGTTCTGTAATTGAAATGTGATTTCAATGTTAATGTAACCTTAATAAAAATGACTGTATGCATTTGTCTTA
Source organism: Acipenser ruthenus (assembly GCF_902713425.1). Classification (NCBI taxonomy): domain Eukaryota; kingdom Metazoa; phylum Chordata; class Actinopteri; order Acipenseriformes; family Acipenseridae; genus Acipenser; species Acipenser ruthenus. The sequence goes on from NC_081191.1 coordinate 102,217,190, forward strand.
GACTCCTTATAGTATGAATTGCCGACAATACAATTTTTTTTGCTGGTCCCTTGAAATTCGTGTTTAGAAGAATTGACTATCTGTTGTAAGTGCAAGAGCATGGTAGTGCTAACCTCTTTTTTGATTCTTCTATATTTGCCAGGCTGTGGTGCTAACTTCACTGCCCCTGCTGGACGTGTTGTGTCACCCAACTACCCAGAGCATTACCCAATCAACAGCAACTGCAATTACCTCATTGATGCAGGCAATCAGAAAATCGTTGTCTTGCGTTTTGAGACATTCCAAGTAGAATGTAAGTGTGCTCACCCGTGTTCTTTTCAAACCTCCTTGGTGTGACTCAGACGATCTAAAAACAATTCTGCATATTCAAAATAGTTCCTGTATTTCTTACACGCTTATATAATGTGAAAGATATTTTGCAGATCATTAAAAGCTTCAGTTACTTTTGGGATTTGGACTTCTTCACTTGATAAAGCATGCAATATTTTTTCACTTGTATTATGCATCACAGACTAATGAAAGTCTGTTAAATGAACAGATATGTATTTTCCAGTTGTACAGATCTGTAAAACCTAGCTCAGAATGTCTTTTTAATTCCATTAAGTGCATGGAGTACTAAACAATCATCCAGTTTAATCAAATTCCATCAAAATAAATTCATTTAAAAATATACATTTACATTACAGGGTTAGGTACAGTATGAAAGGCATAATTCAGTTTATTTGGATTGATGATGTGCTAATTCAATTAAACTAAATATTACTCTTACAATTGTTTCATAACATATTGAATCAGGACTGAAAAGTTTCTTGGGTTTCAATAATTCTGTGTTACTTCACAAACACTTACTTATTTGGGGGAAATGTTAAAAAACATTGCTTGGCTATTTAAGGTTATTGGAAGATGATAAACATTTCAGGATTGGAAGTGATTGTTAAATGGTCTTAATTTGTGATCTCTTTCCTGCAAAACTGGGATAATTTAATAGTCCAGGAGTTGTCCTTCTTTTCTCATTTTATTTACAGTACATGTAATAGCTCTTGGCTGTGTACCACTACTATTGTTATCAATGTAAATTTAATCTCAGGTTCAGACAAGAAATGAACAGAATCCAGTCAGATTACTATGTGAATGCAAGCTTTGGGCAAGTATGATTATTACATACTGATACAACATTTTAATACTTTAAAAAAAATGGAGTTTTCATTCATTTTGGAAGGTTTTTACTTATAAACTATTATTCAAAAGCTCAATACAACAAGTATATTTATTTGAGCATGTATGGTGCCAAAGAATAAACAAGGTCCAGCAGTTGGATTTGATTTTAACCACGTGAAAGCCCAAGCCCTAAATAATATTAGTTAATTAAAGACATCTGCAAAAGTAAAAGCAAGGCTCTTGTTGGCTGTTACAAAACCATGGCAAGCACTGTCTTTTTTTGTGCCAGAACAGAAATCTAAAATGAGGACTGCATATTCTCCAATACTTTTATTTTATTATTTATTTATTTTTTTATTTGTTTTACAGAATATAAAACATTTATTTAATAAACTAAATAAAAGATGCAGAGCTTCATAAGTGTGCAGGCATTCTATCTTTTGACTTGTTTGTACTAATTCGTACCCTGCACCTTTTTGGTTAATGGATGTGCTTATAAACACTTTTGATTTCTGCCTTTTAATAAGCATTCACAAATCTTCTTTCTACAGGACATTTAAACATTCTGGGTTATAAGAATGATTTGTTGTATAACGTTAGGTGTGCTCAAATTTGAAAATATTACAGGTCATGCACATGTAAACAAAGAGCTGGACTGGAAGAGTCAACTTTGTCCACCGCTGCCCTTGATAAAGCTCCTCATCCAGTTATATTTAACCCTACTGTGCCATGGTCAAGCTGTAACAGCAATGGAACATGATAAGTGTCATTGTTCACGTAAGGGTAATGGAAGTGCACTGACCCATTAAAAGCTGCCCTTCAGCCTCTTTGACATAATAGCCTTGACCATTTAAAGCAAAACTACACTGACATATAAGATTGATTAAATGACATCATGTAAGGATTGTAATCATGATTTGTGCATAGCTGAAATCCATTTATCTTCTCAGTCAAGCCATTCATAATGTTATATATGGAATTGATGTTGTATTTACTTAATTACAGCCTTAGAAATATCATAATACACAACATGCTTTTTTATATTAATTGATGGTTTTATTGATTTATTGATGATTAAAGACTTACATTGGTATTTTGACAGCTGCAATAGTTATGTCTTCCAGTGTTTGCCTAAGTACAGATATACTATTTATATATCGTTTTATACTGTTCTTTTATTGACCTGTTGCTAAAAAAAGCATAATGCACGAATCTGTGAATGTTTAAGAATCAAATGATCAGTTAAATAAAATAATGACAATTTCATATCTATCAATAAAGAACATACTGCAGAGTTAACAATCTTACCTTATTTGTATTGCCAAATATTTGTAGGTTTTACTTTTCCCTCTGTAAAAGCTGCACGGATTATGATAAACATGTATTTGATAAACTTGAAAATGTATTTAATAGCTACGAAGTGGTATACAGTGCACAGTGCTGTACATGTTCTCAGCCATAGTACAGTATGTTGACTTGGCATGCTTTCTATTACAGCCCATTCAACCTGTACTTATGATGGACTGAAGATTTACAGCGGGACCACAAATACAGGATCCCCAATAACAACACTGTGTGGCTCTCAGATTCCCGGTCCATTCACTACTGCTGGCCCAATGCTACTGAACTTCTACTCTGACTCTGTAGTCGTTTATAGGGGGTTCCTGGCTAAGTATGAGGTGATCCGTAAGTATCTTCATTCCACTTTATATGGTGATCTGTAAGCCCAATAAATGTCTGTTTCGGACAGTGCAGTGATTATGCGTAGTATTAGCAGTAGTAGGGATTTTCCATTTTACATTAGCATCACTAATGAAGCTTTGTTGTTTAAGTAAAAGGCTAAAAGGCACATTATGTAATGCAACATCAGGGGTGACTAACAGCAGCACATTCATTTTTAATATTATTTATTTATTTATTTATTATTTATTTCTTAGCTGACGCCGTTATCCAGGGCGACTTACAATTGTTACGAGATATCACATTATACATTATTTCACATATCACATTATTTTTTACATACAATTACCCATTTATACAGTTGGGTTTTTACTGGAGCAATCTAGGTAAAGTACCTCGCTCAAGGGTACAGCAGCAGTGTCCCTCACTGGGGATTGAACCCACGATCCTCCGGTCAAGAGTCCAGAGCCCTAACCACTACTCCACACTGCTGCCCTACTGATCCTTGGTCTGTTGACTTTAAAAAATGTACTAGATGTTTTTTAAAACTCTGCATTTTAGACAGTACCACCTTATTGTACTTTATGTAATAAAGTGAGATAAGGTTGTGGTGTATTTGCGAGATTTTAACTTCAACAAAAGTGTTATGTTTGACAGTTCATTGGAGAGATCAAGTCAGATTTGAGAAAGCTAGTTGTCAGCTCATTTGCATTTGGGCGTGGCACTTCCTGTTCAAATGCTTCATGGGTGCAGATTGTGATGCATATTTTTGTTTGTGCTGTATTTAATAAATTATTTCAGAACCTCTCTATGAAGCACATTCAATTTGCCAAACAACAATCTGAGCAAGTGGGTATTTAATAATTATGTATGACCTTCATTATAACAAAACAAGAAACATGCTTAGTCTTGTTTCTAAAAGAAAGTTAATGGTATTAGGAAATCTGTATGGCTCTTGATCTAAAATGTGTAGATTTGAACAGAAAGATTGCTAAAATGACTGTGGTTGCCCACAGATTGACTTGCTTTACCGTACTTGATGAGTCTGCACAAAATAAAACCAAATCGATTCTAGGAATGAACACTGCTGCCTCTTTTAGGAGCTGAATCCCTCACGTGGTTTTCAGAGAGAGGCTTCCTTCTTGCTCTGACAGTCTCTGTTGCACTGGAAAGAATATCAGCACTTCCAAACAGTCTGTAGAGATGTAAAAACCTGCAGGCTCCACAGTGAAGCACAGTCAGGGGATTCTGTAGGCAGGGCGGTGGCTCGTTCACTTTATTACAGAACATCAGAGGATGATGCCCAGGGCATATTCTTTGCTTGGGTGATTTCCATAAAAATACAAAAAAAACCCTCTAGATAAAGGGTATGAAATCAGCGGCATGGTTCTGTAGAGCTGTTTCAACACTCCCCCCTAAATCATTAGAATGGTGCAGCTCTGTGAATGTTTTCAACAGGGAAATTCATTATAGTATGGTGGTAATCCATTACAGATGGGTCTGACTGAATGCAATGTCTCTGCTGGTGCTCAGCAGGATACTTCTTATGATTCAATGTGTCATTCAGGCACCCCGTCCAGTCACTCTGTGCACCCAGGGAAGGATATTCATTAAGAACCAATACTGTGTGTATATATATATATATATCCACATTGTTTTTCTAGTTGCTTGCTTACAAGCCATTAGGTTATTTAATAGGTTGGGTTAGCATTGCCATTCATATCTTAATCAGAGTTGATTTATACTGTACTGTAGGTTGCTCAAAGTTAGGACGTGTGTTTGGAATGACATTATTCTTATGTGTGTTCCTTTCTTTTTGTGTTTAAAGCCTGTGGTGGTATTTTCAACCAGTCGACTGGTACAGTCAGCAGTCCCACGCATTCAGTTTCTGACTACCACAGCAACATGAACTGCACCTATCACATCATTGTTGGAAACAACAGGGTTGTCGAGCTAAAGTAAGTTATCAATTGCTGCTTCGGAAAATTGCAAAAGAAATATAGGCTGTGTAAAGTAACCAATATAATGTTCTAAAGTTATGACCTTTCAGCTACACAAGAGACGGGTCTGATCCAAGCGTCCCCAATCTTTGAAGACAAAAGTGTAAAAATAGTTTTAATATTTTCCCTAATATTTTGTATTGCCCTATTGTGTTCTGACAGAACAAGATAAAATAGACTAGCAGGCCAGATCATTATCACCAATGGAGACACAATCGGAACAAGATTTGCACTGCAGTCCTGATTCTGTTGTATTGTGCATTGATTAATACTAGTGTGATGTCATTGGTATGTCAAAATATTAACATACTAGTACTGTTTCACCAGTGGCTCATTGCGTCTGATCTTGTGCTACCATTGTATTGGTGGGTCATTTGTAAGGGCTGAGACTGAGAACTGCACTGTGTCTCTGAACTCCAGTCACATCCCTGTCCACAGGCACCACTGGAACGTGATGCCTCATCCTTATAATTGGGCAGGTCAGCAGAGAGGCCAGGGTTTGTGAGACGAGGACAGAGAGCCCTTCACAGAAGAGCTTAGTCTTAAAAGCAGTCTTCCAAATACTGGGTGACACATACAGATCTGGAAATGCACAAGTGCAGTATTGTACTCTAAACTGTCATCATTATTTTGTCATAGAAAATTAATAGAATGATTTGTCATTAATGCCCAAGCCTTTATTGTAAAAAAAAATGGCCCATTTAAAAGGTCAAAACCATTGTCCTTTTACTTAACACACTAATCTGCTCCATACAGTAGTGTTCACTTATCTACACAGTGACTGATCTCTGTATACCAGCACAATGTATATCCTATTGATTAGACACATCCTATTGATGCACTGAATAGATGTATATGAGATGAGGTGGTGTTTCATAACATTGCCCTATTTTAATGATCTAAAGAGAAGCGGTATTAGGATATGCCACTGTTTTTTTAATACTTGAATAGATGGCAGGAAATTAGACTAATGGTGTAAACTTTGGAACTGCTATATCCCACCTCTACCATATGAATGTAGAGGTGCCTATCACAGATACATATGGGTCAAATCTGTCATGCTGCAATAGTAATTCATGGGTATGTCTGGTCCCCAGACACTAGTGAGAGGTGTAACAAAAGATTTGATGCGAAACATGAAACTATGAGAGATTAGACACAGGCGTTGCTTTTGAATAGCAAGTGATTAGCCCCCCAATTAAATAAAATGCATCTGGAGATACAATGAAAAACAAATTAAGGTTTTGCTGTGAATCTGAATTTTGACTATGCCCCTGGTATTTATTCTACACATTCAGTGCATTTAGTGCAGAAGGGCAAGCACTGCTAGTTGTGTTTTGATGTGTGGCCTTTGTTTCGCAGTAGAGTGACATATGTAATGTAATGTCTAAACTTCCCTGGTTTTAATGTAGTCCAAAGACAATCTAGTCTAAAGAGTCGGAGACAGTCAAGAGATTCTTCAGTCAATGCCATGGTTTTTGACTAGATACAGGGGCTAAGAATTCCCTTTGTTTTTTGCATTTTCAGTATTGTATTACAATGTGTGTATTCAATATCCACAAATGTTTTTTAAGGCCTTTTTTTTTTTTTTAAAGCAAAATACAAAAGTGATCTATTTTTATCTTCAGTTTTTACACAACATAGCAACCATGAAAGAAGAATAATTGTGAAAGATTATATGTCACCGTGACAGCAATGTAACAAAGTAATATCATTTGATTGTTTTCCATGTAGATTTAATTCCTTCCACCTCGAGGCCTCCTCCAACTGTGCCTATGATTATATAGCTGTCTATGATGGAGCAAACACCCTGGCCCCTCTCTTGGGCAAGTTCTGTGGCACGGTGATCCCTTCAACTCTGCAGAGTTCCTCAAACAATCTGTTCCTGGTGTTTAAGACAGACTACTCCGTCAACGCAGGGGGCTGGAGGGCCACCTTCAGGCAGACTTTAGGTAAGTAACTTTATTCCAGTGTTAATGAAGGTGTGCTGCTAAGAGACCTATACATTATAATACCAGATTCAATCTTGTCAAAGTACTGTATACTATCAATGCTAACCTAAAGTCATTTCACACATATTTACTACAAGGTATTTAACATTTATTCTTGTCATAGCCCGCTTCAAATTATAACTGCAATCCAATTACTGGTAATTACCCAAGGAGGTTTTTATATATAGTTAACAGGTATAGGAGGAGTGGCAAACACTGTTCCAGCAGCAAAGGTCATTCAAAATGATCTAGACAGCATTCAGAACTGGGCAGACACATGGCAAATGACATTTAATAGAGAAAAGTGTAAGGTACTGCACGCAGGCAATAAAAATGTGCATTATAAATATCATATGGGAGATACTGAAATTGAAGAAGGAATCTATGAAAAAGACCTAGGAGTTTATGTTGACTCAGAAATGTCTTCATCTAGACAATGTGGGGAAGCCATAAAAAAGGCCAACAAGATGCTCGGATATATTGTGAGAAGTGTTGAATTTAAATCAAGGGAAGTAATGTTAAAACTTTACAATGCATTAGTAAGACCTCACCTAGAATATTGTGTTCAGTTCTGGTCTAGAAAGAGTGCAAAGAAGAGCAACCAGAATTATCCCGGGTTTTAAAGGCATGTTGTATGCAGACAGGCTAAAAGAATTGAATCTATTCAGTCTTGAACAAAGAAGACTACGCGGTGATCTGATTCAAGCATTCAAAATCCTAAAAGGTAAAGACAATGTCAACCCAGGGGACTTTTTTGACCTGAAAAAAGAAACAAGGACCAGGGGTCACAAATGGAGATTAGATAAAGGGGCATTCAGAACAGAAAATAGGAGGCACTTTTTTACACAGAGAATTGTGAGGGTATGGAACCAACTCCCCAGTAATGTTGTTGAAGCTGACACCCTGGGATCCTTCAAGAAGCTGCTAGATGAGATTCTGGGATCAATAAGCTACTAACAACCAACCGAGCAAGATGGTCTGAATGGTCTCCTCTCGTTTGTAAACTTTCTTATGTTCTTATGTTCTTATATGCAACATATATTGTTTTTCCACATGATATTATTCATTTAGTTAAAGTGGTTGTAGCTCTGTTGGCTTTTCCATCACTTTAATAGCAATATGCAGCTTCAGTTTGTATATATTATTAGTTGTTTATGGGCTGAAATGCAAGGTTTCGTAAGCTTTTTGTTCATATGTGTTACTGTACATCCCTGTGTGGTTATAATAGACTTAGTGAAGCATAGCTTGCAAGTGAATCACTAGTCACACAGCCAATAGCTGCTTTCCACGTAGTGTGGCTTTTTTGGGATGACATAAAAAGAGAAAAAAGGATATATTGGCTTGTGGCTTGTTTCCCTCCACTGCCAAGCTTCACACAGTAATATGATTATTAGAAGTTACGCAAATCTTAGTGGACAGCAATGGAATGTTGTAGAATACAAAGAACACATTGAAATCAACAGAGTGGATTGTACTTTCATTAAAGTTTACAACTTTTGAAGTTGCTGGGTGTTTTCTAACCCCTTACTTACTGGTGCAAAAAGAGGAAAAGAGACCCCCAGCCTTAGGAATATATACCAGATATTTGATGTTACAAGCAAAAAGCTATCAGAAGCTGTCTACATATTTAGGACCCCAGTATAATCCGATCTATACTGTAGGGGTTACTGTCTTGAATATTGTGCTGTTATAGTTTCATGTCACAAATGATGAGGCAGTAACCGATTTCTACCACATTTTTTTTTAATTCAGTTTTTCTTCAAATTAAGTATTTTATTATTAATATCCCGTATTATATATAAAGCATTATCGTTTGTTATTCTGCGGTAGTCCTCCGCCTTGCGTTGTCCAGTAAGATGTATATATATATATATATATATATATATAATATATATATTTTAAAGGACTGCAGTAACCAGATAACAGGCACACTGGGGGTTAACAGCGGCTGTGACCTCATTTTCAGGCTGTGTTTTTAGTTCGTTCAATTCCATGTTCAACTCTGCGACTCTTTTAGACTCACAGGATAATACCATCATGTCCATACCAACATATCATACAGTAATACATCATTTCGTCAACATTTTTACTTCATTCCACACTATTTAGTGGTAGTCTTCTCATAGATGAGTGGCACCATTAGTGCTTACACAGAAAAAAACATTTCTTTAAATATAACCCTTACTGCATCCCACCCTAACCATTACTAATTGAACTTAAATAATTATACTTAAACTGGAGGCCAGAATTATGGTGCCACCAGCCTTAACACAAAATAACGGGGTGGGACATTTATTGACCCTTTTATCTCACTCAGACCCCTTATGAATACGTATTTTGCTCTGGTCGTATTCTCTTTAAATATGTTCTCTAGGTATGCACACAGGTATAACACAGAAAATGTGCATTTCATAAGAACATAAGAACATAAGAAAGTTTACAAACGAGAGGAGGCCATTCAGCCCATCTTGCTCGTTTGGTTGTTAGTAGCTTATTGATCCCAGAATCTCATCAAGCAGCTTCTTGAAGGATCCCAGGGTGTCAGCTTCAACAACATTACTGGGGAGTTGGTTCCAGACCCTCACAATTCTGTGTGTGAAAAAGTGCCTCCTATTTTCTGTTCTGAATGCCCCTTTATCTAATCTCCATTTGTGACCCCTGGTCCTTGTTTCTTTTTTCAGGTCAAAGTAGTCCCCTGGGTTGACATTGTCTATACCTTTTAGGATTTTGAATGTTTGAATCAGATCGCCGCGTAGTCTTCTTTGTTCAAGACTGAATAGATTCAATTATTTTAGCCTGTCTGCATACGACATGCCTTTTAAACCCGGGATAATTCTGGTTGCTCTTCTTTGCACTCTTTCTAGAGCAGCAATATCCTTTTTGTAACACGGTGACCAGAACTGAACACAATATTCTAGGTGAGGTCTTACTAATGCATTGTAGAGTTTTAATATTACTTCCCTTGATTTAAATTCAACACTTCTCACAATATATCCGAGCATCTTGTTAGCCTTTTTTATAGCTTCCCCACATTGTCTAGATGAAGACATTTCTGAGTCAACATAAACTCCTAGGCCTTTTTCATAGTTCCCTTCTTCAATTTCACTATCTCCCATATGATATTTATAATGCACATTTTTATTGCCCGCATGCAATACTTTACACTTTTCTCTATTAAATTTCATTTGCCATGTGTCTGCCCAATTCTGAATGCTGTCTAGATCATTTAGAATGACCTTTGCTGCTTCAACAGTGTTTGCCACTCCTCCTATTTTTGTGTCGTCTGCAAATTTAACGAGTTTGCTTACTATACCAGAATCTAAATCATTAATGTAGATTAGGATTAGCAGAGGACCTAATACTGATCCCTGTGGTACACCACTGGTTACCTCACTCCATTTTGAGGTTTCTCCTCTAATCAGTACTTTCTGTTTTCTACCTGTTAACCACTCCCTAATCCATGTGCATGCATTTCCTTGAATCCTAGCATGTCAGGTTCTGTTTAATTCATTCCTGAGGTAAGAGGAATAAGAGAATGATTTTCTCTCTCGAGTTATTATTGCAATTACAATCTGTAGGGAAGTGAAAACAAAAACAGTTTCCTTTTGTCATCAAAATCAGGATGCCATTCTTGTAGAACTGACAGGCAGGAGCTAGCTGTGCTTTTATCTAGAGGCAGTTCATTCAAAAACTGGGTATTTGACAAATGTACACACTGAGAAAACCTCCTTGTATGAACGTAGATCAGCCCTGCCAGCCAGCACTGTATAGTTATTGTTACAGTACAATAGAAGTTATCAGTACAATAGAAGAGTGCAAGAGATGGCATGATTTATCATGCTCTTAGGAAAGTGCCTTCAACTGTTGTTATTCAATACATAATTGAGCTCATTCAACATTAAGTAACTCCACAGAAAGATCAGTCCAGGGGTGTTATAAGGTATACTTAATATTAGAGTAGTTTACTGGCCAGCTGGTTTGAGTGCACTTATTTTTCCTAAACTTATATAGAGATGTGCAGTGTTGAAAGAGTTCAGACAGTGCTGTTTAAGATGGGATTACCATATCACTGGGTAATTCGGTGGTCAAATTGGGTAGGAAATAGATCAGGCATTGTAGTTCCCTTCTGCATTTGTATATTTGTCACCTTCCTGTGTTTAACACAATTTGCTGTCACATGTCCCAAGTTTGCCACTTCCTAACAATATCAAAATGGTACCCACATAACCAGAAAGAGGCAGGGGTATTTCTAGTGTTTTGGAGGTTATACACTGTTATGACTTTTACTTATTAGGAGAGACAGTAAAATGGAATGTTAAAAGCTACAGCTACAGTACATGTCAATGTACTTCATGTAAATCGTAGGTATTATCAAATAAAAGGAGTTGGTGATATTCAAAGCAATCTGGTTAGAGGAGCATTTTAGCATGCATTTACAAACCAACCAATAGGGTAAATGCCTGTGTCTAGCATTCAGAAACCTCAGACCAACAGCTGCGAATAAATGGGAAGTGGTTACAACCTGAATGTTTTTGGGGAAATTTCCAAACCAGGTCTCTTTTCTAAAAACTAAAAAGTGATTGAATGGGTAGGTTTTCTAGTCATTTTGGTATTCTGTGACAAAGAATGTGTGTTGGTGTCTGTAGTAGAATGCCTTTGTTTACAGCAGATGCTTCATATTAGTCATATATTCTTAGCGTCTTAGTAAAATAATGACAATTAAAACTTCTTTGCTAACTTCCACCCCAGGACACAAACTCTGCTTTGTGCAGTGAAGGAGTTGTTGAAGCAGTGGGGTGGGACAGCTTCAGTAATTTGCAATAAGCAATGCAGATTCTGTGTGCATTGCTTAGCTACCCATCCCTCCTTTCTCCTGGGAGGGGGTGGGGGGAGTTAGGGTCACCCTTGGGGTAAGCTGGTAAAGGATGATGAATGTACTTCCTTAACACAAAGGGAACTGAAGTTAAATAATTAAATTAAATATGGGAACAAAGAGATAAATGCAGGTTTTAATGCTGTATCTCCATGGTTCGTTAGTAAAATTACACAATAACTCAGAAGCACAATGTGCGCGCACACAGGAAGATTGAAAGTCGTGGTAATTGCAGTTCCTGTGTTGAAGTGTCCTTGTTTTTGGTTTATTGCACTGGTTGTATTTTTTCAAAGGGCAGGTTTATTGTTGTTGAATAAATTCCGAATTGGTCACCCGTTTTTGACCTGATTCAAACTTTGTGGGTATATTGTAAAAATGAGATTAACCCAGGCCTTCATCTGAACAGCACAATAATAATGTAACAGGAATCGATATAGATCTAGAGCAGTACTTCTTGCTTTTCCATGGGGGTTCATTGAACAGAAGACCATCATTTACTTATTATGACTAGTGAACAGTGACATTCATCTCCTGCCACTGCTGTAAATACAAAACTAGAACCGCACAGTTGCAGACACAATATCAGTATTACATGACAACCTCTGAATTTCTCACAGACCAAAGCTAAAAGGTATACTTGAGTGCTGTATATGTATAAAAGGAGACAACAAAACCAAGAACATGGATATAAGGGATCACTGAAGAAATACGGTGTGTAAATGTACAATATCAACCCTGCCCAGCCCCACTTTGCTCTGCTTCTCCCAGCTAGTGGAAAATTACCATCTCTGCTGCTCTCTCCTTCACCTGCTACATCAAACGTTCTTTTCAATTCAATGATCGGATTTTAAAACATCTTAAGTTAAATAAATAAATGTCAGGACAGTATGCCATCAATCAATGTGCTATCTAATGGAACGAAGGGAGGATGTTTTGTAAGACCTGTTTTAGCAGTTGGGACGAGTGAGGAGTGTGAAAGTTGCATCAGATTAAAGTATTATCTCCTCTCACTGTTTTTGCACTCTCTCTTCCATTCTCCACATTCTGATTCCCCTACGCAATTTATTTTGGATCAGATGTGGCTGTTGCTGTGGGAGGGATATTTTTTACATTGTGCTTGTGCTTGACGGACCAGTGTTGCATTTTTCTGCAGTCAAAGGACAGAAATAGCTGTTTGTTTCGGTAATAACAAGAGATAATCAGGTTAAACTCAAAATATATTGTTGTGACAAAACGCACATGGGATATATTTAAAGGAACTGTGTAGTAGTAACCAGTGATAAGTGCTAACTGACACTGTGTGAGCCCCATGAAGAGTTGCTGGCTGTTTATATAAAAGGCAATGGCTTAAGAATTAAAAAGCTCAATTTGTAACAAGGAACTCCAGCTGCTTAGCACTAGATGCCAGTTTAGTTCAAATGACAGGCTTCTTCTAATACTGCTATTTCAAAAGCAGAAAACAGCCACATTTGTACTTTTAAATGGACTGTTTCCATTCTTATTCATTTTGGCAGTGACATTGTTTGTTTAAACAATTGAAGAATATCAGTTGCCTTCCCAGTGCTCTTACCCGATGGATGAATGTAATAACAGGTTTTATCAGCCTTCATTATTGAGGATTAAATACTAAACCGTCACACTTTGTGTTTCATGGGCCAAAAGCAGGATGCATAGACTTAAATCAGGCCAAAAAACTTCTCCAGTATGTGAAAACAGAAACGACAAGTGAATCAAAACAGCAGGAATACATTAGTTAAGATAACTCTATCAAGTTGCTTTTATGAACACTAATTAATAAGAAACATTCAATAGGTTTTGCTAATATCTTGAGAAACATTGCAGACAATTTATTTTGCTCATCGAATAATTTTATAAAGCAAATGTGGAATGGTTATCTATATAACGTAAGGTTAAAGTATTGTTTCAAACAATAGCATAATTAGACAATACAAAAATAAAGCTTGCATCTTTGGAACTAATATGCATAAATGGAGAGAAAGCTGTTGAGTTGTTGTTGTAGATAAAGAGGAATTCAGTGCAGTAAGCATATTTCTAGAAGTGTTTGACTGATATCAGAGAAGCTTCAAAAGCTTGTTCTGTGAGATTATGTAGACCTCTAGTGGTCCCACTGTGGTATGAACATAACCACTAAACAGATGTGTATAATACAGCATTGCCAAGTCATGACCAAACAGCCATACAAGTATCTGCCAATTAACTGATGTATTTGTTTATTGATAGCCATAATTAGATAGATAATTAACAAATATACACTGTGGAAAGATAATTTCATGGTGTGGGATTGCAGACAGATAACACCCAGTCCCTCCAGTATGAATTTGATCTGGATTAAGAACATAAGAAAGTTTACAAACGAGTGGAGGCCATTCGGCCCATCTTGTTCGTTTGGTTGTTAATAGCTTATTGATCCCAGAATCTCATCAAGCAGCTTCTTGAAGGATCCCAGGGTGTCAGCTTCAACAACATTACTGGGGAGTTGGTTCCAGACCCTCACAATTCTGTGTGTGAAAAAGTGCCTCCTATTTTCTGTTCTGAATGCCCCTTTATCTAATCTCCATTTGTGACCCCTGATCCTTGTTTCTTTTTTCATGTTGAAAAAGTCCCCTGGATCGACATTGTCAATACCTTTTAGAATTTTGAATGCTTGAATCAGATCACTGTGTAGTCTTCTTTGTTCAAGACTGAATAGATTCAATTATTTTAGCCTGTCTGCATACAACATGCCTTTTAAACCCGGGATAATTCTGGTTGCTCTTCTTTGCACTCTTTCTAGAGCAGCAATATCCTTTTTGTAACGCGGTGACCAGAACTGAACACAATATTCTAGATGAGGTCTTACTAATGCATTGTAAAGTTTTAACATTACTTCCCTTGATTTAAATTCAACACTTTTCACAATATATCCGAGCATCTTGTTGGCCTTTTTATAGCTTCCCCACATTGTCTAGATGAAGACATTTCTGAGTCAACATAAACTCCTAGGTCTTTTTCATAGTTCCCTTCTTCAATTTCAGTATCTCCCATATGATATTTATAATGCAATAAAAATGTGCCTGTGTGCAGTACCTTACACTTTTCTCTATTAAATGTCATTTGCCATGTGTCTGCCTAGTTCTGAATGCTGCCTAGATCATTTTGAATGACCGTTACTGCTGCAACAGTGTTTGCCACTCCTCCTATTTTTGTGTTGTTTGCAAATTTAACAAGTTTGCTTACTATACCAGAATCTAAATCATTTTTTTTTTTTTTTTTTTTCTTTAAATTTAGTCGTCGCCAATTATTTTTACCCCGGTTTTCACCCCAATTTAGCATGCCCAATTATTATCTGTATCCCCGGCTCACCGCTCGCAACCCCCCCGCCGACTCAGGAAACGGAGGCTGAAACACGCGTCCTCCGAAACGTGCTCCTTCCAAGCCGTCATTTTTCGCACTGCAGATCCACAGCAATGCTACCAGACCTATAGTGCCGGAGGACAACACAGATCTGGCGGCTCCGCTGCAGAGCCACAGGCGCCCTATCGGCCACAGGGGTCGCTGATGCGCGGTGAGCCGTGGATTCCCCTGCCGACCTAAGCCCTCCCTACCCGGGCAGCGCTCAGCCAATTGTGCGCCGCCCCCTAGGAACTCTCGGTCACGGTCAGCTGTGACATAGCCTGGATTTGAACCTGCGATCTCCAGGCTATAGGGCACATCCTGCGAGGAGCGCCTTTACTGGATGCGCCACTCGGGAGCCAGAATCTAAATCATTAATGTAGATTAGGAATAGCAGAGGACCTAATACTGATCCCTGTGGTACACCACTGGTTACCTCGTTCCATTTTGAGGTTTCTCATCCTCTGTTTTCTACCTGTTAACCACTCCCTAATCCATGTGCATGCATTTCCTTGAATCCCTACTGCATTCAGTTTGAGAATTAATCTTTTATGCGGGACTTTGTAAAAAGCTTTCTGGAAATCTAAATAAACCATGTCTTATGCTTTGCAATTATCCATTGTCGATGTTGCATCCTCAAAAAAATCAAGCAGGTTAGTTAGACACGATCTCCCTTTCCTAAAACCATGCTGACTGTCTCCCAGGATTACGTTACCATACAGGTAATTTTCCATTTTGGCTCTTATTATAGTTTCCATAAGTTTACATATAATAGAAGTCAGGCTTATTGGTCTGTAGTTACTTGGTTCGGTTTTGTCTCCCTTTTTGTGGATCGGTATTATGTTTGCAATTCTCCAGTCTGTCGGTACAACCCCTGTGTCAAGAGACTGTTGCATGATCTTGGTTAGCGGTTTGTAAATAACTTCTCTCATTTCTTTGAGTACTGTTGGGAGGATCTCATCCGACCCAAGGGATTTGTTTATTTTAAGAGCTCCTAGTCCCTTTAACACTTCTGCCTCTGTTATGCTAAAGTTATTTAAAACTGGATAGGAACAGGTCAACATGTGGGGCATGTTGTCCATATCCTCCTTTGTAAAAACTTGTGAAAAGTAATTATTTAATATATTTGCTATTTTTTTTCTTTGTCTATGATTTTGCCATTTGTGTCTCTTAGACATTGTGTGCCTCATCTCAAATGTCAGTTGGTTATGCCGGCAGGGTTCTCCATGTTAGATCTCAAAGGGTTTAAGAATGTGATCATTAATACAGGCTCACATTAATTAACTTTTCATACAAATGCATTACAAGATTGCCCAGCTTCAGGCTGTTGGGTCTATGAAATGAGTAATTGTTCCTGTCTTTCTTTATTAATTGAATATGCCTATGTTAATGAAGTAATCTAAAACTAAAACTGAATTCAGACCCTGTAGCTGCACTCCATATCCCCAGGAAGGATCCTGTCCCCTGGAATGTCAACAATCAGGGTTCAGGGGTTTCCTGTAAATTAGCGAGCGATATATTGATGTTGGGTCACTAGTGAAGACCCTTGGTGGAGGGCACTATAGGAACCTCATTTTTACCAGTATAAGTAGGTAGTGAAACATGAATTCTACTGCATTTGTTGCTTTGTTAAATATTATAAATATTAATAAGCAGAGAAAATGCCTTATTGAAATGTCAAATTGTATTTAAAACCCCAGAAGAATCTCTACTACCCTGTTCACACAATCAATATACTGTGTGATCAACACATATTGCACACATTGGGATTTTTATTTTGTTTTGAGGATCAACACCGCCCTCTATTGTATAATATGGCATTTTCTTAAAAAAAAAAAATATAATATATATAATTAGAAGGCTGTGTGGTCCAGTGGTTAAAGAAAAGGGCTTGTAACCAGGAGGTCCCCGGTTCAAATCCCACCTCAGCCACTGACTCATTGTGTGACCCTGAGCAAGTCACTTAACCTCCTTGTGCTCAGTCTTTCGGGTGAGATGTAATTGTAAGTGACTCTGCAGCTGATGCATAGTTCACACACCCTAGTCTCTGTAAGTCGCCTTGGATAAAGGCGTCTACTAAATAAACAAATAATAATAAAATAATAATACTTGTTTTACATCAAAAAGAAAGGTTACCAAACATTGTGGAAAAAGCAAAAATGTAGGCAAATGGTTATTGATGATAAACAGTGGGCTGTCCATTCATTTTAATTTTCTGATATTCACACATGGGAGCTGAATTCCACCTACTCCACTAAAAACTTGGTCAACACCATTTCAAATTCATTTTTGCTGTGGGAACATGTGAGCTAAAGTCACTCCAGTACTTGACATCTTTCATAGTTCATTGTAATAACGTATGTGTCTCGTTTTGTGCAGATTTGTGCACAGCGTGTTTAGTTTGGGAAGCTGGGTGGAATATCGCTGTTACATTCATGTCATTTGTTTTCCTGAACAGGACCACAGCAAGGCTGTGGTGGCTACCTGACCTCTCCTAGTGGCTCTTTCGGCTCTCCTGACATCGACTTTGATGGCAAATATGAAGCAAGCCTGGACTGTGTGTGGAACATTGTGGTTCCTCAAAACATGAACGTCAATCTCACATTTTCCAACTTCGTCCTGGAAGGGCCTTCTGGAACAATCTGTAGATATGATTATGTTAAGGTATGGGATCCGACTTTGCTGTGTGTATGTGTCACACGTGAGGTTGGAACACACCATGCATTAGACAAAACAGATCAGATCTGCTTTTATACAAAAATAAGGAGTCTGTAACTAGTGATACAACAAAAAAGTTGGTTGATCCAGTCACTAAACAGTATTTGTGATTGTCTAGAGCCATACTAATATATGTTACAGAATGTTTATACAGATTCAGATGAATGAATTCCTTCCCTGAGGTCACAAGTACTCAAACTACTGTATATGGTTTTCTTAATTTATAACTGTGGTTGTTGTCATTGGTTTCTCAAGCGTGAGAACAAAAGAAAGAAATATCCCCAAAAGCCCCATACACAATTTCTGCTGATCCTGCAGTTGATGTCCTCTCTTTTCAGGTGTTTGATGGAGACAATGAGAACTTCCCACTCGTTGGCACTTTCTGTGGCAACACTGTACCGGCTTCTTTTGCCTCCAGCAACAACTTCCTGACAGTGAAGTTTGTCTCAGATAGCTCTGTCAGTTTCAGTGGGTTCAACGCTACCTACACAGCTGTGGAGTGTAAGTAATGATGATTAAAGATTTAACCCAGAGCCATGAAAGCAGCAGGGTATACAATACATGTTTTTGTTTTGTTTTCTTGTTGTGCCTAATGGTATGTCTTGTTGATTTAAGTGAACTGCTGTTTGAAGCAGAGGCACCCCCTTTAGAAATAAGAGCTATTTGCAGTGGAAAAACAACTGGAAGCCATGAGAAGCTGTAGACAAGTCAAGAGTTTGCTGGCTGAATCGCTGGTTTTAGGAAGTCATTGCTGGTGGCATCACAGTTTTCAATACATTTCCAAGGATTGAACTATATACTTTACCTAAAGGCCTTTTACTATTTTTTGGTAATGTGGGAAAATATGTTTTAGCATCACCAGCTTCTTTCTGTGTATACTGTACCATTTAAAATAGAAAGTGAACTAAAGGTCTGAGGAGTTCTGTAGTCAAAGTGCCCCATTTTGTTTGATAAAATAACATCATGTTTTAACACTGCTAAGCAAAGAACTCAAAATGGCAATTTAAATGTAGTGCTGTCTGTTGTGCTAAAAGAGCCAGACTCCAGCTGACTGAAACGTGTATCAATTGAGCTATCAGAGGAGAGAGTACATTTTAACATGTTACACTGTATCTGTAATGTTAACTGTTTTTATCTCCTTTAAAAAAAGGGTTGTACACGTTTAAAACTGTGATGAATTGGTGTTGATTTATGAATGAGCGTTGACTTCAAAGGGAAATTTAGTTTTTGTTCATTCAGATTATTTGAATTATCAATGCTTCTGTCAGTCCCCATGCCTTTCATTAGGTCTTAATAAAAAATAACTAAACAGGATCTGAACTCCCCTATTGACCCCTGATCAGCCTAAAAGATGACCTCACTAACCTAGGACCACCTCTGTCACACCCTGGTGCATCTGCTGATCTTCACTGGTGATGATGAGTCATGATTAGTCATTGAGACATTGAGACAGAGACCCACTAATCCTTTATCATCAGTAACAGAACCCAGTGCTTGGCAGTAGGCCACAGCAGTGTTTGTGGTAAGAATGTATTTCATTCTGTCAGTAAACATTGCTAAGTGGTTTAGTAACCAAGGTTTTAAAGATGTCTTACCTGTTATCAAATGTCATTGTAATCTGATGCTGGTCAGTAAAACAGAGTCAAAGCTGGTTGTTGCAGACTATTATTACAGTCAAGGTCATCAGAAAACTTCAGTCATAGCTACCCACAAAGAACATTAATTCCTGGGTGAAGAGTCAGCAGTTAATGTTAGTGAAACCAATGGCTTTCAGGATAAAAAAATAAATCTGATGTACAGTATTATTCATAATGTTTTCTTTTGCTCAGTGACTTGTGGTGGGTCTCACAATGCTAGCACCACTCCTCAGACCATATCATCTCCTACTTCCTCCAACCCATATCCATCCTCCACCAACTGTCGATGGACCCTGGATGCACCTGCACAGGAAAATGTCAAACTGTCTGTCCAGCGTTTCCACTTGCCACCCAGTCAGAGCTGTTCCCATGACTACCTGGAGTTCAAGGACTGGCCTATGGTAAAGATAGCAATTACACCACTGTCAATCTACCTACAGACATATTTGTCCCTTTAGGATTGAGTTTTGTTCTGTTTCCACCAGTGCCAGTTTGTATCCACTTTCGACAAGGAGAAAAACCTTTTAGGGTTTAGGTAGAATCATTTAATGTTCTGAGTTGTTTCTTACTAGGTGAAATGTTGATGTTGTTGCAGGTTGGGGGGATTTAAACAAACAAAATATGGTCTCCTTTCTAATAAATTGTACAGATGGCTTAATTATAAAATAATATAGAAACAGACACAAGTGAATGAATTGCAGTGTGAAATTCACCATTGTGGGTCACAGCAGCTTTAAATACATCCATTTCATCACTCAAATTAGTGGACATATGTACTAAGTCAAGAACCCATAACCTTGAGATTAAAAATGACAGAACGTTTAAAGCTACCTAACAATAAATGTATTTGTACAATCAGTTCTTTGCTGTATTTGATGACAATGTAATAAGGATTGTTTTTAAAGTTCACTTTCTGTGCCTTGCAGGGTGATTATGGGCAGGTTCACAGATTCTGCGGGACAGACACTACAATCCTGGACTTCTACACATACGGTCGTACGGTTATGGTGACATATAAATCTGATCACTACTTGGCAGAAAACGGATTCAGTGTAACATATGAGATTGCAGGTATGTTTTCAATGCAACGGATATGTGTTTATATTACCAATGTTCTGTTTTAAAAACTTTTTTTTTTTTTCATAACAACATTTTAATTGAAATTTAAAAGGCAGAGCTTTTATATTTGCATTACATATGGGTGGGGATCTAGTTAACCCATATTGGATGGGGGGGGGGGGGGGTGTAATTATATCACACACATTAAATAACTATTTGGCCTTGGACAGGCAAGCAGATATCACACAACTACAATAAATTCATTTTACATCAGTTGTCATATGCACATGGTTTTTGTTTTGCTAATCTACACAAGCATATGGGCTTCTCCCAACAGACTTAAAAGCAGTGTTGGGGAGTAACACATTGCATGGAACATATCATCTTGATAAAATCTGTCATCACTTACATTTGGATAAAATTCACTAGATGTGATTGAAAAATGACAAACTCTGTTTTAGAACAGGTGCAGTGACTTTTTATTGTGCTGATCAACAATTGACATCACAAAGATACTGTAAAATGATCTGTCGATCTTGGGCAGGTGTTGTGACTCTTGGTCTCCCAGTTCGCGGCCTGTCAATGACAGAGTGTGTCTGGTTATACCGTCTTGCCAGGTTTGAAATTGCTGGCTGTGAGCACCCAAGACGGCGAGCCACAGTACGCTGCCCTAGTCCAGCCTCCAACATGCCGATTGCATGAAGGCGCTGCTCTCTTGACAGACTTGGCATATATATATATATATTTTTTTTTTTCTGTGATTTTCTTTATTGCTTTTATTCAAGCTTGCAATTCAACAGCTGAAATCAGTCCATATCCAGTGTCCAATCAACTGTCTCACTAATTGGGTGATTTAAGTGCATATAGTCACTCAAGTGTGTCATGGTCAAGGGTGAATGATCGAGTGATTAAAAAGTAACCCAAAACATTTCGTCAATGTCCATCATTTATATACCTTATTTTTTTAAAAAATAAATGTGTTATAATAGTGATAAGTTTCTTTTGATGCTTGGTATAGATAGATAGATAGATAGATAGAGAGAGAGAGAGAGAGAGAGAGAGAGAGAGAGAGAGAGAATTTTAGAGTGAGCAGTCACAGAAAATATGAGCTCCTGAAAATTTAAAAATGTATATGTTTCTTAGTGAAATAAAATGCCAATTTAATAACATAAACATATGTAAAGTAGTACTTAAGGTAGTATTTAACGTAATATGAAAAAATAAGGGAAAACATTTGGTTAAATATAATAAAAACACCAAAAGAAGATCCCAAGACCAAAAGAAACAAAAACACAGAGAGGAAAGGGAAGGAAGGAAAGAAGAGAGAATTAAAGGAAGAGAAGACAAATTAAAAGAAAAGGGAAAAAAGAAAGAGAAAGTAAAGAAAGGAAGAAGGAAATGAGGAAAATAAAGAAAGGAAGAAAATCACAGAGCAAAGGGAAGGAAGGAAAGAAGAGAGAATTAAAGGAAGAGAAGAAAAAATTTAAGAAAGAGAAAAGGAAAGAAAGGGAAAAAGAAAGAGAAAGAAAGAAAAGATAGAAGTAAATAAGAGGAAAATAAAGAAAAGGAAGAAAATTACAGAGGTAGAGGTAAGCGTTTTACACTACCATCATTTTATTTTATAATTTTATAGTAATACAAAAAATACTACAAAAATTAAAAGTTCAGCAGTAGTTTGCTTTAAAAAAAAAAAAAAAAAAAGTTCAGTTTACTTTCAAAAAAGCAGCCGTTGGCAGTGACAGTTGGAAATTGCAACAAAGTGTAGCAGATTCTCCCGGTTGCCATGGAGACGAGTCAGAGTGCAGAGAGCAGGGAGTTCCAGTACCCGGCTGAACTGCGCAGCGCACAGGCCAGGAAGCATCATAAACTGAGCGTGCTGAGAGAGAACCCGGAGTGTCTGTACACAGACTACTCTGGGACAGGAGACAAGAAGATGAGAAGCAACTTCATCTTCTACATTCAACACCTCAATGCCTGGCACACTGCTGTGTGTAAGACGTACAGCAACGTCACAAAAAGAGGGATCTGCCAAGGTAGACAGATCCTCTTAAGAGAAGACTCTGACCCGGACAGCACAGTCTTGAATATTAATGTCTACCACAGCAGAACTGTGTTGATCCAGGGCAGTGAGGCTAGCCTGACCTCCTTTGAAAAAACATATAAACAACTAAAAGAGGCAGCAGAGATTGAAAAAACACACACTACAGCCAACGACCCCGAGAACACCGACCCTGAAGACCCTGAAGATCCCACCTCAGACAGCACAACACCCGACACCAACCTGCCCACCCCCACGACCCCCAGCGACACCCAGCGCATGCGGGAGTGCCTGGCCCTGCTGGAGTTGGAGTTTGTGGAGTTCAGAGAACTTACACTGGCCAGGCTCACGGAAACCAGCATCACTCAGCAGCTCAGAGATGAGGTGAGCCAGCTCAAGAGAGAGAACAGGGTGGCCATCACCGAGCTGACCAGCGAGATGAAGGACCTGCAGCAGGAGAACGCGAACCTAAGGACCCAGCTGACCAGCGTCAAGGAGGAGATGCAGCGCAGAGAGAAAACCACCAACAAGGAGCTGCAGGGATTGAGGGAGCAGCTCCACAGATACACAGCCCCCCCCCATCCCTGCTCCCCGTGCTACCACCCCCGCTACACTCCCACCCCTGCTCCCCCCCCATTCCCACCCCCGCTGCACCCCGCACTTCCACCCCGGTCTCATCCCCACCCCCGCTCCCATCCCGGTCCCCCTCCCACCCCGCTCCCATCCCCACCCCTGCTTCCCCCCCACTCCCCCTCCCACAAACAAAACCCTCACAGACATTGAAAAATCTGTTGACCAAAATCAGTTCTGGGAAATGTGGAACAATTTAAACCCAACAAAACAACAAGAATTGATGATACAAAATGGAACAGTTTGGAAAAATTATTTTGAAAACCTTTATAAAGATATTCAGCAAAAAGATCTAACAGATAAACAAAATGAAATTAGAGAAAAACTGAAATTACTTGAACAATCAATTAAAGATAACCAAAACACAACTGATGTTCCAATCACCCTACAGGAATTAACTAAGAAGCTGCAGGCACTGAAAACCAGAAAAGCCTGCGGCCCTGACAGCATCAGCACTGCGATGCTCAAACACAGCAGCCCTAAATTACAGGAGGCAATGCTTAAATTGTTCAACATGGTACTAAGTACTGGTTACTTCCCTGACATCTGGAACCAAGGGCTTATATCCCCAATTTACAAGAGTGGAGACAAATTCGACCCCAGTAACCTGGGGAAGGTATTCTACAGTATCATTAACGCCCGGATACTGGCCTTCCTTACCGAACACAATGTCCTGAGTAAGAGTCAAATTGGATTCCTACCAAATCACCACGCAACAGATCATATTTACACCCTACACACCCTAATAAACAAACACATAACACCAAAAAAATAAAGGCAAAATTTTCGCCTGCTTCATTGACTTTAAAAAAGCATTTGATTCTATTTGGCATGAAGGTTTATATTACAGAATTCTTCAAAGTGGTGTAGGGGGTAAAATCTATGATATAATAAAATCAATGTACACAGAAAACAAATGTGCAGTCAAAATTGGCAACAAAAGAACTGATTTCTTCACTCAGGGGCGGGGGGTGAGGCAGGGCTGCAGTCTGAGTACAACACTGTTCAATATTTATATTAACGAGTTGGCTACGATGTTGGAGCAGTCTGCAGACCCCGGCCTTACTCTACACGACACAGAAGTCAAGTTCCTGCTCTATGCAGATGACCTGGTCCTGCTGTTGCCCACAGAGCAGGGGTTGCAGTGGAACCTGGCACTGCTGGAGCAGTACTGTCAGACCTGGGCCCTGGCAGTTAACTTTAAAAAGACCAAAATAATGATTTTTCAAAAAAAGGCCAGAACTCAGGGAAACAGATACCACTTTACCCTAAACAACACTACACTAGAACACACCTCAGACTACACTTACCTGGGCCTGACTATCAGTGCATCAGGGAGCTTTAACCTAGCAGTGAATGCACTAAAGGAAAAAGCCAGAAGAGCTTTCTATGCCATCAAAAGAAGATTCTATAAAATAAATATTCCTATCAAAATATGGCTAAAATTAATTGACAGTGTCATCCAGCCCATTGCGCTGTATGGTAGTGAGATATGGGGTCCACTTAGTCAACAGGACTACACTAAATGGGACAAACACCCAATCGAAACCCTGCATGCTGAACTCTACAAAAACATCCTACAGGTGCAAAGAAAAACACCAAATCATGCACGCAGGGCAGAATCAGGCCGTTACCCAACACTCATAAATATAAAGAAAAGAGCACTAAAGTTTTGGATGCACCTAAAGAAAAGTGAATCAGACTCCCTCCAGTATGAGGCCATGCAAACCCAAGAGCTCAGCCCTGAAAAGAGTCCTCTAAGCCAGCTGGCCCTGAAGCTCACTGCACTGAACCCAACTGATAATACTAAAACAAACCAGCTTCAGGTCAGCACTGCTTACCAGCCCCCAATCAGAGTCAACCAAATTATAAAACTAACCAAAAACTGCTATCTGAAACATTGGGACACAGAAACAAAATCTCAAAATAAACTGGATTGTTATCGGGCCCTAAAAAGAGATTACACTCTGGCAGAGTATCTCTCCACTGTTAGAGATACAAAGCAGAGACAGATCCTGACCAAGTACAGGCTCAGTGACCACAGCCTGGCCATTGAGAAAGGCCGTCACCGGCAGACCTGGCTTCCTAAAGAAGAAAGGCTCTGTGGTCACTGTGAGACAGGAGAGGTCGAGACAGAGATGCACTTCCTTCTTCAATGTAAGAAATACTCAGAAAATAGACAAACTTATTTTAAAAAAACTGCGAATTCCCTCCCAGATTTCCCAAACATGACCAACCCTGAAAAAGTCCCAATCCTCCTGGGAGAGGAGGGAAGCACAGCCCAACTAGCAGCCCAGTATGTGTCTGCATGTCACAGACTGAGGGACACACAATGAGAGCTCTGCACAGAGACACACACACTTATGTATATACAGTATGTATGTTGTTGTGTATGTAGGCATGTATGTATTATGTAAATACTTATTGTCCTGATACATGTTTATTGTTAGTAGTGATATGTTTTTTTTTTTTTGTTTTTTTTTAATGCATTGTATATATACATGTATGTATTGTATAATTGCTTTGGCAACACCTGCTATTGTAAGTCATGCCAATAAAGCACCATTGAATTGAATTGAATTGAATAGATAGATAGATGAATAATAATAAACATATACTAAAAATAAATTAAATGTCGTTTACTTTAGGTTGCAGCAGAGAGTACAATCAAACCTTTGGATATCTGAAGAGTCCAGGCTGGCCCGGCATCTACCATCAAAACCTGAACTGTGTCATTATTCTTAGAGCCCCACAAAACAACGCCATCTCACTCTTCTTTGATGCCTTTGATCTGGAGTCTCACCCAACCTGCAGCTTTGACTATTTGGAGGTGAGTGAATTGTTAAAGTTGTTTTGAAAAAAAGCAGTTTTTCTGCATTTTGAAATATGTAGTTTAAATTGTCCTTTATATGAGTTTGGAAGAGTTTAAAATAGGTGTTTCTACACACAAAAAGATAACAGGGTTTCATTGTGTTCATGAAGTGCACAATATTTGTGTTGGGTACATTTATAAAGTGGAAACCTTACATGCTCTTATACTGCACTTGAAACCTGTTTATCAGGATAAGATGTCACCGGCTACTTGTACTGGACACCTGTCAAAATCCTTGTTTAAAGCCACACAGCGAATTCTAACACAAAGTCATTTCTTATAGCCTCATCCCCAGTTTAGACCAAATCCAATGAATGGCCCCAAGGGCGTAAACGCAAACAAACGTGGATCAAATGATAAAAAGCAATTCAAAGGCTTCACCTTCATGCTCAAGTATACCACTTTGATTACATTTCAGTAAATCTAGATATTTGATCCTTGAACACGTTTCCACTTGTGTTTCAGATCAGAAATGGCAGCACTGCCTCTGACACACTGCTGGGTAAATACTGTGGCCAGGCCCTGCCTAATCCAGTCTTCCCAAACAGCAACCTGCTGTACCTCCACTTCCAAAGTGATTTCTCACAGAGTCGCAATGGCTTTGAGATCACCTGGACCTCCTCTCCAAATGGTAAGACAAATGGCCTTAAAGTGATCTTGTTCAAAATACATAGATTGTATCAATACCCACTTGGCTTTTAGAAGCAGTGCAAAACATTAGCCCCCATTTATGACATCATAGGGTGCAGAATCATAGTCTACCTATGAGCATAATTGGGTGATTGGCAAAGTATGAACACAGCACTTACTGTGCATGTTTGTATAATAATACTATTGTAATGTACATAGTATATGTTGTGTGTTCCAAATTACTTTATACAGAGTTTTGGCATTATTTTTGTAAATGGGTGAATATTTGTGAAACAAATGTACAAGGTCCATACCAAAAACTTGACTGCTCGAATTTGAACACAATTGACAAAAAACTGTCCTTTTATCAATTTATATAACCCATAATCTTGGCAAGCCTATTTAAGATTTGTTTCACTAAATGATAAAAATTGAATTTATTTTTAAATGTATTTTTAAATGTATTATTTTATAGGGTGCGGGGGCACACTGTATGGAGACCATGGCTCCTTTACCAGTCCAAACTACCCTGGAACCTACAATAACAACACAGACTGTGAGTGGACCATTGTAGCACCAGTCGGGCGTGTGGTTACAGTCAACTTTGCCTTCATCAGCATTGATGATCCAGGAGACTGCGTGAGCAACTATCTGAAACTGTACGATGGCCCAGATGCAAGCATACCCCCAGTAGGGCCGTATTGTGGACTGGTAAGGATTGTCTTGTTTTAATTGTTTTATTTTATGTTTTAGATAAATGTATTGTTCAAAACACATGAAAAAATAATTAGGCTGGAACCTGATGTCTGGTATGCAACTGTGCATCATGATCTACTGTCATCTAGTGGGATGTTTATTCATCTGTATCTAAGTGAGAAGCTGATAGATACATGAATATTTTGTTTCTCTATTTCATACAGGAAACGAATATCGCTCCCTTTACGTCTACATCTCACCAAGTCTTTGTCAAGTTTCACACTGAATACTCAACACTGCCATCAGGATTCAGGCTGAAGTGGACTAGCTAAAGAAGGGGATTCTGCAGGGAGCATGCAAGACGGGTTTCAAGACATCATGACAATGTTGTTGGATAAGCCGAAAATGGACACAAATTAAAAGTTGAGGTGTTTTACAAGATGGAAATTACAGTGCATGGTATCTCTTCTTTGCACTGCTGTTTCAAGGCAAATTTTAACTGACCTTTCCTGTGCAATCTTTTTATATCGTATATGAACTTCAGAAATAGACTGTCGACTTATGTTTAGAAATTATAAAAAAATTATTTTAAATCAGTACTTTTGTTTATAAATAAATTGAAATGTTACTTTTGCATCATGTGTTTTTTTTTCATTTATTTTTTATTAAAGATGTTTTTGCATGTGTGCTATATCTGTTCACTATGCATTGAAGTGTAATGAACATGACCTGCAAAAATGGTGCCATTATCCTGTGGACTGACCAGCAGTGATTACCTCAGTGAGCATCAGTAATTTCGTCAGTGTTGGATTCAGAACCTGCCGATGGAGGGGCTACTATCAGCCCTCTTTCAATTTGCCAGTCTTACGTATCATGACTGAAACTGACTTTCAACATGGAGAGGCAGCTTTTATATATTACATAGTGTATCAGAGATATCGTTAAAATATCAAATTGATCAGTAACGACGGGCTCATTTTCACAACAAAAGTGTACTATGTTTCATACTGTGGTTTATTACAGTTTTTTGTCAACAAATGGTAATACACTTGATTTTTAAGGTTAACAGAATGATTTTATTACAGTAGCTTTAAAGGAGACATGAGCACACATAGCTGGGTGGGACAGAAACATAAGGAATTAGCACAGTCAGCTTTTATTTTTCCCATTAGACAACTGTCAATAAATAACAATGCAATCAGATGCTCTTTTAGAAGTTAATTAAAAGTTTATATTTACTTCCACAGCTTCCCTTTTGTTTGTTACTGGGTCAGCCTAACATTTGAAAACTAGCAACATAGTGAGAGCTATTTAATTATCCTGTCTAGTGTTCTCTTTGGACACGTCAAGAGATCTCTTGACTACTGCCCAATCAGATATCTTACTATGTGTCTGGGAGATTGTTATAAAAGCAAGACACTGACAGACAGCTCGAATAAGCCGCTGACAAGGATTTGGAACAAGTAACGGAAGACTGCTTTAGGTGATGTTTTGATAAGCTGTGCAATACAGTTTATTTTTAGCTGCTCAGCTTTTTGTTAATTGTGATTTTACTTGCACCTTAGTAAAACGAGCATGAAGTTCGATTGTGGCATTTTAGTTAAACAGAATTGACTTGTGAGTAGCAGGTTTTCAAATATTCTAACTTATATGAGTTATATAACAAGTCTTATTAGTAACTGGTATCATTAAACAATATATATTGGTAATGTGTGAATATCTGTGTAAGCATATACGCACACTGTGGGCACAAATTATTAATAATAAAAATTACCAAATGATGTTGCCAGGTGACACCTGAGTCTAAATAAAACAAAACAAATAAACCAACGAAAAACCATAAGATTCAAAGGTAAACAATAACACCTTGAAGTAGAGAGGTATTTTTTTAACATTAGTAATAAACACGGCTAAACAATTCAGCATTGTTCACTTATGGGTTCCCTAAATAAGACAATGCATTTACAAAGAAAACTAATTGTCCTTTATGTTTCTTGGCATCAATTCCATAGCCTATGTTTAATACATTCTTGATTTTAAAAATATATAGATATATTACGTGTCAGTGTAAAACCTTACACGCTGTGAAACTTTTCCGGCAATGTAACGCTTATTTCTGGATACATCCAATTATCGGCTTACAGAACCCTCTGCAGACTGAGACTGTAATGACTAGAATTCCTGAGCCGCTTGCCATCCATCAGCAGCCATCCATAAGATTGGAATTAGAAAAAAAAAAGTATTGTCTTGCACAGCTTAAGCATACTCCTATTCATTATAGCATGGTCTGGGAGGCCAGGGTGTTTTATACAGCTACAAGAAGGATTTATATAAGTGGATTGACTCTAATTTACAATGTATATAGTTACACTCAGAATATGTTAAAGTAGAATATGGTTTACTTTGCATGCAATTGTGGGTAAAATATTTTTGAGTACTTGTGATGGAGAGCGAATGAATCCTAGTCAACAATCTCCCTCCCGACCTGTGAGGGCACGGTATAACAGGAACAGTGTGCCTCGCACTGGATGGTTCGGCAGTTCATTCCAGGGTCAGTCGGAAGCCGGCCATCCAGGAAGGGGGTGGAGTCACAATACCAGAAGTCATCGCCCTAGTACAGTAAGCAATGTGTCAGTCATGGATTGGCGGAGACGTGATTAAACATAGCTATCGTAGGGGGCATGACTCAGGGTATTTCAGGGGATATGACGATGCAATCTGTTCCTTTGTTATGGTTACGAAAGGACCTGTAAAGGAGTGAAGCGAAAAAGAACCGTGAGTGTTTCGTGCTGTTTTGTTTTGTCGTATTAACTAATATTTGTTTGTCATTATTAGACGGCTAAACTATCCGGGAGCTGGCGCTACAAAGCCAGTATTAAACCCGGACTGCACTGCACCATTGTCCACTATAAACTTGTATTGCACCACCTGCACAAAGAGCACTCACTGCTGGATTACATGATCGTGTCTGTATTTGTGTGTGTCTAGTTTAGTATCTTATTATTTTGGGACTGAACCCTGTTGTTTAACTGAGTGATACACATTGGTGTGTAGAGCCATTTATTATTATTTATCAGCCAATAAAGAGCTGTTTAACTGTGAACTGTGTTGTTTCAAATCATTCCTGAGCACTGCATCACCTCTACACCTGCACACTGCAAACCACTTTGCCACAATACTATATTAATATAAAAAAAGCCAGTGTATAAAATAGATTTGAAGAGTAAGTTTTGGAAGTAAGTAAATTCAAATGTGTTTTCTTCATTTATTTTACTGTCCTGTGTACCTTTTGTATGATGTTTGCTATCATTCTGAGTGGTTCATAAAGCAATGACTCACACTGGTAGTATGTGAAATGGGTTCTGACCAGGAATTCGGAAGCTGCTCGTCTGTTCAAGTCGTCTGCCATGGACGCTTGATTTGTAGGCTAGGTCAGCCAAAGTGTATGTACGTCTTTATATCTGTAAGCGCCAGCACCCTCGTGTGCTCAGCAGTGTATTGCCTGCCAAACAAAAGGAAACTTGATGGGGCTGGCTTTTACTTCAATAAAAACACTGTCTGCTCTAGCCTGTGCTAAATCAATAGCAGGGAAATAGAACTGGAGATCAACTGCTGACCTCAAGTGAAATTACCTTAACAAAGACTTTTAACAGAGACACATTTTAAAAAACAAAACAAAACTGTATTTGAATAATTGAAATATATACCACTCAGACTGATTGCAAAAACATTACTGGGACAGTAAGAAAGAGAGACACAACTTTAAGCTACCTGCTTTTTAAAACAAATGTTATAGTATTGAAAGTAATATTTCACAGCATATGCTAATTGAAAATAGGATGTCCTGTCAACAGGAATACACTGCTGGATGTTGTTGCTCACCAAAGTTTGCTAAAGTTCAGTACTGTGAGGCATCTGTTCCTGCCAAAAATAATCAGGGTCTAAAAATAGGATAAACTATCGGTCTCTTCTTGTAACTAAACCCTGAAAAAATACTACTGTCGCCTGCCACAGTGCTGAATTCTTATTTGAGAAGTGATACTTTCTGGTTTTGAACAGCAGTACGGTGATCCTGGAAGGTCTTGTTGCTGCCTTATTATCATCTGCCAGAGGAAAGCCCCACTAAGGAATGTGTCTGCCTCGGAAGGTAAGGGGAGAGGTTGTGTTAAAATTGGGGAAATGACCAACCTGCATTGTGTACAGGTTTTGCATCTTGTTTATCTAGAGAACCGGTTGTCCAATTGTGATTGAACAAGCTAAGGACCTTCTTTAGCGCACCATTCTCATTAGCAACCGTGCTTATGTTAAATATGCTCCAAACTGGTAAAGTAATTTGCTAACAAGGCTTAGATGCAAATAAAAGGTTACAGACTTGTTATACTTGTTGGTTATACTCCTGGAATTGCATTTCTTTATCTATGCAGGTGCCTAATCCAATATGAAATAATGCAGAAATACAAATATTACACAGGACGACAACATTGCAAAGCAATATTCTGCAACTATGAATATTTGAATAGGTTACCCAAACCAGATCTATGTATAGCTACAGTAATTCATAGTAAATATTGTACTGTATATTTTCCCACAAACTATTTGCCCCGTCTGATTTTCTGCATATTTGCACATTTTCCACATTGTATTTGGTCAGATTTTTTTGTGGGTTGTAGTAGTATATAGAGGGAGTCTGAGAGAAAAAATGACACCAAAGCTTGGTGCTTCTTTCATTTGTTTGGTGTGCAAGGTAATCAAACATGCAATCTTCAGGTGTGAAAAAGTTATTGGTTAACAACCAGGCCTGATTTGGGCCAGCTTGCCCAATATAAATCTGACTAACTTTGGCCCTTACCATCAGAGTGAAGTTGTCAACACACAGGTTCTAGAGGCACATCATGCCACGAACAAAAGAAATTCCTGAAGAATTTCCAGACTGATAGGCATCAACAATTTTCTTACTTTGCATATATATATTTTCTTGTGGGTTGACCCTCATCTCTCCCTACACCCCCACTCGACCTCTCCGCTCCGCCTGCACTAGAAGACTGGCTCTACCTCCTCTACGCTCCCCTGCCTCCAGAGCCCGCTCCTTCTCCACCCTCGCCCCGCAGTGGTGGAATGACCTTCCTACAGATGTCAGGACTGCCCAGTCCCTGACCACATTCCGGCGCCTCCTTAAGACTCACCTCTTCAGACAGCACCTGTAGAACTCCTCTGTTTTTCCCCTGGGACACATATCACCCTTCCTTAAATGCGCTTTACTTGCTCTTATCTGCCCCCTATTTTACTGCATTTAATCCTGTACTCCAGAGTACTATAATCTGCCAAGTGTTTAATCTGTAGTATTTTTTATTTAATTATATCCTGATGTAACTATCACTGACACTGTTATCTGCTGTATTACTGAATTGTATTTTGTCACACTTGTACTTGCTTGAACCAAAGTCATTGTATTTATCATTGTATTTATCTTGCTCTTAATTGTATTATTACTTGCACTGTGATTCTTGAAAAGTATTTGTTTACGACTGTAAATCGCCCTGGATAAGGGCGTCTGCTAAGAAATACATAATAATATATATAATATATATATATATATATATATATATATATATATATATATATATATATATATATATATATATATATATATGCAAAGTAAGAAAATGATTAAAGTTAACTTACCACAATAATATTCTACTATTAAGAACATCTTGTTTACTCCTCTATTGCTTTTGTTGTTAAAAAAAGAAAAGAAAGAAAGAAAGAAAGCAGTGTGTTGTGGTGGCTTGTCCTGATCTACTGAACTTAAAATAAGCAACATTGCACAAAGAAAAAAAAAATTACACTTCCGATTAAAAGGTGACTAATAGTAAATATTTCATTTTTGGTCGTCACTTGTAAGCACAATTCCCATTTTACAGACCCCTAAAATTATTCACTTTTTTGTCAAGGTATTATGGTATTGTGTAAAATTATATATAGCAAATAATACTACCTACGGCTACCCATATTTTCTATTTAACTGTGACTAGGAAAGGATATGTGTGTTGTTTCTGTTCGGGGCTAATAACACTGTAGCAACTTCCTCCATAAAAATTGCCCTTTTGCTAATGTAAATATTCTTCGGAGATTTTATTTTATTTTTTTCAATTGGATCAAGCTCCTTTTCTCCAGGCAAATTCACCAGGATACATAGGGGTCTGTGGATCTGATTGCAGCCTTTGGGAAAATAATTCTCGGCATTCCTAATTCGCAGCCGCCTCTGGGTTCTCCCGAGGAAGTTTCCTTTTACGGAATGTGGACATTTTTACAACACACACACTCACTTCCTGTTGGGTGTGCTCTTCTGTTTTTTATTTTTTAGCTGCCTGGGGAAGAGTTTTCTTACGGTTTATATAAAAAAAATACATTATTATTTTAACTTACTAAATATTTTACTTTGTCACCTTTTTCAAATCTGACAAAAGGTTAGTTTTACTTTTAATAAATAGTAGCTAACTGCATTTATGTAGCAATTACTAATAATACCGCTATGAAACTTCTGTCAACTTTAATGTAGCCTTAATGCATCCACTAGTTTTGCAATACATTGGCCGATTGATAAATAGTTTCTGACCATTTAGGTTTTAACCTCTGCAATTTTGATACAGAAAATGTCGAAGTCGTTGAAGAAAATCGTGGAAGAAACCAGGGAAAAGAACCTGACTGAGGTGGATATGTGTGACAGAAGCATCTCTAATATGCTGGATATCTCGGGACTTTGTAAGTACTTATTTGCGTTTGTATTTTTATTCTAGTGCGGGCAAAAATAGAATATTAAAATGCTCACCACCGGTAACGTGCAGCATGTGAACGAATGACTAGCTCCCTCGTACTGTATGCACTTTTAACTGCTGTATTGTAATTTCTATACTGTGACTAAAAGATTTGGTGCGGGGTAATCTACCTTACACTTACAATGCATGGCCCCTTTGCTACAAGCAACTTATTCACTATAAAGAAAATACAATTATTATTATTATTTATTTCTTAGCAGACGCCCTTATCCAGGGCGACTTACAATTTTTACAAGATATCACATTATTTTTTTACACATTATTTTTTACATACAATTACCCATTTATACAGTGGGGTTTTACTGGAGCAATTTTAGGTAAAGTACCTTGCTCAAGGGTACAACAGTAGTGTCCCCCACTGGGGATTGAACCCATGACCCTCCGGTCTGGAGTCCAGAGCCCTAACCACTACTCCACACTGCTGCCCACAATTGCATGTATTTAACAAGCTATAATGGAGATCATCATTAAACATGCACTACATTCTAAATAAAACAGTACAGACTACTGTATTAGAACATAAGAAAGTTTACAAACCATCTTGCTCGTTTGGTTGTTAGTAGCTTATTGATCCCAGAATCTCATCAAGCAGCTTCTTGATCCCAGAATCTCATCAAGCAGCTTCTTGAAGGATCCCAGGGTGTCAGCTTCAACAACATTACTGGGGAGTTGGTTCCAGACCCTCACCATTCTCTGTGTAAAAAAGGGCCTGCTATTTTCTGTTCTGAATGCCCTTTTATCTAATCTCCATTTGTGACCCCTGGTCCTTGTTTCTTTTTTCAGGTCGAAAAAGACCCCTGGGTCGACATTGTCTATACCTTTTAGGATTTTGAATGCTTGAATCATATCACCGTGTAGTCTTCTATTGGTGTGCATCATCAGGATACTAATTATATTGGGCTTGATTTATGGAAAGTTTGCTTTTCTTTAATGTTTCTACTGCTTCTGTGATCGCTGATTTAAATATTTTTTTGAAAAATACAATTGTCAAATCCAAAATTCTACTACTACAGTACTGTTTAAACTTGTAACGTAATATTACCATAAATATGCCAACGTCACCTGTAAAATATGAGGCTTCCATTGTTATTTTTAATGTATTTATTTTTTGCCTAAAGGAGTAGTGACACTTCAGTTTTTTATTACACGTATTTTTCTGAAATTTGGAGAGCTGGATAGTGGGAATCTGCTTTACTAAGCATCTCTCACAGTGCACAGGTTTTTAAAAAAAAACTGTTTTAAGTTGGGCTGTCTTTTGGTGCGTTTCTCCCTCTAGCTCAAAATGCTGTGTTTATTGGGGATTTTACTTTGTATTACTGTCCAAACAGTGGGTTCTCTGCTATTGCCCCAAAGCACTGTTCTGGAGTTTTGAAGTGAGTGAGTGCTGCACCTCATATTACAACAAAACAGCGCTGGCTACACAATGAACCAGTCTACAATGTGCATTAAAGATGAGCACCGTTCAAATTGGAATTTGATCAAGCATTTGGTATATGTGTGGAGTAAATGGTGGAGAATTTTTAGATGTAAAAAAATGTAATCTGTGATAATGTGACATAACTTTTTACAATTTTTTTCAAACCATTTTTTCTTCTTCTGTAAAATAGGTTGTTGGTTATATCTAATTATAAACTGGATGTTTGTATGAGTTACTCGGGCTTGAACTACAGCTTCTGCCTTATTTACACTTGAATGTGGAGGTAGCCCACTGTGGAGAGGAATGTATCTATATACTGTTGCACTCAATTATATTTGACATTTTTCAGAAAAAGTGTACTTATAGCCATAAAGCTGAAATTCAGAGAAAAAATCTACTCCTCTTAGCCAACATATTAAAAAAAGAAAAAAAAAAACATTTTATATATACAGTGCCTTGCAAAAGTATGCAGACCCCTGACCAATTCTCTCCATATTACTGAATTACAAATGGTACATTGAAATTTCGTTATGTTTGATATTTTATTTTAAAACACTGAAACTCAAAATCAATTATTGTAAGGTGACATTGGTTTTATGTTGGGAAATATTTTTAAGAAAAATAAAAAACCGAAATATCTTGCTTGCATAAGTATTCAACCGCTGTGCTGTGGAAGCTCCCAGCTTACACCGATAAAAGAAATTGCCGTAACGAGGACACAATTACCTTACCATTGGCCTCCACCTGTGAACCATTAAAGTTGCTGTCACATTTTCTGGATACAAACCCCACTGTTGAAGGATCATTGGTCAGGCTGTGAATCTGAAGGAAAATGAAGACCAAAGAGCATTCTACAGAAGTTAGAGATAAAGTAATACAAATGCATAGATTAGGGAAAGGGTACAAAATAATATCCAAGTGTTTGGATATCCCAGTGAGCACAGTTGGATCAATAATCAGGAAGTGGAAGCTGCATCACACCACCCAGGCACTGCCAAGAAAAGGCTGTCCCTCAAAACTCAGCGCTCAAACAAGAAGGAGACTTGTGAGTGAAGCCACAGAGAGGCCAACAATCACTTTGAAGGAGCTACAGAGTTCAGTGGCTGGGAGTGGAGTAATGGTGCACCAGTCAACCATATCAAGAGCTCTGCATAACACTGGCCTGTATGGGAGGGTGGCAAGAAAGAAGCCGTTACTCAAAAAGTACCATCTGAAAGCATGTCTGGAATTTGCCAGAAAGCATGAGAGTGACCCAGCTGCGATGTGGGAAAAGGTTTTGTGGGCAGATGACACCAAGATAGAGCCTTTTGGCCAAAACTCAAAGCGCTATGTGTGGCGCAAACCTAACACTGCCCATGCCTCAAGACACACCATCCCTACAGTGAAGTATGGTGGTGGCAGCATCATGCTGTGGGGATGCTTCTCATCAGCAGGGACTGGGCATCTTGTTAAAAGGAAGGAAGAATGGATGGAGCAAAATACAGGGAAATACTGCAAGAGAACCTGCTTCAGTCTGCTAAAAAACTGAAGCTTGGGAGGAAATTCACCTTTCAGCAGGACAATGATCCCAAGCACAAGGCCAAAGCAACATTGGAGTGGCTCAAGAACAAAAAGGTGAATGTCCTACAGTGGCCCAGTCAAAGTCTTGATCTCCATCCCATTGAGAATCTGTGGCACTATTTGAAAATTGCGGTCCACAAGCGTCGTCCAACCAACCTGAACAACCTGGAGCAAATCTGCCAAGAAGAATGGGCCAAAATCACTCCGACACTGTGTGCAAAGCTGGTACATACTTACCACAAAAGACTTAAAGCTGTTATTGCAGTGAAAGGTGGCTCTACCAAATATTAATGTGTGGGGGTTGAATACTTATGCAAGCAAGATATTTCATTTTTTTATTTTTCTTGAAAATATTTCCCAACATAAAACCAATGTCACCTTACAATAATTGATTTTGAGTTTCAGTGTTTTAAAATAAAATATCAAACAGAACGAAATTTCAATGTACCATTTGTAATTCAGTAATATGAGAGAATTGGTCAGGGGTCTGAATACTTTTGCAAGGCCCTGTGTATATATATATATAATATATAATATATAATCATTAGCTATTGCTATACAAATATGACAAGTTTCAGAGTTTGTATTCTGCTGCAAAGCTGTTGACTTCAATGAAAATGTCTGGGGGTGGGAATTTATTCACCATTTAACCCTATTAAACCTCTTGTTTGCTAATATCCTGGTGTTCTTGAATAGGTAACCACAGCATAAAAGGCTTACCTTTCTGTTTGCAAGCGACTCAAAACTTTGTCTTTGTAATTCAGCTTCATTACTAAGTTCTTCTCCACTATTTTTGTTTTGCAGATACATTGTCTAACATCACCCAGCTGGTACTTAGTCACAACAAACTCACAAGTAAGTGTTTGTGTAATGTATCTATGTAAAGATACTGTATTTAATTATTTAACAAGTAGAATCTCTCAGCATTCACGTTGGCTGGGATTTCAAATCCTTTTATTCTGCTATAATGCAACACGGTGACAGCAGCCGCCAGCAAGACGAATGACTGATTCAGTTAAAGCGAGACTCGGAGCGCAAGTAGTACTTGACATACTTTTTTTTTTTTAAATGTACAACCTTAAATAAAGAAAGACTAAAACACTTGCCATATAATAGCTATGACCGTCACTGTACTTGACTCCATCGCTTGTATAAAATCTGAGTTTTTATCCACTTGGAAGACTAATCTCCTTGTATGCTCATCGTAAGACAGACTGTAAAGTATGCTAGTGACACAGGAGACTATCAGACTGAGGTTTTACATTTGAGTTGTGTACTGCAGTATTTAATGGCTATAAATGAATTATCACAATAGTGTTATTGTAATGAGACATAACACATATTAGTGCTTTTCTGTTTCATAATAAAAACAAGTTTTCAGGTGTGTTAAATTTATGTTGACCACATGAGGGTACTCTTGCCACTGTTTTTAGTCAAGTCGCAGTTACTTGCAATTAATCACTTGAGTATCTTAAAATAATTGGTTTAAAATCATGTGCACAATAAGTAATTTAAAAAAAAAATGATTCTGCCTAGCACTTCCCTACTATGTGTGCGATATTACACTTATCTACAGTGAAACAAAGCCAAACTGCAGTCATCATTATCATATGTTGTGACATGCCTACTTTCTATAAAGGTTGGGATGTACATACAATCGATATGTAGGAAAGGAAACCAGCTTCATGAAGCACCATATTTACAAATCTGTTTGCAACAGTCAGATCATCAATATTTTGCACATATTCATTTGTTATTTATACAATTATCCAAATTCATTGTTATCACAGTCACCTGCTGTATGTCAAATTCGATCTGATTTGTCTTTGCCTACAGTACCTTCTGGTACTTTACAATGAATTGCACACCATAGACTTTCCAGAAAAAAAAAAAAAAACTAAATAGAAACTAGAAAGCAAACCTTTCATGTATCTGAGCATAGAACTTCATCTCAGTGGAGATGCAGATGGGGTTATATGAACGCACTTTGTGTGTCACCCTTAGATTTCTACATACAGATCAAGAGAACCACTTATTCCATTGTTATTATTCAGCAGGTTTTTTTTTTGTATTGCCCAATAAACATCTATTTACAACAGCAGACACAATGTCATATCTTGTGCCATTTTAGTGATGGATTGCTGTGAGACAACAGTAACTAATTAACCAACTTGATTGATTGATTTGTATGAATACACTGGGATCAACGTGAAGAGCAGGAAGACTTCAAAACTGTTCCACAACACTGTTTACAGCTATGTGGGTAGAATCCTAACACTGAGAGAACTGTCTACGGTTTAGTGCACACTTATTTAAATGTCTTTCTTTATTTTATCCATTGAAATTCCTGTTTTAATAACATGCTCTGTATAAAACTCTAGTTTTGATATTCCAGTGTATTTTTATTGTATTTACTTCTGTTAATAAGGGAGTTGAAGGGCAGAGCTACAAAGATCCGCCACCGTTTGGATCAATTAAACTAGACCCATGGCTGCTAATGCTGCTTTCTTTAACAGCCATATCCCTCTACTTTATTGCAGAGAAAGTATAACTAACTAACATTTTGAGCACATTATTGGACTGTTTTATTATTGAACCACTTTGAATCTAGAATGTCAATGCAGTGCTCAGTGCATCCATGAAACTGGATGTATTTAGAACATGCTTTCTTTGTACACATGCTGTGTTACAGCACATCTCCCCTCTTGTCTTGCATAAGAATATTGAGGTGTTTTTTTTTTTTAATCGGTGCCTCATGCCTCACAACGCTTCTAAATTATGGGTTGTATCAGTACAAACCATGCCTTCTCATGTCTTATTGCTTATTTAGAAAATGGCTTAAGTTAACAAACTGATATGATTGGCTGTAAAGGATTCCAAACCACATAAATATGTCTGCACAGCCATGCGGTCTGAAACACAGCCTCATCACACAATGAAAAAACAAAAACACCTGCATTTTGTCTGGAAACTTTTAAAGCAGTCGGATTAAATCCATGAAACTGCATGTAATTAGAAAATGGTTTCTTTGTACACATGCCGCGTTCCTCACATTTGTACAGCACATATTTTCCCTTGCCAATTTTCGATCTTTGACCTTTACTACTTTTGTCTGTTTTAAAGGTCACTCATTGGATGAAATGCTGCTTACTTCAATGCAGACCTTTTCCCATGTCTTGGCCAGAAAGAATCTGTCCTTCCCTGGCACGCAATGCTTTGACTAGAAAGAGCAATCTGTTTCATCCCGTTCATGTTGTGTGCTTTCCTTTGCCCAATGAAAACAATATGCAGCACCTTTATTTCTTTTTGAAAACAGTTATTTTACGCCTAGGGAATCATAATAGCTCTTCAGTGCAGCTGGGAAACTTAAAACAAAAAAAAAAAATACAATATTCTTAAGTAAAACAAGTAGAAAAAGATTTTGGGTAGTGCCTTCATCATTGCAATACACTGCAGAAGGCTCCGTCTGAAATGTTTGCTACTTGATTTATCCTTGGATTAAGTGTGGATCATAGCTGTGCTTACCTACAGGTGGTGTCCAGTGAATATTAACCGTTTCGGTGCCACATTCTTAACAATATAGCTCACTAGCTTTCAGATAGCATCTTTACAATCCTACATTCTATGATTCTCTCAATGAAGTTGCATTATAGGTGGTGTCCAGTGAAAATGAACCTTTCCGCTGCCACACTGTGTTTTTAATTTCTGGACAGGCAGGTGATTAGATTAATGATACCGACATTTCTATATTACTTCATGACACATATGCTACCGGAGATGCTTTGTTTTTGTTCACTTTCAAGTAACTAAAATGGAATCCTAGTGAATCAATAAATGGGTCCCCTACACTTTAATAATAATTCACTGGTTGCCTACGAGGGCTTGATAGGAGGTGAAATTGGGAGTGAGATATTAAGAATGAGACAAGATGAGAGGATTTCTCCGGTTGCTTAGGAGGCTTGAGAGGGGCGAGAGATTTAAGAGTTTAAGAGTGAGACGAGTTTGAGAGGAATGGCGAGATTGAGGGATGGAGTTTGGGAATGGTGCTTAGTAACATTGAGATTAGATACTGATAGCAGGACGAGATAGAGGGACGAAGAGTTTTCCCTTCTCGTCGGGTCAGGCAGCATCCTCTGGCTGCTGGGAGACGT
Organism: Acipenser ruthenus; assembly: GCF_902713425.1. Lineage (NCBI taxonomy): Eukaryota > Metazoa > Chordata > Actinopteri > Acipenseriformes > Acipenseridae > Acipenser > Acipenser ruthenus. Next base: position 102,258,529 of record NC_081191.1, read on the forward strand.
AGAGAGGGAGACACGAGAAGAGCAAATGATTAGATATAAACACTTTCCGCCGGGTCAGGCAGCATCCTCCGACTGCTGGGTGACGTAAAAGTGAGAGAGAGAGAGAGCAAAGTTTAGACACATAACATACAACAAATCTGACTCTCGCTCCCGACGGGTCAGGCAGCATCCTCTGGCTGCTGAGTGTTTAGTGGAGCAAGAGACAGGAAGGGGACGAACGGCACAAAAGGACAGATCCTTCGCAACTCGGTGCAGCATCCTCAGGCAGCTAAGCTGGCAGCTGGGCGGCGTGGAGAGCTTAGGAAAAGTGTCTCGGGTCCGTTTAGGAGAGACGAAAACAGAGAAACCCCCCCTCCCCCTCAGTCGGGGCCCGTTCGGCAGGTGGAGGCACAGCCTACTGCATGAGGGGGCTGAAATGGTCCTGGACCTGAAATGGAAGAGAGGAGATGGGACAGCAAGGTTGAGGCCTGGAAGACTTAGCGCATAAGCAGCAGCATAGGATGTGACCGGGGGTCCCCTCAGGCCGGCGAGGAACAGCCGTACGGCAGTGGTTGAGGCCGACCCGGACAGCTGGGGGAGTGAGACTCACTTCCCCCCCAGTGGGAGCCCTGTGCGGACAGTGCGTTATAGAAAGGAGCAGAGGTGGGGAGGAGGAGGAACAATAAACAAACACAGAAAAGGAAGCGGAAATAGTGCTGGGTTAAAGTAGAAAAAGAGAGAGATAGACAGGAGGGGCAGCCAATAACATACGTGCAGCAGCGCTGGCCATGCCCTAATAATTGATGAGGTGAGCGCTGCATTGTGTGATTGGCTGGAAATACTAAATGAGGCTGAACTGGGATCAGCTTCCACCCGGAAGAGATCAGCGGACACTACCGGGCAGGACGCCACGGAGGGAAGGTAAGACTGGCTAAAGAAAAGGATATAGGATAAGAAAAAACAGCGCAAAGCAGGAGAGAGCCCTCTACGTCATCCACCGAATTACACCTAAAGGCTAACATTAATAGCCAGCAACAGACAAAGCTTTTTATTGCATGTTGTACGGGAGCTTTTCTAGATGATTACTGTAAACTCTGCTCCCTTAAGAACGTGCTGTAACTCCAAAGCGGTTGTTTTTTTACTACCATTACCTTTCTTTTTTCTAAGTGGATTGTTCTTGCCAATGGGATTGTTTCGTAGACCGTGGAAGTCGTGTTAATTTAGATCTACACTTAAAACTTTGTGTTTATTGTAATAGTTTAATCCAACTTGGTTATTATTATTACTGAGTACAAAATTGAAAGCACTGACTTTTGTGAAAAATATTTCTGTTTCTTTCATATTAGATTAGATTAGATTAGTTTGCATCGAAATCCCATTGTTGGTATGCAGCTCAGGGCTATTGACTTGTAAGAGCTGCCCTTACCAAGTTGACACTACAGTATAGGAATGTATAAAATGGCTTGGACATTTCCTGTGTCCTGATTGGCTGCTAACATTCCAGTGTCATGTGGTTACAGCAATTGCTTTGGATGTCATGTCATTCTAATCGGTAAAATCACAGTTTCATAATAATATTGAGCCATTTCATAAGCTCAATATAATCCCTTGAAGTCATGGCTCGTACTGACCATGTAAATATGTCATTATAACCACACCGTCTGCAGGGTTGGGGTCAGTTCCTTTTTAAAATCAATTCCCAATTCTAATGTCCATTCCCTTTTAATCAATTCTGATTCCAATTTAGGACTTGGAATTGATTAAAAGGGAATGGGAATTGACCCCAGCCCTGACCATCTGGAACACAGCCTCCTCACACACTGAGAAAACAAAAGCACTTTAAGTTGTAAAGCAACACTAAGACATTGTATAAGCCCCTTAACACAAATAAACGTGTGTGTGGTAGTACAAGATTGGCCCTCCTTCTCGAGTGTTATTACTTACTTCAGAGCTTCGTTCAGCCCTCGTGATTGGGTCATGAGTTTTTTCCAAATTATATATTGTTTTCAACCAGCTTGTCTCTTTATATAAATATGTACAACATATTTTTAAATGTATTATTTTACATATTTAAATTGTCCATTCTTAATCACCAATTGAACCAGTTTGGTAATATAATTGTAATGCTTAGATGCTGTTTAAAAGGTTGCACAAGTGAATGAGGTGTTTAACAGGTCAACTGCAGTATTTAACATGTTTTCTAGTATTGCTGTGGGTGCAGTACCCCGTCAGCACTACTCGCACAAGGCTACACAACTACCGGTACTTATCATTTCAATGCATTTCGATATCTGAAGAACCCTTTTACATCAAACACACTTGGTGATCCACTGTTTCATGATTTTGTCATTTAGCGACTAAAAATCCTGCTTGTAACCTATACATGCTTGTGTTTTGTGAATACCAGTCAGCATTCAGAAGAAACTATTGTGAACAAAGAAGAGCTCAGAAAGGCAGAATGGTGGTGGTACTCACTAAAATATTACTGAACCCTTCCTAACTGTTTGAAGTAAATGATCTTGGCAATAACAGCTGTTAAAGGAACTCACAGTGCTAAAATGTTTAAAAAACAAAATCCAGATTTTCTCCTACAGTCTTACCTAAAAGCAAGAGTAGGTTATACAAATACATTGCAGGATCTATACAGCATATTTAAGTTGCAATATGCCTCTACACTCTTAATATGGAACGTGCATTCTTCAGAAGCAGCAGGATTATCAGCTGCTATCGGTCTGCAGCTGGATAGAAAGTCTTGACCACTTCCTTCCTGATTTTCCTGCTCTTGATAATACCAGTCCATCATATGCTCACACATTTCTGTATCACATTTTCCCACCTTACTGTTATCTGGTTCTCGGTCCCCATTCTGACAATAGCTTTGTCATCCATCTGTTGTTGAATTTCATATAAATTGTCATTTTATTTTACAATGATTGTAGTGCCCAGGTGATGTGTGATTTCAGTATGGTCTTTACTGCAAGGACGGAACCACAAAGATTTAGAATGAATGTTTCATCAGCTCGCACCTCCAATTTCCCTTTCCCTTTGCATTCAAATACAGCTCTATGTTTTAGAATGTGACTGTCCCAGAAGCAAAATATGATAACCTTTATTCATTTGGCTTGAACTGCTGTGTCCAGAGATTAAGGATTTACACCTCAGTGCTACAGTTCAATTTGGGATTTAATAGCTCACCTTCTGTCTGGAGAACTGCTCTGATAGTGCCAGCCAGCCAGCCAGCAAGGTTAATATCCTCTGAGAGCATGAAATGTTTGTACCCTAAGGGAGATGCAGCTGTAAACTGGAATTTACACTTAACAGTTCAATCTGAGCTACCCCCGGTTCATGTCAATGGAATATAATAAGGGTCCCAGCAGTTTTGAAGAAGGTTATAACTAAGGACCACAGACTAGAGCTAATGCATGTAGATCGCATGTGCATGAATAAGTATAAACTCTCCTTGTTTCCATTAAAGCTTACTTGCAAAATCTGTAAACCACAGCCTGTATTTAACTTGTGCCCTAAAGCTTAAAGCAGTACCATAAATGAGAAGGAATCAGGTTAGCCTTTTTGCTGTTGTTGTTCAGCCTCTAATGAAGCTGGCCTACAGTATGATGGTGAGTTACTGAATATTTTTTAGGATTGTGAAATAATTCACCTCACAACTAAGTATTAATATAGATGTCAGTTTGATTTATTTTAATGATATGTTTTGGCCAAATAGCAAATTTTTTTTTTTTTTTCAATCCAAATATTGTTCTTCTGTATTAACTACACTTGAAATGAGCTTATTTTGTGTCTTAGCTTGTTGTCCAGATATATTGCCTGATACATCAAAAGCTTTTTTGAAATCAGTTGCTTGCTAATTCTTTCTTTTTTCCCCCTCTTTGTCTCATTAACTAAGCTGTGCAACACTCTTTCATTCTTATCTTCTCTTTAAATCTCTGTGCTTGACTGATCCGCCACAGTTAATTGAAATGGCCTGCCTTGTTACCTGAATCAAAGCACAAGAACGGTTATTTTAATCCTTTAGTACAGTGTTGTGAATTCTTAATCAGCTGCTTCCAAAACAATAAGCCGTGCAGCAAATGTAGTAATTGGCATTCGTACTTCGAGTGTACCTCTTCAAGCAAGGAGACATCACCACTTTAACAGTGGATTCAAAGAGCCTCTTCATGTACATACTAATTTAATATGGAAAGTTTAGTTTAGTTTATTGCAACTCTGGGGAGCCTTGGGTGCTTGAATTTCCAGCATTAATATCGTATTGAATCGTATTTTGTCATACTTGTACTTGCTAGAACCGAAGTCATTTTTTTTTATCTTGCTCTTAATTGTATTAATACTTGTACTGTGATTCTTGAAATGTATTTTTGTTTTTGACTGTAAGACGTTTTGTTACAAGACATTCCACATCCTGGTGATTAGCTGAGCTATTGATGACTATATCTTAGGAACCACTTTGTATGCTGTTGGTAATTTGGCCACTAGCTTTCAAAACCTGGTGCCAAGTGAACTTTTATGGTGGTCAACATTTTCAAACGGGGACAATAATTTATTGTGTTTATTTATTAAATTGTGGGAGGGAAACTATACAATCGATGTGCCAGAGAACTAACTACATACAATTCCAGGGAACTATTTATTGTGTGCATAAAAGACCAGTGAGTCAAGTATATACATAAAATACCAGAGAACTATATACATAAAATGCTAGGAAATAGAACTATATTAATCAAATGCCAAGGAAGATAAATATATTTAAAAAATCCAGGGAAGCGGATACATTTCTTTATTTTTCAATAAGATGACTAAAATATTAAATTAACTCCTCCTCATCTTCATTTACATTCTCGTTTTCATGGAGTTGGCCAGATGTGGATTTTCCAGATCCAAATGCAAATAGATTCGACTGTTGCTTCAGTTTCTGTGGCATTTTATTTAGGGTAAGTAAGAGATAGTTTGAGTTTTTTATTTTTAATTTCCCGTGCCGTCTAAGCTGATCTACCGAGCGAGTCAGTGAAACTCAATGGCCTGTAGTGCTGCATCACTCCTGAAACACGTGGCATCTTTTTAAAGCTGTGTAGATATTTTAACCCCCCCTGACTGTGCCGTTTTTCAATACATTTGTATTATGAATTAAATTGATGTATTATAAAGTGTTTCACTAATTAGATGCTAACATACTGTCATGCAGATTTTTTTTTTTTATTTCAGCAGCTTCAATGAATTTGACCTAACATTGCTTTATCATGCTAATGAAAACCTGTTGTTTCTGAGATGTATGATGAGTCATTAAAATATTTAGTAATTGTAAAGCATCATCTTTTGAAACTATTCAAACCTTGCTATCTGTTAGCACTTTTATTTTATTGTCATCATTTCATGTTTTCAGTTTTCAGAAGTTTATGCCAATATCTCTTGGAAATGTGTGTGTGTGTGTGTGTGTGTGTGTATATGTATGTATATATATATATATATATATATATATATATATATATATATAATATATATATATACATAATATTTGTCATTACTAGTTGATGTACATCTGTACAAGAAGGTACAGGAAATTGAACAGTCAATTTTACATTCTACCTTGTGTTTTCTAAATTAGGTCTCAGATTCTGGTGATGTTTTGTGCAAGAGTTGCCATTTTTAATTAACTGTGATCAAGTACTATCCCAAAGACAATGAAATGCATCACGGCCTGTTTCTAGCGTGTACTATTAGAATAGGGAACAGTTCTACAGGCTTGTGGGGAACACAGCATTCAGCTGTACCTGGAGATTTTGATCCATTGATTAAAAAACATAAAAAAAAAAAGTTCCCATTGTATCCTTTTAAGTGCTAAATAATAGTACAAATAGACATTGTTTAATGTATTTCATTTTAAAGTGGGAATTTGCCCTCTTGTCATTGTGTTTGTTTGCATGGTCTTGTTCTATCGTGGTGGTTTATCTGTGCAGTGGTATTCATGTCATGCACTTAGTTCCTTTATACTTCTAGGCAATGAATACACATTGATCAGTGTCTAATCTGATGGGAGCCTTTTATCGTCATTGATCAAAAAGTCCTCCCTCAATAGACCTGAATCAAGGGAGAAATAAATCGCTCATGTAAAACACTTCATCATTAAGAAGTCAGAATCATCCTAGACTGTTAATTAATTTAATGAATGATTGATAATTATTTGGCTGTTAAGTGTGTGTAATGCCTTAATTGGACAAGTATGGTCAAAAGTTTTGCATTAACTAGAATTTTAGGATTGAGATATAATAAAAAAAAAAAATACATATGAACATAATTTATTTTATCATATTAGAAGTACAGTATTTCATGTTGGATTTTGAAATGTGACTTCTTTTTTATAAGGTGATGCAAAACCTTTTGGCCATAGTTGTAGGTAGTACATTTATAACAGGGGTTAGTAAATACACAGGTCATTTCTGTTTGTCTCAAGGTCATAGACATGACTGCTAAGATTGGTACCACATGCCATACTAGTTTTGGACTAAGTTGGTCACTTGCAGCAAACTTGCAAGTGAAGTCCTTAGCTCTCTGCTAAGGTGAGTAGTGTCTAGTACGGTACTATTTGTGGGTCATCTCCAGCTATGTAATATTTTAGTACAATTGCAATAAAAAAAAAATACAGGTAACAAAGTTGGGGATCAGCTAAGCCTCAACTGCTCGTTTCTTGTTTGCATATCGGAATACAGTGGTGAGTGTGGGAAGGGGCAGGAGGACAGTAAGAGGAGCTCCGCATCCTTCTGCTTTATTATTTCATGTTTTTTATTATTATTTACATTTCTTCATTCTCTAGACCTTAGAAAATCATATTGTGAATTACATACATACACATCCTGTAGAAATAAACGTATTAATAAGATCATATAACGTAAACACTTTCAGCCAATGAGATGTTATTTTGGATTTGACAGAAGCATTTGTTTGTACTAATATTCCCCTGGAAAAAATTGATAATCCCAAACTACGTGCATTTATGAACAAACATGTAATAAATACGGGAGCAATTCCTACAGCAGGTCAACTGAGAAGGGAATATCTACCCCAAATTGCTGAGTTGCACAAGATGGAAATTATACAACTGGTAAAGATGTCTGACAGTTTATCTGTAGTTACTGACGCGTCTACAAATGCAAAAGATTAGTATGTTTGGCACATTTTGTTTGTTCTCCAAGGACTATCGAATACCTTCAAACTGAAAGTAATATTAGCCGATACAGTTAATCTGCACTCTGTGAATACCTCATCGGTGGCACAGGGCGTTGTGAAATGTTTAAACGCATTTGAAGTTAATTTTAATAATGTGACTGGATTTGTCTACGATAATGCCAGCTACATGATCAAGGCATACAATGACATTCTTCAAGGTTTACTGCCAAATTCAGTACATTTGACTTGTAATGCCCGCGTAATAACCCTTGCCAGCAATATCTGGGCAAATAATTTTCCAAAAGCAGACAAGCTGGTTGCAAACGTTAAAAAAATTGTTTAAACATTGCCCAAGCAGAAAACTACTTTTAAAGACCACCTGACAGAAGCAATCCAACAAGAAGGCTGTACTTTACCCATGAAGTTGCTACCTTGCATGCATAACACAAGGGGACACTTGGTATTCTGCTACTGAATATCATTCCAAATGCATCCCTTTTTACGCAGGCTTCGTTGAAAAGGAAATGCACATTTCACCAAACACTGTAGTGTTAAAGGACCTCCAGAAATTGCTTAAAGTTGTGCAAAATTTAAAATCTCAGCTCTCCCTAATTGCAACGCATGTCAAGGGACTGGTGGATCTGATTCAGTGGTTTGAAAGCCATGAAGTGAGAGTCCATCAAACATATAATAAAGTTGCAGAATTAATAAATACATACCGAGCAATGGAACAAGAGGTACACAGCACAGACGCCACAATAAACAAACTGTGTGTAAAAACCTTACATGACGTTTCTGAAAAACTGACTAATTACTCCAACCTGGATCAATGTAAAAAGAAACCACGTTTTTTTTTTTCAACCAGCTGATAACTTTCTGATGGCAGTAAGGATATTCGACCCACAAGAAGTGTGTAGTTTGGATCTGGAAGCCCTCCCATTATATTCTATTCCAGGATTTGATGCTGACTGTAAATCAGAAATGGACAAATACCTACCATATGCAAAAGAAAACAGCAGTAGAATGACTTTGAATGAATTTTGGATTAAAGCTGAAGAATTATTTCCCAATTTACACGAAAGAAATAATATTGAACAAGATGTATTAGTAATAAAGGGATGCATGACTAAATAAATGTCCGTAGCGCTGCTGCCGCCTAATCAACGCGCGTTAATAGAATGACTAATTGAGATGATTAAAGGAATCGGGAGATTAAGTGGTTTAATTAAGCAGACTACATGACCACCTTGTGGTGGGAGGAATGAAGTGCAGCCTAAGAAAAGCAGGTTGCGTAAAACGCAGAACCCTACCTATAACACTCAGTCTGAAGACATTCAGCACCAGTATAGTTGAAAAGACAAAGCAATCCAATACATCATTTGAAAGGGTGAACCTTTCCCAGTATCACATAGGTATCAATCACGTTTCCAGTGCAGCTTTTAGGACATCTCCAAAGTGACACTTTACAGGCAGAATGATGTATACCGACTTCATGCATTAATGCTGCTCTGAAAAATTCTGACAAACAAAAACTGTTTCCTTAAGTAATATGAAGCTGACACTTCATACTTGTGTGAAATAATGTATTCCAGATCATGTATTTTTTTAAGAGAATATTTTCTTGTGTGGGGTTTGGAACATACGCAAATTCCAAAAGACCCCACACAGCAAATATTCATGCATATTTAAATGTAAAACACTGGAATAAATTCCTTCCAGTTATTATGAAGTATGATATATATCTGTGCATTTATTTTTTCCTTATAAATCTAGATTTTTGGAGAGCAGCTGTAAAGTTAACGAGGCATGTGCCACATCACAGTTTGCACAGCAATATTAACTACTGTTCATTTTAGTATTATATAACATTGTTTTGAAATAGTGTGTTCTCTCTGTTTCTCTCACTCACTCACTCACTCACTCACTCACTCACTCACTCACTCACTCACTCTCCTTCACCACTTGCTCTTCCCTTTACATTTCAAATAAACCTCCACTTACCTGGTTAGTTTTAAAACACAGTCGCTCCCGTCTGTGCCGTTGTCAAAATAGATCAAAGCTAACATGCAAATGAGACCACGCCTCGAAGGTTATGCAACTGGTACCAACACAGACGGTAAAGGACGGGGCAAAGCATGTCGCCAAAATCCCATTACAGGGTAAAGGCAGTGTATCTCCCGTTTTGATCTGTGTTTAATTAAAATCAGGGGTAAATGCATTTTGCCCTCGAGTTAAAGATTTGCCCCGTCATCAGAATTGGGCCCATTGTGTTTATTACTATAGAGCAGGGGTCTCCTGGTCCTAGATAGCCCCTATCCAGCAGGTTTTATAAGTGTCTTTACATCATCAGTGGCTAAAGATCTGGAACACCTGTTAATCTGGACTAATAATTGCCAATAATTGTTTCAATTAAGTAACTGAGAGATTGGTTGAAACGAAAATCAGCAGCCACAGTAGCTCATCAGGACCAGGGTTGGAAATCTGCTCTAGAGAATATCTTAAAACCTGCCTGCAGTCTGTAAGAGGTGCTCAATTCATTGCAATTGCAGCTATCCTGCAGTCCATCATTAGCACTGTCCTCCATACGAACCACAGGATCAGTTCCAGTTAGTACGCTACTTTTAGTTTGTTGCAATTGACCAAAAATGTTGAAGAAGTTCCCCTTATTCTGCATTGGTGGTATTGATTGCTTATAAAACCTTTGTGTATCTGAAGAGGAGTTAGTTCAGGGATACCATGACTACTAAGCAAACTGTATAGTTGGGTATAATGCACAATAAATGCCTCACCCGCAGGCGATGACACTTGTTCCCATATTACTACAAAACCATTGTACTGTAGTGCCACCTAAAACTGATAATGATGTCTACGTTGATAACATGCGTTACTCTATGACCGCATCCAGACATCACCCTCAAATTTGGACCAACCCTTGACTAACATACTAATTGGCAATACATGCCATCTCTTTCTGGAGTTATTTTATGTCAAAAGAGCATTTGATGTAGAAAAAAAAGGACAACGGAATGTCTCTTCCAAATTGTAGACATAACTAGATTTTTGTAGACTGATCCATCTTGCACTTGCAAGCAGTAGGTTTATTTTTGAATAAGCCCTTAGTTCTGTGGTATTTATTCCTAGATACATTGATTTGTCACTGTTTACTGTACCTGTTATTTAGTTAAGCTTTCTGTTTTTAAATACACAGCTGTTCCACCAAACATAGCTGATCTGAAGAACTTAGAAGTACTGAACTTTTTCAATAACCAGATTGAAGAGCTCCCAACACAGCTAAGCAGCCTTCAGAAACTCAAACACCTTAACCTGGGGTAAGTATGGACTTTATCTCTCTCAGCATTAGTAACTAAATTGTGTCAGTGTCACATAATGACAAATAAATACAAATGGGCATACACATCCTGTATGGATATATTCGATTAGTTTACTTGTCTATTGGGTTACTGGAGTTATCTTTTCTTACTGCTAGGGCGGTCTGCAGTTTTCATTGGAGTTATCTTTCCAGCAGGTTTAAGCGATTCATCTTGAGAGAAAAAAAAACTAATCTCCATTAATCTTGGATTTAGTTGATACAATTACTGCATCCATCTCATTTAAGTTTGTATTATTACTGATGTTGTATTATTATTATTATTATTATTATTATTATTATTATTATCCAGAAAACAGCCCAGCATAAAAATCCTGTTTTCCTATTTTTGGATCCTATTTGTTGGTCCCTCTTTATAGTTTTATATTTATTTAATCCAGCATTTGTTGTTAAATTGTTTGAACCAACTGCTAAATCACAATGAACATAATTGTAAATAATATCTTTTAAAATAAATGTGTTTATTGAAATAAAACAAAGCTACAATGTAAACAGGTTTATAGCTGGTATCTATCGACCTTGCAACAGAACTGGATATAGTATTGTACTTGGCATAATTCATGGGTTTGCAGCGATCCTGAATTTCTAAAAGAATACTCTGTTGAAGCTTGACAGGTTTCATTTATTGTTGTATTGTTCTTGTCTGTAGCAGAGGAACTACTAGAAAGTGTATTTTGAGAAGTGAAAGCATGCTGAACAGCAGACTTGATGCACTTCTGTGATACTGGAACACACTTTGACAGTAGATACAAGAAACCCTCCTTCTATCCAATGCGGTTCAGTGACTAATTTTATATGCAAACTATGACTACGCTCATTCAATCCTGGCATGCACTCGAGTGTATTAAAATGGGTGCTGCAGGAAATGAATTACACTGTGCCAAGAGGGACAGGACAGGAGTGCAATTAACGTGTGTTAAAAAAATGCATCCCCTAAAAACTAAACGTGTTAATCACAGAAGTTAACTGTGATTAATTAACAGTTCTAATTATATATATATATATATATATATATTAGTTGTGTAAGATTCAATGTTAATGCATATCATACTGAACATCTCCGCACCTTCTACCATTGCGCACATCCTGCTTTGTGAATGAGGCTCTTCTCATTTGGGAAGTCAGCCTTGTGGGGGCTTCTGGAGCCTTCCTTTGTCAGGGTCATAATATATCCCCATACTAGTGTATGTTTTGAAGCTTTTTTTCTCTAAAAAGGGGTTTTGTTTTTGGTTCTAAAATTAGGAACTACTTAAAGATATTTGTTTCATAGATTACTTTCTTGTCTCATTTTGGTGGTCATTGATTATAATGATCACCTTCACAACACAAGTAACACACCACAGAAATACTTGCTGTAATTTTCTAGTAACATATTCCCTAAATCTTGCTCTTATTGGGTGGCAAATTTGGGATTCATACAGTGGTTTTTTGTTTTTTGTTTGTTCACTTGGTTTTTAACTTAGATGTTTACTGTGTTGCTTCTTGTAAATAATATCAAAATATATATTACTATACTGTATATAGAGAGTGAACACAGAACACCTGTGATCACCTTTACTGTTATATTAATTCCATGATCACAGCCACATGCTGCTGTTAACCTACATCAGGGGTGTCAAACTCCAGTCCTCGAGGGACGCAGGGTCTTCTGGTTTTCATTCCAACTTAAGCTCTCATAACATAATTGATCTAATTATTTGTTCAATTTGACATATTTATTTTTTTAGGTCTTTTACAGTTGATGGTTTTAAAAATGCACTTGATTCAAGGTACACTACCTATGAAACATTTTGAGACCTGGAGAGAATCGTTAAATGTGTCCAATTAATCAAATAATTAGACCAATTAAGTAATTGAGAGCTCGGGTGGAACGAAAGCCAGGAGACACTGCGGCCCTCCAGGAATTGAGTTTGACCTACTTTGTTTTGAACACAAAAGGATTTTTTAAAAGAAGTTTTATTTATCTTTTTTTTTCTTCTTTGTTCAATAAAGAAGAAATGCTGATGTTCATTCAGAGCAAAAGGGAGTTGTTTACCTAGGTGGTTTACCTAGGTGTTGGAGGATAATTTGGAAATATTTTAACAAATATGTTAAATATATAGTGTAAAATAACTGTCAACTTGTTTATTTTAGTAGAGCATATTCCAATATATAAACTTTCAAAAATTCACGTTCCGGGGTGCCTTTTTTAAACTGGCATCAGCTTTGCCTGTCAACGATCAGGTCATAGAAACACACAAAAAACATTCCTTTTAATCCAGGGGTCTGTATAGTTTGTGCAATGTACAAGTACAACCCAGAAAGCTTCTCCAGTGCTGACTTTGCTATTATTTTGCTGCTGTTATGCTTCTTTATGTTTTGTTCCTGGTGAAGTCAGAAAAGTTTTGCATTTTTCTGTGTAATTGAGAATGCTGTGCAGATGTGTCATGGTAATGTCTCTGTGTTGTAATTTAGCATGAACAGATTAAACTCCCTGCCCAGAGGATTCGGGTCACTGCCAGGTCTAGAGGTTCTTGACTTGACCTACAACAACCTCAACGAGTCCTCCCTCCCTGGAAACTTCTTCTACCTCAGTAAGAAAACCCTCAGATTCCTCACAACTAACTTACTGCAATCCACATTATATCACAGATAGAACAGAACATAGAGATGTTCATTACTCCACATACTCTAATGCAGAGAGAAGCTACTGAAACTCTGTGTAGACATTGCACATGCTTCCGTTGAGATATACTGTATATTCTTTTTATTAAATATAATACATGTCATTCAGTAAAAAGAAAAATGGTATAAACCTTTTTTTTTTTTCTTGGAACGTCCAATAACACTCACACTTTGACAAGGACTAATTGCTATTTGAATTACCATTCTAGAAAACTGTCAATCCCCTATTTTCACTGCTTCCTAATCACTCATCAAGTCTGAATCATAACTGTCAATTCAAGGTTTGATTAATTATCTGGCAAGGTGCTGTAACTGTCATCAAATATTTAACCATTTATTGTATTGTTTTTGTAGGTGACAAAATATTTTTTTCAATCTTAAATTTAAAATAACAGCAATAACATCTAGTACAGGAGTACTAATATGACATTTATCAAATTCAATTTGAGTGTTTTAAGCTTCAAATGACCATATCAATTCTGTGCCACAGCTTCACTGAATGATAAATGAGTACTGCCACGTCATTGGTAGCAGTACTATCCACACAAGTGGAGTTAAACTGCAATACACACAAACACACACACACGCACACAAAAGTCCAGTAATTTTTCAGAACGGGCCGATTCTTTATCCTACTATTTGAAAACAAGACAGTAAGAATGCCTTGTTATTTTCCAACAATCCACATGCCTGTAAAAAAAGCAGTACCCAATCATGACAAAAGGAATTAGGGTCTGTGTAATGTGACAGCCCTAATCTGAAAGAGTGTGCAGAGCCACTGACAGGCTTTAGCATTGCTGAAGTTGTTAATTGTGTCAGTCCGTTCTGGATATGGATGTTTTCCTCAGCACGGTGCTCACACAACAAGCCAGTAAATCTAGGTTTGACTTGCTTGTTATTATTGGGTGCCCTGGGTATGTCAGAGGCTTTTCACCAAGCCACAGTTATTAATCAGACTTGGCTTGTTTTATTGATCAGGATCAAATGGTCTGGTTTAATGTCACCCTGTTTATATATTGCTGTTTAATCTGCAGCCACCCTGCGTGCACTCTATCTAAGTGACAACGATTTCGAAATCCTGCCTCCAGATATTGGGAAGCTCACGAAGCTGCAGATTGTGAGTAATTTATCTAAATTCTGGGAAAATCAATTCACTTTTCGCAGTCTTTGTTGGTCTTGAATCTAGTCAATTTGAACAGCGATTGGGTTTATAAACTAAACGGCAACACCTGGTGCTCCAGGGTTTGTTCATCTGCTGAGACTCTGAAAGAAATGAGGCGTAAGAAAAGAAAAGGGAATGGGGAGGGAATGGGGGGTCGGTGAAAGTCTTTTTTATTGATTATTTAGATTTCTAATTGAAAACTGGTCTAATAGTCTTGCATTTCCTTCTAGTTGAGTCTAAGGGACAATGACCTTATTTCGATGCCTAAAGAGATTGGGGACCTGAGTCAGCTAAAGGAGCTCCATATCCAAGGGAACCGGCTCACAGTGTTGCCCCCTGAACTGGGTAAGCGACTGACAATACCATTCAATTTTAATTTCTAGGGCACCTGCAATGAACACAGCATCCTTAAGGTAGCAGTTGGGCCAAGATTCAATGTGTGGGTCCGTTTACAACCTCAAAATTTACAATAAGAGAACGACTATCAGTATCGATTTAGGTTCTGTTAATATATTTGAAATCCATACCATTTTCCAGCAGAGGAATAATACTTAAACCCCTACAGTAGCATCTCCCCTTGGCTTTCAATGGTGAAATGTATTGTGTAGAGCAATATTGATCACTATACATTACTAGACCCTGGTTGCTTAGCTAATAAAGGTCTGTAATGGATCTCCTCAGAGTGCTTGTCTGCACAGCTCTGCTGTTTTCATGACCCCATGGGCTTTGTTTCTAAATCGGCATTCCCAGAGGAATTTGGGCATGACCATTGAGATAAAAAAGGAACACGCTGTACAGTGGTGGCAATTCAAGCTGAACTGTTATTTCAAAGCACTCATTCTAAATGTTCTGCCTTATTTTCTTTAAAACTCCCAGTTTGAGGCAGAAATCTTTGTTTTCTAAATAGCATTGTAAAGCTATTTTGTTAAACATTTAAATATCGAATGCAATCAAGTCAAAGAAGGGAAAATGAATACATAGCACTGTGACATCAAGCCTTTCACCTTGTTTAGAGAATCAGCTCTTTGTACATTAGACTGCAGGCTTCTGATGTTACAGTTAGTTAGTTAGTTAGTTACAGTTTTTTGTATTTATTAATTTATTTATTTATTTATAACCTCAACAGCTTGCTAATACCTGTTGTATTATGTTTGACTAAACAGGCTTCAATATTTGTGTAGCAAAACCAGTATTGCTGTTGAGACGTTAAAGTTCACTAGATGATGTTCAAAACCTGAGCTATAGCGTACTGTTCAAGATGTAGCTGTAAGAGTGATGTGTGTTGCTCTGAAAAAATGCTATTGTGAGCTTGTCCTTCTTTAGCCCATTTATCATGCTTTACTAAATCTGACAGGCGTGCTCTGCTTTGTGCAGAATGTGACTTACTGTTTTATAAATGTTCCTTCTTACTGGTGTGGAATTAGAGACGCTGCAGTCTTCCTTGATGTAAAGGTCCCATTATATCTCCGGATTGTCACCAGCTTTACCTCGTTGCGTCACCAGATAAGAGGTAGAACCACCTGTGCTGAACTCAGTTATGGTTGGAGGCTTTCTAAAAATCATTCAATTTGAATACTTTCTCATATTTATTATTTATTTCTTAGCAGACGCCCTTATCTAGGGCGACTTACAATTGTTACAAGATATCACATTATTTTTTACATACAATTACATTATTTTTTACACATTATTTTTACAATTACCCATTTATACAGTTGGGTTTTTACTGGAGCAATCTAGGTAAAGTACCTTGCTCAAGGGTACAGCAGCAGTGTCCCCCACCTGGGATTGAACCCACGACCCTCCGGTCAAGAATCTAGAGCCCTAACCACTACTCCACACTGCTGCCCTGTATGCACAGATTTTACTGTTTTTACATAACATGGCGGTTTGATATATCTGTGAGCTGTTTCACCCTGTGGAAACCAGAAACAGTTTTGAAAAAGGGAATGACTTTTGTTAGGGCTGTGAGACAATTAAAAAAAAAAAAAAATCGTGATTAATCTAATTGAATAAATAATCTTAATTACTCTCGGTTTTAATCACATATTAAATTGATACAATTACTACATCCATCTAATTTAAATTTGTTTTATTACTGATGCTATTATTATTATTATTATTATTATTATTATTATTATTATTATTATTATTATCCTTAACTAAATAGAATTGTTTAAAATGTATTTATTTAACCAGGAAATGTACCCAACCAATACAATAAAATGTGCGGTTCAAGCTTGATCATCAGCATACAGAGATCAGAAAACAGAATAAATAGGATATCTATTTTTAAATGTGATTGTGGACTGAAATAAAAATAAATAAATTAGCTACAGTAGCACTTCTAGGAAAGGAACTGTTCATTGTGAAGAGAACACTTCATCACATCCAAAAACTGCAAACTAACAAGAAAAATTAGTAAGCTTTACATACTATGTGGAAAAAAAATATTTAAATATTATCATACTTAGCTTGATTCGTGGGCTTGCAACAATTTTACCCACATTTTAAAAATCATAAATGGTTCACTTTCCTCCGGTATAGTTCCCTCAGCACTGAAGGTAGCTGTGTTAAAGCCTATGCTTAAGAAACACAATTTGGACCCTAAAGTCCTCAATAAATATAGGCCAATCTCCAACCTACCATTATTAGATAAGGTTCTAGAGAGAGTTGTTACATTTCAATTACATTTCTAACTCTTAATGGTATATTCGAGCAGTTTCAGTCAGGTTTTCTTGCTGCACATAGCACCGAGACGGCCCTTGTCAGAGCTGTGAGCAATCTGCTGATAAGCTCTGACTCGGGCTTTTCCATCAGTTTTAATTCTTCTAGATCTAAGTGCTGCCTTTGATACTGTAGACCATTCCATCCTACTGAGTAATCTTGAAAGCACAGTAGGACTGTCTTGCCTTGTCCTATCCTTGTTCAAATCTTATCTTTCTGATAGGTTTCAGTTTGTCTCTATTGGGCAGGTAAAACCAGCATTATTGGAAGTTGTCGGTAGTGTTCCACAGGGCTCCATTCCAGGTCCCTTGTTGTTTTCATTATATATGCTACCATTAGGTGACACAGAGTGAACATCCATTGCTATTACTGATGATACCCAGCTATATTTGTCCCTAAAGCCTGGAATTTCTTCTGCCTGGGTGTTATTAGCTACTTGTCTTATCAAGCATTGGATGTCACAGAATGTTCTAATGTTGAATTCAGATAAAACAGAGGTTATGCTAGTGGGCTCACAGAACCAACTAAAAGGAAATGTGGGATTACATGAGCTTGACCCTTGCAGTCTCTCATCAAAACTTAAACTAGAAATTAAGAGTTTGGGGGTCATCTTTGATCCTGATCTCTCATTTGAGACTCCTATTAGGGAAGTTACTAAAGTGTCTTTTTACCATTTCAGAAATATAGCCAAACTTAGACCAATTATTTCTGTATCTGATGCCGAGAGACGAATACATGTTTAATCTAGAATTGATTATTGTAATGCACTTATTTCTGGTGTCCCAAACCGTGTGGTATCCCACTTGCAACTTGTTCAGAATACCGCCGCTAAACTTCTGACTAAAACCAGAAAAAGAGTTAACATATTACCCCTGTTTTGGCCTCTTTACACTGGCTCCCTGTGCAGTATAGAATTGATTTTAAGATTTTGCTGTTAACTTACAAGGCCCTGAATGGATTAGCACCTAGTTATTTGCAGGAGTTACTGACCCGGTATCTTCCAAACCGCACTCTGAAATCACAGGATGCGGGGCTGCTGGTTATTCCTAGGATCAACAAAAGCAACATAGGAGGTAGGGCTTTTTCTTGTAGAGCTCCTAAATTATGGAATGCTCTGCCTTCGTTTGTCAGGGAAGCTGGGACCGTTACAGTTTTCAAGTCAAGACTAAAAATGCACTTTTATAAAATGGCTTTCTTATCTTAGTGAGTTTTAATGTAACTTTCAAATTGCTGCTTTTGTATTGTGTATACTGTTATTTAAATCTGTTATTTAAATGGTCTGACTGTGGCAGTTGTATGTGTGACATGCTATACAAATGTATTGTGTTTTTTTTCTGCTATGTACTGTACAGTGCTTTGCGATTACTTTTGTATAAAATGCGCTATAGAAATAACTAAATAAATACTATTGAGATCAGACTTAGACACAAGTAGAGATAACCAGCTCACGCTTCTTAAGTTAGAAAGGATTTGAAGTTTGCCAAGGTAATGTATTTAGCAACGTTCATAAACCCCTAAGGCAATCGCAAAACACTTTTGCGGACAGTTAGTGTAATCAGGCGCACGTGTGATTTAGCAACTGTGTTTTAGTGCCCAACCAGCAAGTCAGCATTGGACATAGGCTGAACTTTAGGGGAGTGTCCTCATTTATATACAAATGTAGCAATTTAGCAAACCATCACCATCAATTGACAGTGAAAACCAGGTCTGAACTGTGTGCAAATTACATGGTCGACTATAAATACAGCTGAAACTACCAGGGAAGCAGGCAAAGAGAGAAAAAAAAGAGAAATAAAAGAAATATGGAGTGTGCACTGGATTTCTACGTGGCCAGACAAAGAGAGAGGAGGAGGAGGAGACGTCCCCAAATATTTAGAAGTCATCTGTCTTTTCTGAGCCTGTCTGACACACAATGTATGCAGCAATTTTGCCTCAACAGACAAACAATCACTAACATCTGCCAACTGCTTCAGGCTGACCTGGAAGGAGACGTGCTGAGAGCTCACTGTTTTTCTGTAGCATAAGGGTACCCGCTGCACTAACATTTTATGCCACTGGCTCGTTCCAGCGTACTGTGGGTTACTGTAAAGCCATAAATACTTGCAACCAAAATATTTGGCCAAATGCATTCATAAAACCTATTTTGCTCCAGAAATGTTGGCTATCTGTTGCAATATACAAAGTATTATTATTATTATTATTATTTATTTCTTAGCAGACGCCCTTATCCAGGGCGACTTACAATCGTAAGCAAATACATTAAGTGTTACAATACAAGTAATACAATAAGAGCAAGAAATACAATAACTTTTGTTCAAGCAAAGTACAAGTGTGACAAACCACAATTCAATAATACAGCAGATAATAGTGATAGTTACATCAGGATATGATTAAATACAAAATACTACAGGTTAAACACTTGGCAGATTACAGTATTCTGAAGTACAGGATTAAATGCAGTAAAATAGGGGGCAGATAAGAGCAAAATAAAGCACATTTAAATGAAGGGTGATAGTGTCCCAGGATACAAACAGAGGAGTTCTACAGGTGCTGTTTGAAGAGGTGAGTCTTAAGGAGGCACTGGAATGTGGTCAGGGACTGGTCAGTATGTATTGTTAGTGGAATTTGATTTTGTGCCAGAAATGTTTGCGTTTTTTGTCATACGCAAAAAAAGTATAATAAAAGGCTTTCAAATATTTATGGCTTTACAGTATACTTTATGGCTTTACAGTAGTCTGCTGTATCGGGTGCAGTGCGAGGTGTATCTGCAGCTTTAGTAAAGCTGGCAGGAGAATTCATCCATTTCCCTGTCTCTCACGAGCTCCAACAAAATACAATGTATGGGTTTCTTGGGAGGTATGGGTTTCCTGAGAACCATCGATTGCACACATGTGCAGCTATGCTCACCAACACAGAATAGGCACCTGTACATAAATCATAAGGGGACCTAGCCTGTCAACATGCAAGTAGTGTGTGATGCCAACAACTACATCACAAATGTGTATGCAAACCATCCTGACTCTGCTCATTAGTCGTTTATCCACGGTAATTCGCAGGTGATAGCTGCGTTTCAGCGGGATGACAGTCTGAGAGGCTGGTTGATAGGGGACAACGGGTATCCACTGAAGCGGTGGCTACTGAGACCGCTGCTCAACCCCACGACCCCTGCCGAAGATATAATCGTACCTTTAAATGTGCTCGTACTGTAATTGAGTGAACATTTGGAATCCTCAAAATGTGATTCCGATGTTTGGATGTCTCTGGGGGAACACTACAGTACAGGGTTTGAGGGAAGCAGATGCTGAATTGAAGCCCCAGTGGTAGTGGTTGCAGATGCTGCAGTGCCAGGCAGATCATACAAAGCCTTACCAATTATTATTATTATTATTATTATTATTATTATTATTATTATTATTATTATTTCATAAGTATTCACTCTCCACCTCCCAGGCTGCTAAAAAAAAATTTAAAAAAAGAATAATAATTTGTAGCCTTGCTTGAGGGGCTTGGTCATCCTCCTCACTTGGGCTGCTGGACATTTTTAATTTTTTTGTGCTTTTGTCTCCTTTCTTCTTTTTTGGGGGTTTCAAAATGCCCTCCGTTCGCTATGGCAGACGCACAGGGTGCTGTTAACACTAGAACTGCAGAGATTTCGGACTACATACAACCGCTTCTTGAAGGATCCCAGGGTGTCAGCTTCAACAACATTACAAAAATGGCTTCATTATGAAAATGAAAAACAAACAATTGGATACAACTTAATATTTTTATTTTCAGAGCAGAAACACCATATTTACATTGAAAATTAAACTTTTTTCTTATTTTTTTCAAAACGAGCACATATACATAAACATTAAAAACTGTAATAAAATAAACTTTACGCAATAAACTTCTGTGTAAACAGGTGTAGAAAGCTGTATGCACATATAAAATTATAAAACATAAATAACTAGTTGTAAAAATAGCATAAAACAAAAATAAAACATTACTTATGCAACGTGAAAGCGCTTTGAGTGAAACCGAGTTCAAAGGCGCTGTTTGTCTGTTCAGAGTTCTATTACAGCTTTCTAAGTACAATTTACGCAGAAAACACGCTTTTAAACTGTACCAGTGCATTTGCCACAGACTGCCTTTTCACAACAGGTGCAGACATCACAAGTTATGTTTTTATTGCATTTACCAACCTGGCATTGTCTTAATTCCGTGTGCCAGTAGGCGCAGCGCTGGCTGAAGGTTGAGGGGCATTTGCCAGCCGGCTTTCGTGCCTCTTATCAAAATGTTTCTGCTGTAGCTCCAGGGCTAGCTGCAAAATGAAGCCCCTCCGAGTGATTGTGTTGCCGGTGCACTCCTTGTACAAAACCAAAGCGTTGATGGCTGCCAGGTCCAAAACATTATAAAAAATCAGCCACAGACCACCTGCAAGTACCACCTTTGACAGAATACAGCCGTGCCATTTGATCCAGTGTATCCACACCGTACTTCGTTGCGTTGTAAAATGGCTTTTGTTTAGCATCAGCACCGATCGTCACTGGCTTGTGCAGAGAGCTTTCAAGCACTCAACAGGATTATAACACGTTATTTCACAATGACGTTGATTTTATTACAAATTGTCGGCTATATTGTCTTGATTTCAATATGCCACATAAACTGCGGGTCTGGCGGTTGAAGAAGCAAGTGCTTATAACTTGCTCATTTTTACGATTCTGCAGCTGAAACACCGTATGGGTATTTAATTCAAATATTTATTAACACTTACAAACGGACATGCACGAGATATTCACATACGCGGAGATATTTAAATTCGAATTGCAAAAGACGTTCAAAAAGCGGCTGTGACGGTGCTAGTGTTAATGGGAATGTTG
The DNA here is from genome assembly GCF_902713425.1 of Acipenser ruthenus. NCBI lineage: Eukaryota > Metazoa > Chordata > Actinopteri > Acipenseriformes > Acipenseridae > Acipenser > Acipenser ruthenus. The sequence goes on from NC_081191.1 coordinate 102,280,487, forward strand.
AATCCTTATTGGTTGTAACCATACCCCTCCACCCCCCACTGTGCTTTGATTGGCTGGGCGCATGATTCACTATTTGATATGCGTTAGCCCACGCATGAGACCCGACTTCTAAGTTAAAGTACAGTATCTGCAGACATGTTTCGCCCTGTTTGGGGCACATCAGTGCAGTGCTGTGAATGTAGAAGCCTTTAGGTGACTTTCACGCAATTTGATTGGTTCATGTAATGCTGAAATTTGCATAATTCCAAATTACCAATTTTTTATATATATATATATATATATATATATATATATATATATATATATATATAGATATAGTGTGAGTATATATATGTATATATCTGTGTGTATATATATATATATATATATATATATATATATATACATACATACATACATACATACATACATACATACATACATACATACATACATACATATATGCAGTAAAAAAATGTTTAGCAAATAATGCAAGGGTAGTACACAGTGCTTTCTTTTTTTTGGGGGGATTTGTGTAACGCTGTGTCCGGATTTTGTTTTGTTTCCCAAGCTTTTTGTTATTACGTTTTTTTGGCTGCTAAATGAGGCGGGCTGTGTATAAAATGTATTTTTCTGAATGATCTTGTTCTCTTATTTGGTTTTAATAAAATCTTTAGATTTTCGTATACCTTGCAAAATATTTGTTCATCTTTTATTAATACCAATGTTCTAGGGAGGTATGTTTTTTTTTAGTTGTAAGTTTCAAGTAAAGAATACAATGAGCTAATTTGCAATAGCAAAACAAACCTTTGAATGACACATGATCCTTGGTCAGAAGGGTTACCGCTAATCGCTGTGCTGTCTGGCTTACCCAGGTGGCCTTATCCTAGCAACTGAGCAATGAACAGCAAGAGCCTGCTTCCAGCCAGCCATCATATATTGTTAGAAACAGCAGTTTTAGCTTATTAGGTTCTCTTTGTCACATTGCTTAATCCCGCTGCCTGCTGCTTGATCCTTGTTAGAACGCCAGAAATGCTCAAGTCTAATAAAGGAGATGGGTGTGTGAGACTTCTAGCTGGGAGCAGTGAAGCGAGAGGCTGTTAGGGTTCTTGCTGTCTGACTGACATCGGGGGTCAAACCCATTCAGCATGCTAGTGTTTAATAGAACATACCTCACTGAGCTGGCAGAGAAGCTTGTGAAGAACTTGGGACTTGTTGATCGACTGGTTTGAAGCAACTGTCATTCCTTTAAACATTGTGACAGTCAGAGTACAGTATTTGTGAAAGGTGAAGCATCCATTTCTGAGGCTTTTTCCAGATAAATTTAGACTTGTTAAATATGATTTTAACTGTTTCTTTCACCAATGTTACACCATTTTTTAGAAGCTTTAAAATACAGTACCGTATTCAAAGAAACAAAAAATAAAATAAGGAATCCTCTATAGAGGTTGGTAGTCTTTTGTTGTTCTCTGATTTGGTTATTTCAATCCAGAGATGGACTTGGATTGTTGCATTGTTTAGTGTATTTTAATTTAATGCCTTGTGTGTCATTCAAGCTTAGAATCACGCGTCTATAATTATTTTACTGCGGCAGTATGATGCTATATAAAACAGACCGGGATAGTTTTAATTCAATAACAAAATAATAAAAGTATATTGGAGTGATATATTTTTATTATTAATATTTAAGAGCATCACTGATAAAAACATGATTAATTGTAAATTAAACTGATATATCTGGTAATATGTTATGTGAAAGAAAGTCTGCTTCCAGCTTGTAAGATGTTGTCACCTCTATTGACGGCTGGTGTCGCCAGTCCTAAAACAAAATTGTCTAGAGGGAGAGAGCTGAGCAATTTAGCTTTCCTAACAAATTTCGACCAATACATTTGTGTCTGCCTTTTCAATACTACGCTGAAGAATGTAGGATTTAACTTGGCCAAAACAGAAACAATAATAATAGTTTCAACTCAGTGAAGAACTTCCCATGTTCTTATTTAGATAAAAGTTTGCTGATATTTAATTGAAATCATATAAACTCTACATCATGTAATGTAAATGTAGGGGCATTGATGTGCTTTTACTGTACTCTGCAGACTTTCAGCACTGTAATCCTTAAGAAATGTAATTCGCCTCAGGAGTCCCTTGATGAGCTGCAGCAGTGCCAGAGAATCTGGCAAACAACCCAAACTAATAGTTTTGTCTTGTATTAATATTTCAGGTAACCTGGATCTGACAGGTCCCAAACAGGTCTTCAAAGCCGAGAACAACCCCTGGGTCACTCCCATTGCAGACCAGTTCCAGTTGGGAGTGTCTCACGTTTTTGAATATGTTCGTTCAGAAACCTACAAATAGTAAGTACATTAAAAAATACTTTATTCTTTTTAGACGTATCTGTTCTGTGTATTTCTGCATGTCAACCCTCACTTAATATACAGGCCGATAAAGAAGCTAGACTGAATGACTTGCAGAATCCCATATTTTCACTCCTAGCCACTGTGGGTCAATACCTTCCCCTGGTTAGTAGCAGTAGCTGTCTTAACTGGCTTGTCAGTGATGTATCAACTGGTTCCCGTGAGAGAAACAGCTCTCCTCGCTATCTTCAAAGGGAATGACCCCCCTCCCCCCCATGGGCCGCATATCATAGTGTCCTGCTGGGACCCTCAGACTAATGGCAGCAAAGCACCATGAATAGTATTACTACTATTCTTCTCATTGCATTTTTTTAAACGTTCTGTGGTTAAATATCCAAAGTGAACATGCTTACCAAACTGCTAGGAAAGTTAAAGGACTATAGCCATACCACCTTGGATTCGGATTTACTAAAATCTCAATAACACAGTGTCCATGGAGTAGTGGTTAAGGCTTTGGACTCTTGACCGGAGGGTTGTGGGTTCAATCCCAGGTGGAGGACACTGCTGCTGTACCCTTGAGCAAGGTACTTTACCTAGATTGCTCCAGTAAAAACCCAATTGTATAAATGGGTAATTGTATGTAAAAAATAATGTGATATCTTGTAACAATTGTAAGTCGCCCTGGATAAGGGCCTCTGCTAAGAAATAAAATAAATAAATAAATAAATAAATAAATAAAAATAAAAAAATCTTGTACTAGTTTAAAAATCTCACTCTGCACTTGCTAACTTTCAATTCCTCACCTCCCATTTCTGGATTAGCTCTTAGATAAATACATTTTTACTATGATGCTAGAAAAAAAAATTAATATGTGACATACATATATGTTCTGCAAGAAAGTATGCAATTTTGAAAAGACAAATGAGCAATAGGCTAGCAGTGTTGTAAAACTGTCCCTTTATGGCCGACTAAGAACCAGCTTAATGATGTGGTCATAGTCAACACATTTAGGCACAATAAGAATGATTAATTGTGTGAGTAACTTAACACGGTAACACTGACTTTAGCAAACAAGCTAGATAAACTAATCCTATATTCTGCAGAGACACATGTGCACCTGATAGTTGATGAGCTAGGCTTGCAGCACTGAAATAGTGCACTTGGGTTTTTTCAGCTTTTCTGAAGCTACAAGCTCTATCTGCTTTACTGAAACCTTTTGTTCTCATTAAATAAACCATAAAGCTGAGTGAAGGGTGTTGTAACTCCTTTGGATTTCTGTACCCTTTTGGTGAATTGAGCTCATGTACACAGTGGATTCATACTGCTAGAGCACTTTGAATGCCTGTCTCTTGATTTACAGTAACACCCCACCACGTTATTAAGAAGATAGAAGCAAAGGAAAATCAACATCATTTAACATGTATTAGGAGTGATGATTGCGATGATTGTGTTGTGCAGGTTGTTAATCTTCAAGTTTAATCAGAATGTTTTGAATTGCAAAGAGTGTAAGCTAATCTTCCTGTCCATAACCATGTGGGTTGTGGTGGCTTGTCTCGGGTCTTTATGCAGTTTACATAAACTGTGCTGAGCAACTGCTTCTAAACAAGTCAAATTCTTTTTGTAGAGATGTAATATGTTTTTGTTCTTCGTGCCTTTAACCAAGTCTCAAAGTGACCTTTTTTTTTTTTTGTAAACACATTCTCAGAGGAACTAAATGTCTAACATAGAAAGAGATGATGGATTGTATAATTTAGTGGCTGTACAATACCCAGGTCATCATGTAGAAAGGACTAAAAATCTCCTGGCTAAAGCTTGTAGTACAGTACTCCAGTCTCAGAAGAGGAAAACAAGTGCATTTTGTACAAGGCTGTGTAATTGTTGTGTAGGTGTACAAACAAATGAGTCTAGTTCTTCGATTATGCATGTTGGCATACATGACTGTATGGGCTATGGACACACAATTGTATGATTTGACCTCACCCAGATATTACTGATACTTGGAAAGGAAAAGCACTATATCCATATTACATTTTAATTTTGATTTAAGAGATGTATATATGTGAGAAGATACTGCAATAGCAGGTCTTCCTTTTGTACGATTTCTCTCGGGGCGGGGGGGACGGGCATTGCTGTTATCTCACTGACACTCGTATATCAGAGTAAATGTGCAGCCTGGTTCAGATCGCTGGCTGCCACTTCATTTCCAGTGCTTTTTCTGATGGCTGATACCTGGATGTCTCCCCTTCTTTTCTTGTAAAGATAACAAAACAGGTTGGAGTAAAGAGCCCTTGACAAGATGGTTAATGAAAGGAAGGAAGTGACACTTGTCGAGGTTCCATCAGGAACAGTGGATTGAGATCAAAGCTGTCTTTTAAAAACTGATGGGCTGACTTGCATCATACGAGAGCTTTTGACAAAAAGCTGCTGAAAGCATTTGGCATTTATAAGTGGCTTTCGAATCTGCTGTGAACCTGTGTGAACTCATCATGGAGGCGGAATGAACCTGTATGTCTGTCTGTGCCCAGGCCTGTTTGCACCTGTTTGATTCACAGTAAAGCCCAGAAATAGGAACAGTTGGAAATATATACCGCCCCCCTTTATAATGCCACCCTTGAATACCGCCAGCTATTCTAACAAATATCACCAATATAAAAACAGTGCTGTTTTTCCCTGTTATATCACCACCCCTTTGTCCGCCACCCGCCAACTTCCCAAGTTAAGCAAATGTAAATATAAGCATTGTAGTTTCCCTCATTGTAGCACCAGCGAAATAATCATGGCCAATTAAAATAACAAAGTTATGCAGTTAACCGTTGACTCGCTTTCCTGATTCGTTGTTAACTGAACGTTCATACCAATGTCATCAACACTCCCTCTCCCAAAGCAAAACAGAAAGTACAACGAATCAACCCTGCATTTAACACCAGAGAAAAACTGCATGTATGCATCTGAAAATAAGAAAGCAAGACATTGCAAATGTTTTCTCGTCTAAGTGAGGCATATACTGTTAATCGGAGGACAATTGGAGACACTATAGTGGATAAAAACAAATGGCTTACCTTGATGGAACGGGTCAATTTGTTTAACCTGAAAAAGGCTTGACAGAGTCTAAAAATAAGTGACTTTTATAACCCACAGTAAATGTTAAAAAAAAAAAAAAAAGTACGGTCAGAGGTTTGTTTCTTTCCGTCCAAGTTTTGCACAAATGAAGGCTGATTTAAACTAAAGCATCACTTTTGTAAACAGCAGATTTTTTTTTTTTTTTTACTTTTCGTTTAAGTGTTTGCCTGTACATATTCAATGTTTTTTAACTCCTTAAAAAATAATGCTGTTGAGCTTAAATTGCTTTGTGAAATAAATAGATGGCATCGTTCAGCGGGGGATAGTATTCAGCAGGCTTGCAGTCATGCCATTTCAATCACCAGTACAGTAAAAAAAATAATAATAATAATAATTAAAAAATCGTATGCTTTTTTGTTTTTATGGAATTGTTGTTTTGGATGATTTGACACTAAATTAGTGTTTTATTTATTTATTTATTTATTATTTATTTATATATATTTATTTTAAGTATAAACTGTTCCTCAAAAGTAACCATGTATGATTCATACAAATAGGAAAATATGATAAAACGTCACTAGTAGACCTACTGTTGTGTTAAGAACTAGTACTGTCGTTTTAAAAAAGATTAATGTTTTATTAAAAATGGCCTGGAGATACTGCAATTGTATAACTAAAAAACTAAAATGTTTGAGTTTATTAAATATTTATTACTTGTTTTCAGCTCTTGAACAGTTGTAGTTCAAGTTACTTTTCAAATGTTACAGCTAACTTGAAATATGCAACTGTTCAAGAGTTGAAAACAAGTAAAAATGTCTAATTAAGCAAATTATTATTTCAATTAAGAGTCTAGTTAAGTAATTGAGAGTTCAGTTGGAATGAAAACCAGCAGACACAGGGGGTCCCCAGGACCGAGTTTGAGAAGCCCTGCTATACACGGTGCATCTCGTATAGTTCGATTTGAAATGAGAATTAATAAAATAACTACAGCGTTATTTTTATGAAAACAATCTGACCACAAACTGTTAACTATACTTTTAGGTATTGGCTTCTACTCTCTAATTTGACAACTTAAATATCAAAAGTTGTGAAATGTACATTATACAGAATTAACTCAAAAATCAATAATGAACAACTTGGTTTCACACAGAAATCAAACTTTTTTTATTTGTTTAGCATGCAAAAACACACGCGTTGAAAGTTCTGCTGATAAGCTTGTTATCCCGGATAACCTGAGCTTTAAAGCCAGTTGAACGAGAACTCATTTTTTGCTTCTGACTCATTGTGCAGAGTGCACTGATACTGTAACCAGTTGCACTTGGTAGTTGCGAAGGAATGAATTAACTATCCGTTTCCAGTCAGATTTCAGGCACGTGAAACAACAGTGTTGAGTTATTCACTATTCTTTTTAATAGTTTTTATCCCTTTGGTACCGGTAATAAGTGTTGAGTTACGAGTAAAGCATGGTGTCGAATTAAAAAAATAAGGCAGGATGCATATATTTTATATGGAGAGTGACAAAGTGGTTTGCAGTGCGCAGGTGTAGAGGTGATGCAGTGTTCACGTAATGACAAACAACAACGTTCACGGTGCAATGATGATTTATTTATAATCCAAAGTCACTTGACAACTGTAAATAATAATCACTGGCAATACACAGCTATGTGTACTGCTCAGTAAAACCCACAAGGTTCAGTCCCGAAATAATAATTACCATAAATACACACACAGAAAACATACGGTCACAAGTCCAAAGTGAGTGATTTTTAAGTGCGAGTGGTGAAGTACATGTATTTGTGAACAGTGGTGCAGTGTTGTCCAAGTTGGTGCTGGCCTTTAGCGACAGCTCCTGGTAAGTGTTAGCCATCTAACAAGAACAAACCTTTTACAATTAGTGTGACAAAACAAACACTAAACACTAGCGAGTGCAATCGTTTTTTCTCCAATCCACGATTGCCACATTGCTTCCCGTCTGGGGCGATGACTTTGTGTACTGTGGCTCCGCCCTCTTCCTCGATGTCTGACTTCCGACTGACCCTGGAATGAACTGTCAAACCATCCAGTCTGGGGCACACTGTTCCCTTTACACAGCGCTCTCCCAGGTCGGGTGGGAGATTTATAACCAAAATTAATTGTTTCTCTGTCACAGGAGAAAATTCCGAACCAAGACTGTCTGTCGAATTAAGAGAAGGTGTCAAGTTATCCACCAGTCGAGTTAACCAAGGTTGACTGTATATAAACATAGTTTCATTATATCAGGTATTTGATCTTTAAATCCCAAACCATCTGTTTTGTAACGTTGTTGTGTTTTTTATATATATACAGTGTATGTATATATATATATATATATATATATATATATAATATATATATATATATATATATATAGGGTTGACACCTAGAACTTTTAAGAAAGTTACTTGCTATACGTAATAATGCAAGGTGACCTTGTTTTTGCTCAGGTGGCTGACATGCTCACCAATGCCATATTCCCATCTACAGCCTACAGTCCAATCTGCAATCTGACATTACGTAGAAGTCAAAGATTACCTTTATGTAATAAATAGCAACCATACAAAAAAATGGATCATTTCCAACTGCCGATATTTTTCTGACGATATAATATATTCACAGCCGTCATCCATCGGACTGGACACTCATTAGATAACTTCACCCCATCGTCCTGCTAGCCTGCAGTCCCAACTGGGGCTGAGAGAGTTTCTTAAAAATACACGTTTGCTATAACATGTACTTCCTTCAAAACTGCGCACATAACACCTATACAGCCAATGGCGATGCATGGCAGGAACGATAGCTGGAATTATTTTGTTAGCATCAACCATTTTAAGACCCGTTTAACTTTTAAGGGCAAGCAGGAGGGAGATTGCTGAGCACAGATACAGCTGCTGAAAACCAACCGACATGCTTGTTATCACCCGTCTAAATGAGGTTATTCTTTGGCAGAAGCTGTCTTGTAGGGATTGTAATTCATGTTCTTGTTACCTCCAGCTCAGTAATGAAACTGATTCTGTCATATCATACTACTCAGCATAGTGTCACTTAGCTGCTGATACCAACATAAGTAGCTATGGAAGGGCAGCAGTGTGGAGTAGTGGTTAGGGCTCTGGACTCTTGACCGGAGGGTTGTGGGTTCAATCCCCAGTGGGGGACACTGCTGTTGTACCCTTGAGCAAGGTACTTTACCTAGATTGCTCCAGTAAAAACCCAACTGTATAAATGCCTAATTGTATGTAAGATAATGTGATTTCTGTATAATGTGAAATAATGTATAATGTGATATCTTGTAACAATTGTAAGTCGCCCTGGATAAGAGCGTCTGCTAAGAAATAAATAATAATAATAATATGCTGGCTGTTGCTACATATCAATGGCCTAGGTAATTATGTCCTCCTGTTTTGATTGAGTTGTGTATTACTTCAAAAACAGCAGTCATTTAATTCAAAATATAAATAATAAAATAAAACACACAAATAAAAAAGACAAATACAGTCTGAAAAGGTCAACATTGCAAGCATATATTGCTATTATTACACTACAAGGATGCCAATGCCTTTGTTTGTGATTTAAACGTTAATTTTGTATGATTAGACATTAAACCTGTTAAATGGGTTTACAAGCCTGTCTTGTCTCTGGGAGTTCAAATCGCAGTCCCAGCGGAAGAATGTAGCAAAAGTGTCATGATAGTTGGGCTGCAATTAACAGAGTGATAAGCAGACAGAAAAGCAACATTCTCATTTATATGACTGATAAAAATGGTTAACATTTCATTAGCCATGCTGATTGGCAGGTGTTTATTAAAAAAAGGTGTTTGAACTTTGAAACTCTGAAAACCATGTGTAGTATAGCCATTTGATTTTGTTCCGTCACCACAGTCTTAAACTGGCACAGACATACAAAAGACAAATACAAGTAGTAAAGAAGTAAATTAAATCTAACAATATGTATTTATGAATGTAACAGACCAAAAGGTGCTGTATATTCAGCGATATTACGCTTTATGATACACTAGACTATTGAAATCAACTCTCCTTTTTTCTGTACAATATTAGTTGACGTATTTTTATTTCCCCAAATGGACACCAGAGACAAGACAGGCTTGTAAACCCATTTAACAGGTTTAATGGCTGGCTCCCATCACACCTGCACACTATTTTCCTTATTTCCTATTAATGTTGCCATATGCATTTCATGATTATTCTGCTCTCTTGGATTCACGGTCAGTAATGGTGCAATCAGTTTCCATAGCTTTATGATCTTGTACTGTAGATTGTAGAAATTAGTATCATTAAATATTAACTGCAAACATAATAAAGTAAGAGGATGCATTTTCAAATTGCTGTGCATATTTGACAGCACATTGCTGATTTATAGATGGAAATGATGCATCTGACAGTGCTTTGCTGACAAAGATGAACATTTTGCCATACCGGTACTTGATTATTTTTTTCTTAAATGGTTTAGTCAATTCTGTCTGCACCAGTGCACCTCTTAGTATTTGATGATTTCTAATCATACAAAGTTAACGTTTAAATCACAAACAAAGGCATTGGCATCCTTGTAGTGTAATAATAGCAATATATGCTTGCAATGTTGACCTTTTCAGACTGTATTTGTCTTTTTTATTTGTGTGTTTTATTTTATTATTTATATTTTGAATTAAATGACTGCTGTTTTTGAAGTAATACACAACTCAATCAAAACAGGAGGACATAATTACCTAGGCCATTGATATGTAGCAACAGCCAGCATATTATTATTATTATTATTATTATTATTTATTTCTTAGCAGACGCCCTTATCCAGGGCGACTTACAATTGTTACAAGATATCACATTATACATTATTTCACATTATACAGATATCACATTATCTTACATACAATTAGCCATTTATACAGTTGGGTTTTTACTGGAGCAATCTAGGTAAAGTACCTTGCTCAAGGGTACAACAGCAGTGTCCCCCACTGGGGATTGAACCCACAACCCTCCGGTCAAGAGTCCAGAGCCCTAACCACTACTCCACACTGCTGCCCTTCCATAGCTACTTATGTTGGTATCAGCAGCTAAGTGACACTATGCTGAGTAGTATGATATGACAGAATCAGTTTCATTACTGAGCTGGAGGTAACAAGAACATGAATTACAATCCCTACAAGACAGCTTCTGCCAAAGAATAACCTCATTTAGACGGGTGATAACAAGCATGTCGGTTGGTTTTCAGCAGCTGTATCTGTGCTCAGCAATCTCCCTCCTGCTTGCCCTTAAAAGTTAAACGGGTCTTAAAATGGTTGCTGCTAACAAAATAATTCCATCTATCGTTCCTGCCATGCATCGCCATTGGCTGTATAGGTGTTATGTGCGCAGTTTTGAAGGAAGTACATGTTATAGCAAACGTGTATTTTTAGAAAATGAATTCTTGTGTTACGCTTGGTCATAAGAAAGCTGTTTGGAAACCTAACTTTCAGTTTGATTAGAACGTCAACACTGGCACAATCAAAATTAAAAAGTACTATTCTTCATCATGCTTTCTCTGATCTGCATAACAGAACCCAAAATGAAACTGTTACTCCACCCATTACGTAGAGTAGAGCATGATACATCACAGGTAAGTTGCAAACTAAGTAAGTGTTGATTCCACACCTAAAGAACCAGCTATGAACCAGGATGTTGCCATTATTAAGCTGTATAAGTGTATAGATAGATGAGCAATTAAAGATAGCCAGTGTGTTACTGAAATGGAGGGATTTATTCATTTATTCATAGACTTGTTTTGTATGGCAGCATGGAATGATGTAATATGCAATGTATTACTGCAATATGTATCCTGGAATAGAATATGCATTCTTCATTATTAAATCATGATTATGGTTAATTCTCTGCAACAGGTATGCGTCTGACCAGTGAAAATACATTTTATTCAAATGTAATAGTCTTTCGTTCCAATCATACATCTAAAAGACATCTTGGCCATTCTTCTGCACTGTCCATTATTTTCAGCTGTGAAACGTCCCTTAAAGGGATCCAGTAGACTGGATGTTATCTGTTCTGTTAATATAGAAATATAAATCCGGTATTTGGGGTGAAAATAAATGGTGAGAATTCCAAGTGTAATATTATATTACTAAACAATAAAAGGATTTGGTCTCAACGTAATCGCAGATACAGTTCTTGTTTTGCAGGTGAGAATTTTGAAAGTGTTAAAATCGAGCAATACACGATCGCTACAATAATGTAGTAAGCTGTTACTGAACCCAGGTTAGGACGTGGGTAAAATGCCACAACATCAAAGGGATGCATTAGTTTCAAAAGCTTAACAACCATGCTTATTTAAGAATAAAACAGTGGTGCTGAACTGTCATGACCGAATCAGGACTAATATGGTTGCTGTTAAATTCAGTCTTCCCATTTCAGTAAGAGCAAGCACCTGTCAGACATATTTCATTCACAGCTTGTTATACTGACAGCAGAATCTCAGAGGAATGCAAAGGAAACCACATCTCTACTTGTACTGGATTTACATATTGTAAACCTGTTACTGGACAAGCATTGCCTGTTTCTTAAAATGTTTTATTCATATAAATGCTCATTGACAACCGAACCACTAAAATATCAGCTGTTTATTAAAACCCTTTAATATAGCTCTTAGAGTAGTTTATTTGCATTCTTTAATGTAATATTTACAAAAGGGAATCTGTATACTACTGGTAAGTTTAAGATAACCTGTTCTGAAGTTCTGTGTGAATATGTGATCCAATATGCTCCTTGTAGGTTAGTGCAATAACTAGTATTAGACTGATGGTATGAAGTATAATGTTTTTGGAGGTTAGATGATAAATTATGTGGAACAACAAAATATACTTGTTTCCCCCCCCCCCCAAAAAAAATAAAATAAAATAAATAGATCTTGTTTGGTGCTTTTGGGGAGGGGGCTTCATCTCGACAGTTGTTTGTTTGTTTGTTTGTTTGTTTGTTTTTTAAACAGAACTGCAATAAGAGTCTTTTTTGAAGCATTATTTGTTTATTTATGTATTTTATTCTTTTTTACTACACAGGGAAATTACCCACTAACTAGTTACAGCTTTAAAAGGGAAATAACATTTGGAGACACATTTCTGCTTTCTGATTTTAATAATACAGGAAACATACAATTTGTCAACTGCTGTTATGCTTAAATAATGAGTAATTGTGTTAAATCCAAAGTGGATTAGCAGTAATCATTCTTTAAACACAATTAATGCTGCAATAAATTAATTGTGGCGAGCAGCAGTGTGTGTAAAAAAAAAAAACCTGGCCAATTATAACAAACACTTCCTATAAATGCACTCAGCTTCCTAGACAGCGGGTAATAATTAGAAAATAATTGGCCATTTAGTTTTATTGCTGCGCTGTGTTAAAGAAATGTGCCTCCATTACTCAAAATGATTGTTGTACTGTAAATCTGTTTACTCTGAGAATCTATCAAGTGCTGTGTGGCACGTGATGATCTTGACTGTGTATTACAACTTGAATGCCATGTAACTAGAACTGCAACAATGCTCAACACTGGTCAAAACCAAAACAATCATCACACAGTCAGTTTTACTTTTCAATTTCACAAGTGAAACCAGGGCAAAACCAGCAAGTATACAAAACAAATATAAATGTACATGTATCACAAAATGAAATAAAAAATCTGGACTAATATAGAATCTACAAAAGGCACGCCAAGAGAAAAAAGCCCCAGATACTGCAGCTGATTAAATGAATACATGCAGGGCCTACCAATAACCTGCTCTTACAAAGCTACTTGAGAGATCTAAAGCATTGATGGGGTCCAATCACAGGTCCTGGAGGGCAAGTCCACTCCAGCTTCACAGTACAATGAGATCAATTATTACTCCAGGGTCTGGATGGAGGTTTAAATGGTTCAGTTAAACAATTAAAACAGGGTTGGAACAAAGAAAAGGGAATAACTACACTGTTAAAAAGGGTTCAAGAAAATGATTGGATCAAATAAGGATATATAAATTCCCAGGAATCACATCTAGGAAGGCACAAACAAAGCAGGCAGGCGCTTATTACTTTCTAAGAGCACTCGTGTTATTCTGCTCTTCCATAAATTCCATAAAAAGTATAAGGGTGCCCATTTTTTGAATGAGGACCCTAGAAACAAGCAAAAAACAACGCCCATCACTCAAATAATGGTTGGGTTAATCGTTTTTGTAGCAAACTGCACAATACAGCTATTACATGCTGGCACTGAAATACTGAAAATATTTTCAGAAACAATGGGAAATGACAGGGCCATTAAAAATGTGCATTATACTTGGCATTCATCCAGATGTACATTTAGTAACAGACATACTCTCTTGGAAAACGTATCTCCATTACCTCTGGCTATGTACGCTATTTTTTTCCCCCAAAAGGTAAATGGAAACTGAGGCAGCCGTATTTAATTATGCCTCCAGGTAACCAGTACAGCTTAGCCCTATTAGCCCTAGCTGAATGAGTTTTAACATTAATATGTTGTTGTGTAGAGCCACCAGAAGCTGGACTAGTGGATGGGTGTCCTAGTCCACAACCTGTCAATGTTAAGGAGCAAAAAGGAAAGAATAACGAGTAACTGCCTGACAGCAATTGATGCAAATAATCAACAATAAAATCACATTATTTCTAATGAGGAGCCTCTTTTTTTCTGACAGCAGGTGAAGGGCTATGTATACTAATGGTGAATCTATTTGGACAGCTCAGACACTAGAAGCAAAGGGCAATTTAAAACAGCAGTTTCTAATTTCAGCTCCTTTTGCCCACCTCCAGCTGCTTTCAACATGGTCCACCAGTCTGGAAAGGGGACAACATGCTACCCTGACTGTGACTGTGTTATGGCATAGCCTGCAGCGGTATAAAGGAGCTTTATTCAAGGGAAGGAAATACAGATAAGGCAATCCAATCAAATAAGGACTCATAGGGTACATAAGAAGAACATAATAAAGTTTACAAATGAGAGGAGGCCATTGAGCCCATCTTGCGCGTTAGGTTGTTAGTAGCTTATTGATCCCAGAATCTCATCAAGCAGCTTCTTGAAGGATCCCAGGGTGTCAGCTTCAACAACATTACTGGGGAGTTGGTTCCAGACCCTCACAATTCTCTGTGTAAAAAAGTGCCTCCTATTTTCTGTTCTGAATGCCCCTTTATCTAATCTCCATTTGTGACCCCTGGTCCTTGTTTCTTTTTTCAGGTCAAAAAAGTCCCCTGGGTTGACATTGTCTATACCTTTTGGGATTTTGAATGCTTGAATCAGATCACTGCGTAGTCTTCTTTGTTCAAGACTGAATAGATTCAATTCTTTTAGCCTGTCTGCATACGACATGCCTTTTAAACCCGGGATAATTCTGGTTGCTCTTCTTTGCACTCTTTCTAGAGCAGCAATATCCTTTTTGTAACGAGATGACCAGAACTGAACACAATATTATTATTCTTATTATTTATTTCTTAGCAGACGCCCTTATCCAGGGCGACTTACAATTGTTACAAGATAACACATTATTTTTACATACAATTACCCATTTATACAGTTGGGTTTTTTACTGGAGCAATCTAGGTAAAGTACCTTGCTCAAGGGTACAACAGCACGAGAGGAGGCCATTGAGCCCATCTTGCACGTTAGGTTGTTAGTAGCTTATTGATCCCAGAATCTCATCAAGCAGCTTCTTGAAGGATCCCAGGGTGTCAACACTTCTCACAATATATCCAAGCATCTTGTTGGTCTTTTTTATAGTTTCCCCACATTGTCTAGATAAAGACATTTCTGAGTCAACATAAACTCCTAGGTCTTTTTCATGGATTCCTTCTTCAATTTCAGTATCTCCCATATGATATTTATAATGCACATTTGTATTGCCTGCATGCAGTACTTTGCACTTTTCTCTATTAAATGTCATTTGCCATGTGTCTGCCCAGTTCTGAATGCTGTCTAGAGCATTCTGAATGACCTTTGCTGCTGCAACAGTGTTTGCCACTCCTCCTATTTTTGTGTCATCTGCAAATTTAACAAGTTTGCTTACTATACCAGAATCTAAATCATTAATGTAGATTAGGAATAGCAGAGGACCTAATACTGATCCCTGTGGTACACCACTGGTTACCTCGCTCCATTTTGAGGTTTCTCCTCTAATCAGTACTTTCTGTTTTCTACATGTTAACCATTCCCTAATCCATGTGCATGCATTTTCTTGAATCCCTACTGCGTTCAGTTTGAAAATTAATCTTTTATGCAGGACTTTGTCAAAAGCTTTCTGGATATCTAAATAAACCATGTCGTATGCTTTGCAATTATCCATTGTCGATGTTGCATCCTCAAAAAAGGTTGATGAGGGTCTGACAGGCAAGGCATAACTAAAACAATGTTGTGTAATTATATGTATTATAATATAAGGTAACTCAAACATGTGTACTCTAGTACAGTATTTAAAATATATATTTTATATATATATATATACACTCATGGATTGTTTTTTAAGGGTTTTTTTTGGGTCAAACAGTTGTTTGGAGAGAAAATGGAGAAAATGATTGTCAACTACAAACCTTCTTTCATTAATCAAAACAGTCCTTACAAACAGCAATTCTTAAAACATGTCTTAACAGGTATACTTACTGCACTGTGTTTTAGTATGAAATACCATATGAGATTTCTAGTGATAATAATTTGGTCTACTCTTTTATAGTTCATGCGATAATGTATAAAGATATCACATTCACATTTCAGCTTTTTGCATAAGTGGCTAGTAGTTATGCAGTATAGACCTAAGGAAAAAAACAAATCCATAGCGACACTTACAAATGAATCCATATAGTGGTGCTCAATAATCCAACCTGACAATAATTAAGACACCCTACACAAGATATGCACAAACATCCAACAATGGATTTTTGACAGACTCATCAGCAGGTTTAAAATCTTTAAGGTTACGTTTCCATCAATTGCCCATTCATCAGTAGCTCACACTCAGCTAGCTCATCTTCAAATGTCTCAAAGAATATCAAGAGAAGCAGATCAGAGGGAAGTCAGGTAATTTCCCACATATCCTATCCAGGTGACAGGGACAAGGTCAACCTAACAATTACGGCTAGCGCATTGTGCATTGTGTTTTATTACAGCATGCTACCTTCGTTTATTGTCATTTGCTAATTAAAAGGTGTTTTTTTATTACTTGTAAATGCTTTGTGGAAGCACAAGGGGCTGGGATCAAAAAACATTTTGATCCACTGTATACTGTATGTATAATTTCAAGGTACTAGATTTCAAGTGGAGCTGCTTCAAAAAGAGACAGCATCATACTTTCATTGCACATATTGGAGATGAAAATGCCAACAGTTTTCTTATTAATGTTAGCGTAATCACATAATTCTTTTCAATATAGGTAGGTGTTAACAAACTGACATAAGCTCTACTCATCTGCAAGCAAAAAAGGCTTCTCATCACCTTGGAATTCTAATCTACACCTTGTCAGACACCTCTGGGTGATTGCGAATTTGCATTTATGTTTAAATGTATTAAAGTTTACCAGTAGGATGTTAAAAAAAAAAAAATACTTTTGTTTTCCAAACCTGCACTTCGTTTAGCACAGTGTTCTAAAATACCTCACTGAGAAACAGCAAAATAATTACAAAAAAATAAACTTGTTTTGCAACATGCACATTATTGGATTGTCCTTGCAAAGTTGTATGATTTATTTTATTATTTGATGTATTCATTTAGATTTTATCCTAATGGCCCTGTCACATTTTGTAATACTGACTGCAGGTTGCTGTATTCCCTGATGCAATTTGTAATACCTGGCTCTTAAATATTCTGCAAAGCACAAGAGTGATATAGTGTAGTCATTACAAAATTAGACAAGATCAGAGGCTACTTTTTAATTAACTGCTGCTATCCTTACACCAAATAAACAAAAGAAACAAAACAAACAGAACTGACCTGTTCACCTGTAGAATGGTATTACTCTCCTCAATGTTTCCAATATTTAACATGCATCAACAACCTGTTCAGCCTTATGCTTGGGTACACCTAACAGGTTCATCTAATCACAGCAAGGAGCTTCCAGGTGCTTACATGTGGCAGCATCATCAAGGGTGTCCACCAACATCCAATCACATTAGTTCTTACTTCACTGTAACACAAGCGATACAGAAAAAACCTAAAACCATGTCAACTTGAAGCGCTGAGAAGTTTTTCAGAAGTGTGTCAAAGGTTTTTTTTTTTTTTTTCTTGTTTGATAGAAGCTGTTGAGATGCTGAATTCCCGATGACACAGGTTTAACAGTGAAGCGATTGTTTCTGTTTTTTATTTATTTATCACGATCATATTCAAATGAGGGAGGGACTATGGATATGAGTCTGGGGTAGGGAAGAATTAGGTTATGTTTGTAACCCAAACAGGATGCCCTGCCATCACCAGTCCAATAAAACTTCTCATAATGTATTCATGTAGTTCTCTCCCTATTACTTTCCATAAGATCTTTAAAATCGAAACATCATCTTTGTCACAGTGTCCAATAATCACAAATTAGCCAGCGCTCAATGGATCTGATGAGACCATGCAATGATGCACATGCTTTGTGCTGCAGCCAGCAGAATACAATCCTTACCCTGGCTTGCAAGAAGGCAGATCGTTTCATTTACAGCGATACCAGGTTATGAGAAGAACATTCTGAAAGATCCTTTTTCACCGTAGTTCAGCAAATAGAGGCCAGGCTGGCAAGGTCACCTAACAAATCCACCCAAGGTTAAATCTGCACTGTATGAAGCTCAGTTCACAAACAGTTCAGAGATACTGTAATTCACATGCAATAGATTATTCAACAGCTGTGATCACAGAGACACGAGCAACCTGTCCAAGCATACCATTCACATTTGCTGTTTTTTTTTATTATGCCAGTGTAGAAACTCCAGGGCATGCATGGAGCTGTAACACTAGTATTGAGGCTTTATAAATAAATACATACAATCAACTATAAAACCAGCAGTGCAGTTCGTATTGCTGGGCAGCCAACTGAAGAAGGCTAATTCCTATCCTGCAGTTTTTTCAAATGTCTTTTTATGAGATCAATCTAATAAAACATCAAAAACAATATTTTACTCCTACGCAAGATATGCACTGCAATCACAGCCAGACATAGCCTTCAAAACATACAGCATGATAGTTGATAACTCATAAAGGCAGACCATTTAAATAGTAATGAAATACACAAGCTTAATAAATCCGGTCCAGTATCTCTACACATACTGAAGGGAAAACCTCTGCTTACATGTTTTTTTTTTATTCCGTAAGAATGACCTGTTAGGAGTTGTGCTTCACTGATATATTCCGTAAGAATGACCTGTTAGGAGTTGTGCTTCACTGATATATTCCGTAAGAATGACCTGTTAGGAGTTGTGCTTCACTGATATATTTCGTAAGAATGACCTGTTAGGAGTTGTGCTTCACTGATATATTCCGTAAGAATGACTTGTTAGGAGTTGTGCTTCACTGATATGTTATGCTATCATGATTTTTAAAAAGAGTTGAAAAGGTGTAGCGACCAATAACATATAAACACAAAGTGAAGAGGGGGCCCTCAGTAGCTCAGCTAGTAAAAGCAGTACTGTGAGGAGTGTATGGGTGTGTCATGCGAGATACCTTGCTGTTTTCAATCTTGGTGACCTGTCTTGGCTGGGGGCCCACAGGGAGCGCTTCCAGGGGCTGTGCTCTACGTGCTACAGCGGCCCCTGCTGGCCAGGTGCTGGTGAGCTTGAGCTGACATCTGCAGAAATGGCATTTGTTCTCCAGGGTCTGGTAATTGATTAGTCATTTTAGGATTTGGATTCAATATCTTTTTAAATGTGTGGTTTAACAGGAAACATGACTGGCTCTGTATGATACAATTTCAAAGGAGACATTGCCAAGAGACACAATTAAACCATTTCCTTATGAAAGGAAGAATGAGGAGATGCAATATAATGAGGGCTGCTGGTTTTCTGTTTTAACCGATAAACACTGATTAAAACACCCCTGATACAAAAAACAAAAATGCAATCGGTGTCTATCCAATAAATGCCAGAAAAAACACTGGAAACGGTTACTTGATTCACATTGACTTCACCCCTTTCTCAGTGCAGTTAGTTATGCAATGTCCCAACTTCCTGACTTGTATCTCGCATTGATTCATTCTGAATACTTTAAACCCACCTGAGTGGCAGCAAATTCCTACATTTCTATTGGAGACACTGCAGACAGGAATGCTTGTGAGATTTAAAATGAGATTGCTCGCAGCATTTACAGCTATATTACAGTTCGATAAGGAGGATTGTACACGCTCGTGGGATTTAAAACAGAATTACAAATTTTAAAAAATGCCTGTACACGCAAAAAACCCTGAAGAATATGCCCGTGACCATAAGGATTTCGTTGCGGAAGACAGCAAAGGAAACAAGGTACTTGTGTGCTATACATATTGTGCCAGGAAAACCTGCACAAGAATTTTGGGAAGTAACTGAAAAAAATAATCTCATACAGTATCTAAAAAGCGAAAGCCCTGAAAAAAAAAAAAAAAAAAAAAAAAACATTTTCAGGGTATCTACATAGAACTCAAATAGCTCAAAATAAACACATAAAAATGAAAAGCCCTAAGTATAATATAGTTTGTCATAGGTAGCCATTATGTTGTAGTTTAGTTTCTTAGAAGGTTCAAATTGGCTGCTTGTTTTTATTGGTTAAAGTTATTCATAAAACACTGCAATGTAATAACAAGGCTATTGGTTCTCCCTGCATTTATTAAGTTGTTTTGCCTCCTCCTCTTGGGACAGCGTGTGCTGCACTGTACACTTAAGCATTTTTTGTTAGGTTGTACTTGTTTGTTTCTGTTTGGTACCTGATATTTCATGGTTAACCTACATTATGAAGAGAGCACTTCATTCTTTTAAGTTCACCTTAATATGGTGAAGGAAATAGAGCATTATGTATTTGCAATGGACCTAAGTAAAAAATGCACTTAGTAGAAAAAGATAGCTAGATTAATACAACATCCCGTTCCTGTTGTCTCCCTTTTTTAAAGCCTTTACAAATTCAAACCACATCATTCCATTTCATTCCACATTGCATTGGTCTGCCTTTGCATGATCTGTCAGAAAATGAATGGTCTGCTGATTTTCAACTTTAAAAATGCAAAACAGGGCAATCTGAACATAACACAAAAGACACATGTTGCTAGAATCAGTTTCAAATGCATGTTTTGACAATTGAAGGCCAAAAGCTCATACGATAAGTACACAAACATTACCACTTCAAGTTATAACAGACAAGTCAAACCTTCTGTAACATTTCCACTTGTTTTAAATGCTTTGAATTTTTTGACACATAGTCAAAGTGTTAGCAAGGTCCACATAACAATTCCACCATCTGTGATTTTGAAACTGTTTATTTAACAAGACCTAAGCATTTCAGTAAGCTCTAAAAATAGAAGATGGATTTACAACATTTATATAGCATGAGATCAAATAGCACACTCCATGTTATTATTATTATTATTATTATTATTATTATTATTATTATTATTATTATTATTTATTTCTTAGCAGATACCCTTATCCAGGGCGACTTACAGTCGTAAACAAAAATACATTTCAAGAATCACAGTACAAGTAATAATACAATTATTGTATCGTGATGGGAATTTAACCCCATCCACGCTGACTACATTTTACAGGACCGGCAGCAAGATAAATACAATGACTTTGGTTCTAGCAAGTACAAGTATGACAAAATATGATTCAATAACGGAGTAGATAACAGTGTCAGTGATAGTTACATCAGGATATAATTAAATACAAAATACTACAGATTAAATAACACTTGACAGATTACAATACTCTAAAGTACAGGATTAAATGAAAAAAAAAAATAGGGGGCAGATAAGAGCAAGTAAAGCGCATTTAAGGAAGAGTGATAAGTATCCAGACCAAGAAAAAAGTGCTTATTATTTGGTACAAAAATCAAATAAAAAAAACAAATCTGGTTGAGCACAAGTAAAGTTTCTGCCTCTGCTGTTGTATTTCCCCAGAAGTGCCTGGAGATTTTTGGCTGGTGCTACAAATCCAAGTGGTCAAGTAAGAAAAGGGATTACAATTCCAACAGGAGGGCTGTTTATTACAGTATCCACTGCCTTGTGGCTCTACAGATCACAACACAACTTCATCCCGTATGATCCAGGAGATAGAAAAAAGGAAAAGCTTGCAGAAATGTGTCGTCAAATTCAGTAGAAAAAAGTGCTGCTGCTGATGCATCAGGAATAATGTTTTCGTCTCTTTGAAACTTATAGATCAAATTAATACAAAAGATCCACAAACAAAAAAAAAAAGTTTATGGGGTCCATTTTTTTTTATTCTGCTTCCACCAGTGCAGGGTCCCTCCCCCATTATTATTTAATACAAGAAAACATGTCTCCTATCAAACGTCCTGTTTACTTCTATTGGACTTCCTTACCGCTGGTACTACAGCACCACTCACCTAAACTGCTTGAGTTATCAGTCTTGTTAAATTGCATAACGCTGCATAACTTTACAACTCGCCTCAAAAAACAGATTCCAAGTGAATTCCATTAACTTGAGTGCTTGACGGGGTAATTACAAAACTAGTAATAAACATCCTACATATCTGAGCCGTTCAAATACCATTCTGGACCATATATTGAAGTGAGTAAAGTTTTCAGCCATTTATTCAGAAGTAAATAGAACTATTTAATGTTATTACGCTAGCAAGAAAGAATGAATACTTTAATAACTGTACATCATATGTTTTTGGATGTTTACATATAACTCTTTCAAACAGATTCATCTTGGGCTCTTTTTGTTTCTTAATGTTTAGTATGTTTATGGCCTACTGACAAATAGTTTAACAGTACATTTAGTTTTGGGGCCTGCTTTGTTTATTTATTCATTCAGGAAAGAAGCAAAGAAGGGAGGCATTTTAGTTTGCTAAACTATATACAATATTATTAAAGCCATGCCTCTTACCTGTTAGTAAAGCATTCATTTTGTCTCAGTAGTTATTAAGTGACTTGCATGAAATCACTGGTACTAGAAACTTACCAGGAAAGGTCGTCTTCTTAATTTAATATTTTTAAGAGGAAAACAAATATTGTGTTTTAAGTATTTTTAATATTACTTTCTTTTAAGTTTCTAAAAGGTAGATTTTAAGTGAAAAAGGTGCCATTAGAGTAACAGCCCTGTAGAGTTTGGTTAGACTCGTGTTTGGCAGATGAATTCTTCTCAAGCTATTAAATACATCGTCGTCCCACAGAGACTGCCTTCATGCTGGCCTTGCTGTGACTAAGCCTTTGCTTTGTATTTATTAGGCGTAATGAAAGTAATTTTTGAGTGACGTACTGTAATTGAAGTCTGCATTCAGCTTCCGTTACACAGCATAGTCCATTTCGCGGCATCCTGCACACCCGCCACTTTAATCACAGAGTACTTTGTCAACATTTAATCAACGGTACTTATTAATATGGAATTGATGGCTGGGTAGCTACCCCTGTGCCATCAATCACACAGGGGCAGCCAGGGAGGGCTCTGACACCATCTCTCTCAGTCACATTAGTGAGCCCCGGGGTTTTCTGGTTTGGCATGAAACTCACTCGGCTGTAAATGGGCACTCTGTCTCTCGAGCTCAACCCAATTTGTGTAATTGTATTATTTATTTTTTTTACTGAAAACTTTTACATTTTTTAAGGAACTAAGGGCTAAGGAACAAGCAGAAAGATGAAGGAAACACTGAGCCGATTACTTCTTGTTGTTCCTGTCAAGCAAGCTAATTTACATGCTTATGAGTATTTATTGCAGTTGTAAATAAAAGTATGAATTGTATTTTAGTCACTGACAGGGAAGCAGGGTTTATTAGCCACTTTAGATGACCCAAGGATCCTGAAGTTATAATTAGAACAATGCACACAAATGACAACGAAGCACCGTTTAAAGATCCTACTCCATGAATAACGGTTACCTCATTTCCCCCTGATTCTTGTCAGAGGTAGCTGATGAGTCACGTACTTGCTTTCTCCTTCACATTTGACAATAAACTGTACAAATGAATGAATAAAACAGCTATTTGAGTCACATCAACCTTTTAACTGGTTATAACTTTTTTGTATGTATTTTTGCAGCCTATATGGGAGACACATGCAGGCCAACCCAGAACCCCCAAAGAAAAACAGTGACAAGACCAAGAAAATCAGCCGCAAACCTCTGGCAGCTAAGAACAAATGAGGAGGACAAAGCCTGTATTCCAAGAAGAATGGATTGCATGTGCCTTTTTTCTATGTATGTACCTCAAGAAAGAAAAAAAAAAAAAAAACATTTTGTTGTCAAGAACAAATTATTAATATTTAAACTAACAAACTCTACAAATTAATGTCCTGGGAGTTTTCTACATGTATCGCACCGTTTTATAATCGCCACAGAAATATTAATCTCACCAGTGGTTTAAGCTTCATACATTGTGCCACACTGTTTATGTAGGTATGCATCAGCTAGTTTATCATTTTATTATGTGTGTTTTTAGCTTTTAAAGCTCACACTTTTTTTGGACGTCATCTACTGTAATGTGTCATCTTTCATTTCAGATAAAAGTCTAATTTGTTCCCCTTTACTTTAAATAAAAGAACGTGTTTGTATGACAATCTGTATTTTTATTTTGGTCTTTTATAACATCCCACTGTGCTTCTGGTGGACAGATTATTATTTTAATTGTTTTGTAATCATAGTTTTGATTTTGTAGCAGGTAACATTTATAAATATTACAATTTAAATTGGTAACTTCAAAGTATAAATGATTATTTGAGAATCCTAAAATCATCTTAAAAATGAAGATGATTAATAATAGCCACACACACAATAATGACCAAAGGCATCCCATATATAGATTTTTAGTATCTCCTTATGGGTAGGTCAAACATAAGGTCTTCTGATGTATTTCCTCCCATTGCTAATTTTCTGAGCTACTAATCATTAAGACGTGTTATACGTGTAAAATAAGAAATGTAATATTCAGTTATGTTTTAATAATAATTTTTTTAATACACAAGATCAACAAAATGTCAATAAATATTACTCCACTGGAAGCATTTGCCAATACTATACAGTATATTGTTTGTGTGTGTGTGTGTGTGTATATATATATATATATATATATATATATATATATATATATATATATATATATACACACACACACACATACACATACATACCTGATTCTATTTTCCCAGTAGAGAATGGAGTGTGAATATTCCGTTAAGTTAACCCATGTTTTATTTCAAGCTAAGATTTTCTTAGTAGTAGCCTGACACAATTTGTTGTCTTTCTAATTGAGACAAGTGTCGTTTGCCCTCACCATCATGAACAGTGAAATTGACAAGCATAAAAAGTGTTTCATATTGTATTTTGTCTAATATTTATTCTGAAAGTAGAAATTAATTAGCAAAGTAACTTAAATGATATTGCAGGGTTACTGGACTAAACTAAATACCTAGATAACATAACATTGGCTTATAGGATGGTTATCATTCCTTAACAGAATGGATGAGTATGATTTACTAACCTTTTGCAATACTAGAGCTCTTAGTTAGGCTTGTCCATCCTCAGTAGTATTCAGAGATTTCTAGTTTTTTTTTTTTTTTTACTGCTGGGTATGCTTATAGGGAGTTGCAGTACAGCAATTGTTTAATTGTATTCACAAGAGTCTTTAAGAAAGGCTTCATTAAATGGAGGCTAATTCAGTACCAAAGCCAATCGTCTGTAGTCTAAACACAATCAATATGCTCAAACACTGTATAACCACAATCGAAATACAACAAAGCATTTCAGTTTAGTGGCTGATCAATTACTGACATGTTTGTTAGAAAGTAGTCATTTTTTTATTTATTCATCTCACCATTTCAAGGGCACTGGTATCACAGCAGACCAGTAACATTGATTTTTATTCAGTGATTTATGAAACTGAAAGACCCACATATTGGACTTGCAAAAAGACATTCTGTACATAATGTACCACCATTACAATTATATGCTGAAGGTAAAAATACTCAAATGGAATAGATCTAAACTTTCAGGAGCCGAGGTAAAATCCATCTTATAATGAAAACACAAGTTCTTGGGGGCCGTGGCCATACCGCATTTTAAGATGTACAGAATACAGCAATACAGAATGCCAGTAGGTAGAGGCAGTGTTAGATAGGTTTTACTGTGCATATTGTTGTGTGTAGTCTACACTTGTATAGCCTGTGTTGTGTTGGTGTACTTTGGTATGATGGCTGCCTTTAGAAATGGACCTGGGTTAGCTAATGCGAGGTCTATAACACTTGAATGAATATGTTTTTATACCACGTTAAAATGACACACACCCTTACAATAAATGTCATTTGAATACCAAGCAAATGGATTGCATTGTTATTTTTTGGTTTGTTTTAATACCAATAATTATTCCACCTTACCCAGCTGCGCACAGAATTAACGTGTGTGTTGCTTCTACCAACTGTGGGTGATGAACCCATTCAGTTTTGCGGCATGAAGGTGTCATTCAAATGCAGTCCAAATGTTAGAAGGAGTACATCCGGGTAACCGAAATTTAGCAACAACAATATGATATGACAGATGTAATTTGCATAATACATTAAGTCATGTGACTGTCCAGTTGCACAAGTATGTGCAACGTATTGTCGGCGATTCTATTTGTTTCTTATATGATCCTTTAATAAACCCTGTGTATTCATCATCAATTACTTTGGTGTGTTTGGGTCCATTTCAGTTGTATTAACTCTGCAATAGTAGTTGGTGAAACACAGTTTGCATCTGTTGTTTATACATTTCTATTCAATAATTTTTTTTTTTTTTTTTTTTTGCAGGCAATATTTATTGTCTGTTTGATACAAGCAGCGGCATCTAGTTAGAATTAAATAGCTTTTGACCATAACAAATAATAGTTTGGCATTACATGGTTCATTCATTCATCATTTTATGAAGAAATTATAACAAGTGTGAGGTGTTTTAAATGTCATGGCCTAAAGTTATTATTGTGTTTCTTTCAGACTCACGCAAAGCTGTCTTTTTAGTTTTAGTTTTAAACCTTTTGATTTTTTGGCACATAACTTAACAACAGCTGGAAAGTTGATAACCCGCGTCATAATCTCTCCACACTGCATCCTCAGAGACCCAGAACATTCTTATTTCTTCTAAGAATATGCCATTTATACTGTGAACACTACTGTAATACAGTACATGTATATTCCCGTGTATTAAGAATACAATGTATGTATGTATTATTTAACACGAGTAATATACTCCCAATTTGCCTGTCCACCGATTACTTCTGCTCATAGATATTACATTCATAATATTAACCTAACGCTTCAGTATTCAGACCCCCGTGTTCATTTTCAGCACCATAGACAGAGGAGCATCTAGCCCGCGCGCTCTGTAGAAACTTTGTGTCGGTAGCACATGGCACTAATTGTACATCTTGCGTATATACTATATAGATACATACAACGTGTGTGTGTGTTTAGATTTGTTTTCCCTGGTGGTTGTTGTAAAAGAAAGAGTTAAAAAAAAAAAACATTTATAAAAAAAAATCAATTCGTCTTTACTGGTCTGTGCCATGAAGCATGATCTTACAGCAGAGAAAAGGAAAACAATGCATGATAATACGACAAGAAAACACACACGCATCACCGTGGATTACGAAATAATCCTTTATGACTCTGACTCTTACACCAGTGCAATAACTCACATCCTGATATCCACCACCTACCTACTGACACAAAAGTGTCACCCCCGCATTGACTGACAAGCTTGCTTCTTACTAATTTGCTCACAGGGAAGAAAGTCCCCCTGGGCTTCTCCAGCAACGCTTTTATTTCGCTTGATGATATGGTTTATTTTTCAACACTTGCTGCTGCTTCGTAATATTCTAAAGAAGTATCTCGCTATTTGTCGACCTTTCTGCATACATGTATCCATCCGATGGTGTATTGAGCTTGATATGTGATATACAAGCTATGCCTTTGCATGTCTACAAATCAGAAAGTATATTGCAAGGTGACATTGCAAAGAAAGTATTAAAGAATGAACCTCTCTCTTTAAAAACTGTACCCTGGTCCAGCTATATTTCATGATTGCGATTATCGCGTTACTTAATTGTGGGTGTTAGATTAGAAAATATTATTAAAGCTTTAAACCGCATCCAATTAGATTCAGTTGTTAAAATATAATTATGCCCACTGACGTATATTGAAACCTTCAGACATATTCCATTCAAAAACGGATGCCTTGACAGGAAACATCAGAAGATGTAAACGAAAGCTCTCTGGTACAGCATGTTTCACAAACAGGGTTGCACTGCAAGTCACTATTTATCTTTTGCTGAGACACGAGTTATCTGAAA
This sequence comes from Acipenser ruthenus, assembly GCF_902713425.1. Classification (NCBI taxonomy): domain Eukaryota; kingdom Metazoa; phylum Chordata; class Actinopteri; order Acipenseriformes; family Acipenseridae; genus Acipenser; species Acipenser ruthenus. The sequence goes on from NC_081191.1 coordinate 102,308,353, forward strand.
TGCCAAGTTACTCAATGAGAAGGAGAGTGTCTTTGTCTCTGACTCCACGTCTCTTTAATATTTGCTCCGGCTGAACTCCAAGAGAGATGTCAAGATAGCTGTAAGTGGCAAGGTTTGTTTAACATGTTCATCTTTTATAAGGCTGGGCTCTCTGGTGAGATGCAAAACTGTATATGCCTGCCCGCCTCTATACTCTGGCGCTGACAATTCAGCAGTCAAGATGTTAAGATGTCTGTAAGTGGCCGCATGCAAACTTGCGCACTGTTTTCAGCGGTTCTCGTCTCGCCCTGAAGCAAGACTCGATGCTATCTCTCTGAAGTGGCATGGCTGGCAGAAGTCGATCGCATTCAAGAGCATAAAGGAGTGTGATCCTTCACTACAGGGAGGTGGTTTGCTCCTCTTAGCCACACGTGGATATAGAGCTTTAATGTGGAGGTGTGAGAGATGTGAAAGATTGTATTTTTATTTAACCCGGCGCACCTGTGAGTGATCTTTGAAGTGTCTGAGAGATCATATGAAACAGGACAAAGAAGAGAGCCAGCATCAGCAAAGAAGCTCAAGCCAACATTTTAATTAAGATTTAAAACAGTTGGGTATAATTGATTTCTTCTTAAGGAGGTCCTTGGTCAACCACCAAAATTGCGTCCAAAAGCAAACAAGAGGATCGCCCTGCTCTGACCAGGTTTGTCGGCAGGAAGCGGCTCATAGCTGCGGGAGCTTTTGGGGTCGTAATGGTCCTCGTGCTAGTCATCCTAATCCCGGTCCTGGTCAACTCAGCTGGAACCTCGGCCCACTACGAGATGCTTGGAACCTGCCGCATGGTGTGTGATCCTTATGGGACTAAATCGCCAACCAGCACCGCCACGGCAGACACCGTCCCCGATCCCAACCTTATCCAGTCCCTACCAACATTCATCCAAGGTCCTAAAGGGGAGCCTGGTCGTCCTGGGAAGGCAGGTCCAAGGGGTCCTCCCGGAGAACCGGGTCTACCCGGCCCAGAGGGCCCTCCTGGTGAGAAAGGGGAGCCTGGACGGCCCGGACTACCCGGTCCACCAGGATCAAACACAGCCGCTGGGGCTATAAGCGCCGCTACTTACAGCACAGTCCCCAAGATCGCTTTCTACGCTGGTCTGAAGAAGCAACACGAAGGCTACGAGGTGCTTAAATTCGACGATGTAGTCACTAACCTGGGCAACCATTACGACCCGACTACGGGGAAATTCACGTGTTCCATTCCAGGAATCTACTTCTTCACTTACCACATCTTGATGCGAGGAGGGGACGGGACCAGCATGTGGGCTGATCTCTGCAAAAATAACCAGGTCAGTGGATATAAAGAGGACAAGTGAGCTAAGGCAATGAATCATATACAACAATTACAAAGAAGCAATCGCAGACGTCTTGAAAAGTAGCCTGTACATATTTTTAAAATGACCAAAAGAGCAATATAGAAATGTTTAGAGCACATGGGAGCAATAGCAGTAAACTGAACGAAAACAAAACAAACAAACAAAACAATATATAACGCAAAACATGAAGTAAAATAAAGTAAATATATTAAAGGGCGCAGGAGGAAAACAATCTCACAGGGAATTACCGAAGTAACATTTTAGATAGTCAGCTAAGTTTAATATGCATGAAACCAAATAGCAAACATTCAATTATACGAAATATCTGAAGGTACATCAAATCAAAAAGGAAACGGTTGTGTGCAATCTCATTACATTTAACACATACACCACCACTACTACTACTACTACTACTACTACTACTACTACTACTACTACTACTACTACTACTACTACTACTACTACTACTACTACTAATAATAATAATAATAATAATAATAATAATAATAATAATAATAATAACCAAAGGAAAAAGCAAAGGAAAACGGTCAGAAATGTTTCAGAATTGTTAAAATGTAAGCTAGCATTCAACAGGTTGAAAGAATGGAGTTAACAATTTACACGAAACAATGCACTGTTTAAAATAGATTCGTTAGTAGATTGTACACTAAAAAAAACATAAAAATCAAAATAAAAAAAACTAACAAAACAAGATTTGTTAACGTGTTTTAGTTCTTTCTACAATACTGGTATTTGCTGAATATTTCAAAGAGAGTTTTTGAAAACATACGACTACCACACTTGCAAGTCTTGAGACAGCCCAATTTCAGAGAAGGTTTATTCACTTTGACAGCTATATGTAGTTAAATGCTGTCATGCATTTGCAATGGGTCGCAGAGACGAATACATCCCTTGACAAATTAATAGGAAGACCCAATAAAACTGGGTAATTGAAAGAATTAAAAACCACACCGCAAACTGCCTAAAAGCAATGTTTCTAGTAAGCATCTCACAATTAATGTATGCCTTTTAGACAATTACTCAGGACCCTTTTAATGAGGTGCGAAGTTCACACAGCCTCTTAAAAATGTAAGTACAGATCAAGGGGATAAGAGATAAAGATAACACTTTAGAAGTATGTCTACATTATTATTATTATTATTATTATTATTATTATTATTATTATTATTATTATTATTATTATTATTATTATTATTTATTTCTTAGCAGACGCCCTTATCCAGGGCGACTTACAATCGTAAGCAAAAACATTTCAAGCGTTACAATACAAGTAATACAATAAGAGCAAGACATTACTTTAACAATGATATGCGAAGGAGAAGCGAGCCGACAGCATCAGCACCCAAAGTCCAGATGAGAAAGCATGCTGCAACCTTTCACTGTATTTCTGTACTACACCAAAACAAAAACGTATCATGAAGGAAAAAATATTTTGAACAGGTGCTAGTTTATTTCATCTTCATGGCATGCAAACCTGCGTAACCTATAAGTTACGACACCCGGCTGACGTCTCATTAGTACTGCTGTTATTCCAAACGGGTGAAAGTAAGCGGAACCTATAAAATCATTGGCCTGATTGTCCCCACAAAAATCAATGTAACAAAATGACACATAGAAAATTGAGATCGCTTAAGAGAGATTAAATTAGACCTTTCACTTAAGTATTTGGTTCTAGGATTGTAAAATGAACGGCGGTATATCCTTAATAATAATAATAATAATAATAATAATAATAATAATAATAATAATAATAATAATAATAATAATAATAATAATAATAATAATAATAATAATAATAATAATAATAAAAACGCTGAGATAAATTATATCACATACAAGCTTTTACAATTTTACCATAAGATAAATTCAAGCATATTTCAATGAGGCGAGGCCTTGCAGGTTTCAAGCTTTGCAGAAGTGGAACATGGAAGGATGGGGGCAGCAAGAAACACAGACAAAATGGGAATGCTCAGACTGGTGTAGTGTTATAAAGTGGTACATCGTCACAATGTGGTAAGTGTAGCAAAACGTGACCCTTGTAATGTTAGAAAGTGGTGCGCTGTCACACTGAAAGCGGTATGCTGTGAGATTCTGGTACAGGTGCAATATTGCATTGTGATGTGATTTCATATTGTCAAACAGAGGTACATTTACCATTAATTATACATTATTTTTTTGCAAACCATTAATTATACATATTTGTTGCAAACTTAAACTGGAAACAGAATACCGTTCTCTAAAAAGAAAAACAATTCACGATGAACAAGACAAAATGAGAAGTCCACCGCAAAGTTGCAGAAGTAAAAAAATGTACATGACCAGATGTATTGCATATCATAAATATTTTCTTAATGGTGGAAAAATAAGATAAATTCAATTTAAAAAGATGAAAAAGACCGTAAACACCATAATGTACCAGATTTGAAATGGGCACTTCCGTGCATTCTAAGAGGAAGTTGTTTAGGCATGCAAGAACAAGCACATGCGTTGCCTACTGCTTTTTATCCGCGTACCTGAAAATAACACGCCATCGGGTTTAAACGAGGCCTCCATAAAATTACTTATACTAGACAGGAGCTATCGCTCTGCCTGCTAAACCACACTGAGGCTAAAATTAAATCTAATGTACCGGTATTCTAAACATAAGAATATATTCTGGAATATATCGAACACAACAGTGCTACCCTTCCCCCTTTTTATTACTATAAAATACAGTCGAATACAATGGGGGATTTTATATAGAAGTATATTGATGAGGCATTCTAAAATGCATGTATTTTACTGGTGTTAAAAACCAACAAAATCTATAACAACAACAACAACAATACTACTAGGACTACTACGACGACGACTACTACTACTACTACTACTAATAATAATAATAATAATAATAATATTTTTTTTCTGATTCTTTTTATTGAAAAATAATATATTGAATTGATAATGAACATACCCATTAATATGTTTATTGGCTAGACCAAAAATATACTGTACTGTTTTAATATAGCCCTTTCCACATAGAGAAGGTATAAGCCCAAAGCCTCACAGCATGCAAAAGATTTCAGAAGATGCATGCTATGACCATCATTCTGGCAATTATGAAATATTAATGCCTGCTACTTCTAATCACTACTTCTTAGTACTTTTTGTTCTGTATTACAGAGCTCTTTTAGAGCTCATTTAGAGAACAATCCAGAAAATACAACTCAATTATCCAGCTGCCTGCCCACATGCAACCATTATAGTGAATGCAAATGGTCACATTGTCTATATAGGCAACAAACCCAAAAGGAGATGAGGTTGAGTTCATACATCTACTCCATTTATTATCAATAAAGACACAGTACATCTCTATCGATAGATGAAACTGGGGCAATGCATGCAGACAGAAGGCATATATAGATCTGTTGGTTGACTGTGGTTTACAACAAACAGAAAGCTCACTAGTTTTTGCTCACAGTTCTTCCAACTTGTTTTATTTACAAATGTACTTTTGAGAAGCAGTTGGTAGAGTCAATTTGGTTGTTATATGCAGGGATCTTTTTTCTCTAATGCTCGCCAGGAACTTATCCTAATTACAATCACATGCCTCGCATTCTTTGCATTTGCATTATCATAAATCTAATCTTTAAACTCATATTCTGTGTCGGGGGGGTTGTCCTGGAACTCCTGAAATATATTTATAGAGGATTTTGTTGTTTGCAGGTCCGTGCCAGTGCCATAGCTCAGGACGCTGACCAGAATTATGACTATGCTAGCAACAGTGTGGTTCTGCATTTGGAACCAGGGGACGAAGTCTATATAAAACTGGACGGTGGGAAAGCACATGGAGGAAACAACAACAAATATAGCACATTTTCTGGATTTATCATCTATGCTGATTAAGTCACCCTAAAACAACTTTGTTTCCCCTCAAAAGTCAGAGGGCTGGAACCCTAACAGCCTTCAGTCAATTCAATGGAAGTAGATTTTATTGGGCAATCAACTATTGAGTGGATCTTAACAGGAAGCAAGCTAAAACTACCCGACTCACATCTGTGTGCTCTAAAGACTCCCCTTGTAAAAATGTGAGTCAAAATTCTAAGATTGTGCCCTAAATATCCCTCAGTATTATATCACTGTTGTTTGTATCTTCTAGCAGCTTTACTCATGTGTTGCCAAAGCCTGCTAATTGTGATGCTTGACGTCCACTCATAACAAAATTTACAATGTAAATGAAAATGAAAGTGCAAGATGTGTTCTGCTTCCCTATAAAGGCACTGTTTACCTTATACATTTATACTTTAGTGTAAAGAATGCTAGAGTCATAGTTATTTTGGAAACCCAAAGCCTAAACTGTTAAAAAAATATACTCCTCTGATTTGGGTTTAACTTAACTGGCAATACCAAGACTGATCACTATGAAATTTAGCACTACTATATACCTCGGGCTACTGCAACCAAATGTGCGTGATTCATTTTCATGCCCAAAAGATACATTTCGAAATAGAATAGTTGTGCTTTTTAATTTGGGTTTCTGCACAGTCACATGCTGTGGTTATGCAAAAGACAAAGGGATATGGGTTAAGGAATATTTTTAATTGGTTGTTTTTTAAAACATTTAGAACTTGTCGGAACCTGCTAAAAAAGTGAAAAGGATACAAGTTCTGCATGTTATCCAAAACTTTGCACATTGATAATACTGTCATGAAACCACAGGTCTCAGATAGGCCTGCCTAGGAAATGTAATCGGCTAATTTATATGAAGGTGTCATTGGAGGTTTAGCAATTTGCAACGGATACATTTTTTCCAAAACACCTACGAAAGACAACTGCAAAGCTGATATGCTCAGTAACCATTTAGTCTGTATAAAAGAATAAAACAAACTAACTTGAAAAGCAGCTTTATAAAATACAGACATATTAATAATTATTCCATTTTTACAAATCCAAGGGTAGTTTAAATTGCTGATGCTGATATAATAAACTCTTGCTTCAGTATCAAAAATCTAGTAAGATACAGATTTACCTTTTGGTTTTATGGGCTGCTTTGATATTGACAGAAGTACACTCTCTAGAGGTCATCATATTCCAGTCAAGAGACTGCCTTGGACCAAGATGATGTTCTGCTAATACAGTACAGTACTTCATGTGCTGGCCATTGAAAAATGTGTTCCAGGTTCTCTCCAAGCAGCCTTAAAAAAATCCTCAGCAAATTCAGCACCTACTCAGCAGGCTTTGCAACTGTAACATATACAAATATACACTGAAATTTTGTATTTAAACAAAACTAAAGAATAATTGAACCACAAAAAATAAGTGAGTTATTTATTTATTTATTTAAAAACTGACATTTAATAAATGTCTTCTTCAGAAATTGTATTTAATGAGTAAGATCTGGAGAAGACTGTCTTGGCAAATCAATGACATGGAAGCAGGAACCTACTAGCAATTGAAGTCGGGTCTTGGTAGTAATTTTATTTAGTAATGCTAACAAATGATTTAAGAAAACAAACTGATTACACAATTCTGTCGTTTTCTTCCATTGCATTTTCATAGATCATTTGCTAATTTTCAGTTTTAGAGCCATCAGTGTTTAACCAGAGCTCTGTAACTTTTTAATCTTCCTGAAGTTTGTTTCACTTTGTTCACATCTTGCTTACAGAACTTCATACACACAACTTGGTATTATTTATTTATATACTGTCCTGGTGTTATGGTCACTAAACTTGCAATTAGTTACAATATTTGTTTTAAACAAAACATAATTATTTTTATGATGATTAACTAACCACATATTAAGGTGTTTATGATTTGTGCATACAACAATTCACATTCAATTTGTTTAGTTTTGATCACCTGTAAGTTTTATTTTCTCATTATTGTCTATTATTTTATGTATATGAATATGGTAAGTATGAAATGTAAAACAAATGATCCTATTCAATTGATGTATGCAGTGGCTGACTCACACATTGCAGCCTACTGGGTTCAAATAGGATCCAATCAACTGGTTTCACAGATTTTTAATGGCTATAATCTTGGACAACATTACCTCAGGTAACATTAAGTAGTCCAAGATTAATGCTAATCAGGATTTGTGAAACCAATCCTCTGAAAACCAACATCGATAAAAGTGCAAGTGAGTCTTTTGAGTGTATTTGTGTTATTAAAATGACTGTATATAAAATGTAAATGATTTAAATAGTGGCATTATCGAGACCGGCAGTCATTTTAATCAATAGAGTAAACCCCCGATGTTTCAAAGGATCATCTCTTTCTACCAGCATATTAACACTCCTGAGACAAATAAGCCAATGGTTATATAAGTGTGTAACTTCAATTAATACAACAAAATAATAATAATAATAATACAGTACTATGAGGCAAACAATCTCTTTCTTTACAACAATTTACCAGCGCTTGTACTTCTAAACCATAATTAGGTCCTGGTACTTGTAATGCCCCAATTTCATTAAAATATTATTTAATTTCGATGTCTCACTTTTCTTACTGATTCATTTTGAATGATTTTGTTGACACTGCCTCCCTTTTTATTTTCTGCTCAATCAGGTTTTAAAGAACATGAAGATATCTGTCAGCAGCTGAAGCTCATTCACACCTCTGTGCAGTACAGGTGGTGCCACAGCCTGCTACTTCCTTAAGGGTTACTCGGTATCTAGAGTTTGAGGACATTTAATTTTGTACCCCTTTAATACCCTGCTATGTGGGTTACGTGTACTTTTCTTTCTTGTCGTTTCTGTTTAGATTGTTATTTACAGGGGTAACTGATGATTGCCATTTCTGAACCAGGGGACAGAAATGACAGTTGCACAATCCACCTCACTTCAGAGTCATTTTGGTTGAAAAAAGAAAATTAGTTATAAACTTGATATATATATATATATATATATATATATACCAGGCAATCACTTAAAGGGCAACTCATCTACATGGCTCTAATATTGCATGTCTTACAGTTCTTTGTCTTATGGATAGATCCCTAATGTTTTTGTTTGTAGATCATTTTTTGCTATGCCTGACCACTATTTCAACAACAACAAAAATGGTTCTAAAAAAGATCCTCAAGACTGCTTTCCATCTCACACACACACACACAAACAGACACAAAGTAGGAGGCAGGAACCAAGACAATCCATTTGTACTGTACATTTAGTGGTTTAGAAAACAGAGCATTTTATTAGGAATTTAGCGACAAACAGGATGTGTCAGTAAGATTTGTCATGATACAATGGTGACAGTGCTGATCAAAGACATTTTAATGTTGGCATGCATTTACAACCAAAAGAAGTTTAGGTGTCTAGGATTATGATTTAATGTTTAAAGGGATGGTTACATTTCTCTTTAATGCAGTTCACACTTTGTAAAAACATGAACTACTACCTGTTCTTACATTCAAATATATGATTACTTAAAAGTTAACCAGCGTTTGGGGTTTTCCACTAAAATGTTGTCAACAGCATGCTGGGTGATGCCCCTTTGCAGCATTTTTGGGACAATGTTGGTTAGGATGTGAGAATATCCATGACCACCAAATTTAGTTAACCTGTTTTTGGTGTGTATGTCATGGGCAATTACGATTCTGTCTTCAAAACCTTCACCTATCAGTAGACGAAGTCTGAAAAAAACAACAACAGACAACAGAATAATTATAATCAGGCGATCCAGTATTCATCTGTAGCACCTGAATTATATACATAAACTCAAGTACAGTGGGTATATTTCACAACCATTCGGTTTTGGTGTATTAACACTGTATTTAAACCAGTAAAGACCATTACTCATTTATATGGAACATTTTCAAATGTACTAAAAAAAAGAAGTCATTGCATGCACTACCTGAATACGGGGTACATCCACTGGGAGGTAACAACTTCATGTCTCTTCCCAACAGATTCACAATAAGTTTAACAGCGTCTTGTAACAACCGTCCATGCAAAACTTAATCAAACTATATCACTTTATTGTATTGCACCACTGAACAGCTTGCTTTTTATAGTCTAAAAAAGGTGTACCAAGTTTGTATAATTTTTCTTCCTTTGACTTAAAACCTGAGGGAGAATATAAGTAACCTTCACTATAAAAAAATAAAAAATATATATTTATCTCAAGGGAATGATAAATTTAGGCCAAAATAAAGAGTTATTGTAGTATGGTGACTGGAGATAAATAATCAACTTCCAGGAAAGGTTTTATTGAAAAATGTTTGTGTGAGGCTATGACCATGATAAAAAAAAATACATGTATTTTATTCAGGTGTAGGAGCATTTATCTTGCAGACAAGGTATGCTCAGCTGTTGCTTCTACATCATTACACAGACTTCTTTCAGGGTTCTCCAGTCTATAGATGGAATTACAATGGCTAGGTTTACAATGACTTTTGGCACCCAGCACGTACTATACTTTTCTAGATTTTGGAAACGGGGTAGGCCAGTGTCAATTTGGTATGATTAACATCATTCCATGGGTCAAAATGCGTCCAATACAAACTGAATAATCATCATGTTACAGAAATACAGAAATACACTTCCCAGTCTTCTGTAATCCTATTGCAAGACTCAGTGCTAAGAAATGCTTATCACACAACTTCATAACAAATAACACAAGGGCCACTGGCTCACAGAAGTAGTGTGACAACCACGACACCTTCACGCTCTATTACATAATCAGGAAGTTCATTAAAAAAATAAATAGTGCTAAAACTCTGAAAACACGCAGGGCACATATACTGAAATAATCATTTGAACAGTGATTATTCTAACAAATGAAAACAGTGCTTATTAAACAGTACGAGACACTAAAACTGGAGGTTCTACTGCTTTGATCCAGGGTGACTTGATGTGTTTATTACTTTTTTTTATATATTCTGTCCCATGAGACAGAAACAATCTTCTGTCTTAAATGTTATGTAGGAGTGATAAACCATAGGATGTGTTTAGAGGTTGACAAATTCAAGCCATGGAACCCAAGCTGAGCTTCAATATTTATTGCTCTAATATTCTGCTATATGTCACAGTTGCACACATACAATAGGGTCTATTTTATTGATCTAATAAACCTGCTCTTTTGCAGACACCAGCGGGATTAATAGAGATTAAAAAGTATATTGAACCACTGCTGTTTAGAGTTGTTTTGCTCTGTGGCAGAAACATTCACCCCTCTCTCCTGTATAAGCAATTGGGTCTACTATCCCCTCACCAAAAATGTGACTAGAACTGGTTTCCGTTTCAGTTCAAATGTATACCAAGAACTGCACTGAACTGTTCACTAAGCTTGTTGTTGGAAGAAACAAACTGACAAAATCATCTAACCATAACCAATGTTGCACAATGCCCAGTGATTACAATCAGGAATGTACTTTGTACATTTACTTCTGCTTACAGATTTCCTTTTACAAATTCATGTCTTACATTGCCTATGTTTAGAACAACAATAGAAGCAGCATGCTACAACAGAAGCACTATCATTCCTGAAACAAATCAATTTGACCCTGACCTGTTTTTATTTTGACGGTTTACAACAAACTTCTAAAGTGCTGCACCAATGGGAGTCCTTTTAACGTAATTAAAGAGAAGCTATGATTCCCTCATAGCAAAAACAAATGATTGCTGTGCAATGGTTGTGCCATTATGCTACCACTGCTACTAATTCCACTGAAGTTTATTAGTTGAAGTGCATAATATGAATGTGGTTACCCCTCTTCACTCAGCAATGCGACAATCAGCATCATTAGCTTTCCTGTAATATTAACCTGTTTTGAGATTATTCATAGAAAATACTTTTGACAATAGTGGGGAATACTGCTGCAGCTTTGTGCCCTTTGCCTGGTTGGCATACCCTTCGGGTATTTGTTCGGAAGTTGCATGATAAGTATTTCTTAACACAAGATTTGCTACGGGATTACAGAACGTAAGGAAGTGACGATTCTTCATTTCTCCCTGAAATTTGATGTATTTTGACCAATGGAAAGATGTTAATTGAACGTGCATTTACAAAATCTAGAACACTGTATAGTACGATTACGTTATGATGACATCAGAATTCTAGAAAAAAGAACGTTCCAGTCTGGGTGCCTAGATTCATTGTAAACATAACAATTATGTAACTGTTAATGAACTGACGGTGTATCCTAACGTGGTATAGATTTAGGTGAACTAATCAATGAAAGATTATATAAATACCATGTAAATTAAACACAATAGAAATGTTTTTAGCGATTGGTTAAATAACTGAAGCAAAAGACTTAGTTCTGACATTGTGTGACCTTTTCTCCTTGCACCTCAGTTTGACAGAGCTGTAAAATAGCTGGAGAAGGACCGTCCACACAGGAAATGAAATGTTATACCACAGTGTGGGGTTCCAACAAATTTGCAAAAAAAAAGAAAAAAAATATCAAAAACAAAACCAAACTCTAATTGATTTATTGTATTGGGAATCAAGGAAAACCTACCTTTTAATTCTTTCATTGTCACTTGGCATATCCACGTCAGGATTGAAAGGATAGTTCAGCATTTCTGTACCGAAAAGATCATACTCCAAGTAACTTCCCAGCTTTGCAAACTCCAGCAGTTTCTCACTTTCAAATATTGTCCTAAAGAATAGCAAATGTACACATGACTGTTATGAAGGCCTGTGTTTCGGTTGTACCTCTAACTGGTTTAACATTGACACAACAGTAAGTGATTAATAAAGCAGGTGGAATCAATTGGTAAGTGTCGCATCCGTGTAGGGGAACTATCTATAAGTGTCTCATCAAGGTAGCAAATTCATTTAAAGAAAGAGAGCTGACATTAAACTTATGGAAAAAATCCCTTTCCCATTTCTGTAATCATGAAAGGTCACAGGAACAGGGGAAAGGCAATGCTTTTAGAAAAAGTAGAATTTAATGACAACACATGACAATCCCCACTCTGCAGAATTAATGGTGTAAGTTTAAAATGTAGACAGCAGGCATGAGATGAATGACAGGGTCCTTGTTAGAATGAATTCTTGTCATTTATACTGGAGGAAACAATACTTAAAAGACATATTTAAATACATACAGCACCACTTACCTATCCAAATGAGACATCACAGTTTTTGAGATATCGCCCCCCGCTTCTTGCAGTATACGGATTACCTGGAAAGGTGCCTCAGTGTTCCTTCCAGGATGGATGATCACGGGGCAGCCGAGCTGAGCCTGTGCGTGGGCTGTGGCCTGCAGAACCCTTTTCTCACTCTCAGTTATAGGCCAGGAGGTCCCAATTTCTCCAATTACGCCACACTTGATATCTGTGCCATCGGCTCCATGTTCAATTTCACTGACGATAATATCTGTCAGCTAAAAAAATAATAATAATAATAATAATAATAATAATAATAATAATAATATAGAGATTGATTCTTGCTCAATAATGATTATTTTTAACTGTATTTTTTTTTTTTTTTTGTAGATAATAACATAAAATAAATGAACAGTAACAAGTATTATGGCTGAAGGACATGGCAATCTACATATTTACATTTTTTTTTTTTAAAACATCTTTCTTGTTAGACTTCTTCAGCAGCAACTGTGGTACAGTGTGCAGGTATACAATACCATAAAACAACATACAAATGCTTTGGATTGTGGACACCACAAATGATGCTCCTCTGACGTCTGGATGTTTCAAAGACCATATGAGTGCAATTAAAAAAGTCTAGTACTTTTCACTGAATGTATATTATGCCTTTCGATCAGAGGAATTCAATCACAATTAGACATAACACAATACCATATGTTCTGTTTAGATAAAAAATATGCATGCACGTTTTTTCAGTCATTATTCCAAATTGTCATGTTCAAATCCTGTTGATTTTGCGCTGCTGCCAATGGAAAAGAACAAGGTTGATTTTAAATGACTGTCAACTCAATCCTATTGGCAGATAGAAACAAGGCTTTAGACTTTTTAGTAGCATTACATTTGAGTGACTCCAGGTCAGGGAAACACATATCTCCTTACTTCCATGAACCACACATTAGGGGGTTAAGAATAGAGTGGGCTCCCTATTTCACTCACATTGACTCAGAGCTCTGGTATACCCAATCTTCTCTTGAGTAACTTGCACATTTAACACACCATACCTTCTCAACGGGCATGCTGCGGGTCTCACTGGAATGAGTGTCAAACACGTAGTAGCCAGCGCCAGCTACAACATGCACCCCTGTCTCTTGTGACAGCCACTTCAGAGTCTTCATGTCTCTGTTGATACCGGTGGTGGTGTTCTCCACAATGGTGCCACCACCTGCTCTCTTGAACTGCAGGAGCTCCTCTTTCACAGCCACCGTCTCCTGGTTCAGCAGCAGGTTCTCCTTGCTGCTGTAGGGGTTCTGTTGTAACCAGAACATGTTCTGCATTTCAATTTGTGCATCTGCAAGGGACTCCTGGCCAGGCGGTGGTGGACAGAAACAGAACTCGAAGGTCATGGTCAGGTGTTCATGGGTCAGGGTGCGTCCAAGTTGGTTCGGGTCAACAAGGCCCAGTACAGTTTGGACTTTACCACTTTGTGCAGACATTTTTCCTTCTATTCGATCAACGGAATTGGTGCTTGGAGGTGGTTTGACTGTAAACAAAAACAAAAAACGATCTCTTAATCTGTACCTGTTTTTAGCATCGACCCCGATGAGGAGATATAGTGGAGGCAGTAGTTACAATTAAAATGTGTTTTTTAGATCTGGAGAACTGCTTATTCAACTGTGATGAAACTTGGTATTACCATTATTTTGCATATGTTTTTGAGAGCATTCGATTCATCTGTATGTCACTAATATTTTTACATATGGATAACAGCTTATGGAATTGTGATGACACTTAGTATTACCATTCTTTTATTAAGATTATCATATATCACATAGGAACATAGGAAGGCGATTCCACATACTGTAACTCTAGTCATTTTAATATAGTTTACCGTGATACCTCATTTGATATATTGCCTTACCACTTAATTTCCAATAAAGCATTTTCCAAATTGCACTGACCTTTATACTGTTATGTATTTTTGTTTACAACTGTAAGTCACCCTGGATAAGGGTGTCTGCTAATAAATAAATAAATAAATAAATAAATAAATAAATAAATAAATAATAATAATAACAATAATAATACTGTTGAGATATTGTTCATGGTGATGAACTTTTTCGTTTTTAATTTATAGCCTGGGGTGTATATTTGTTTTTATTTTTAAAAAAATAAATTATGTATTTGCATGGTTGATTTCTATGTACTTTGAATTAAACAGTGAATGCGTAAACTGCTGTAAACACATACCTGGCCAAGAGTACATCATGCTTGTGAAAAATCATCATAAAAGTACAACATTGATTTGCAGCAGTCAATTACAAACGAGGTCTGACTGTATACTTACAATATTAATACAGAACTTTCAAACTATTTAAAACTCATAAAATTGTAGTGCTGTATATCTTGGGAAATGCAAAGTGTAGAAGAGTAAAAAAAACACGGTGAAAAAAAAAAAGATGTTAAATTAGCATGTTAGAAGCATTGTAAAATCTGTGGCAACATAGGAAAACACAGAGTAAACTCCTAAACTTGTAAATGTAGTTACTGTACTGCACAATAAAAGTCGGTATGTGTTAATGTTGACCGTGTTGTCTGTTCAGTAACTTGTTCATAAAGTTTATTCAAAAGCCTCCTGTCTGTCAGAGAAGAAAGCACAGTGCCGCCACGTGACTCTTTTAGACTCAGGGTGGGGGTGGGGAAAATGGTCATGACACCGCCTGTGATATGCTGAAAAAAAGTTATTCTGCATTCACTTGTTTGATTTACACAACTTGTCATCCAAAACGGAGACTAGTTGCAGTTACTGTTGTGGTTAATAATGTATTGCCACTGACTCACCAACCACTGTTCTCGTTTTTTTTTTTTTTTTCAACTGCATCACAATTTAAATAGATAGTTGTAAAGTATAGCCACAGGCAGCTATTTTTAGACTACAGTAATATGACAAACAGCATTCACACGACGTCAGTACGGATCAAATTCACACACACATTCGTGCACCACTGTGACATATCAACTACGGTAACAACACCCGATTTACGTAAATGACTATTTTTGACACCAAGAGAGAAGGCATGCAAATAAACGTTCAAAACCTGCAAGTAGAAATGTATTCTGTCTGCTCCATTCTGCAACACAGAGGTCAAGCAAATGTGTACTATATGACTATCGCGAGACTGCCTCCGGATTCTATATGGTCTGTACCGGAGCGCTGTGCAGTGCAAGTCGAGTCGGTCTGCAGTTTTACAACCTCCAAAAAAGCAGAACTACGTGACACTTAATCAAATACATAATTATATGCAGATGTACTGAAAAAAAATACTGGTAGGGAATGATGTTATAATATAAATTAGACTGCGTTGTTACTTACAGACATTAAGTAGTAATCCAGACAATCCACTTCAAATCGAATAACACTAACAGCGAGACTACTAGCTTCCTTACAGCTGAGATCACCCTTTTTTATTGGAGCACAGTAGCCCACTTCTCGAACTTTACCCCCAAATTCCCTACGTCACAGATTCAAAAGTTAGATTTAACACTGTGGTAAAACTAGCTTTTCAGAAGTTTACCATTGCAGTGGCAAGGTGTAAAGCATATGCAAGCAGTGTACATCCCAGGGAGCTAAGGCAAACTATGATACATGCACATTTGAATCTATATTTTTATAGGGATGCAACAGACAAAACAAAAAAGCAAGGTAAGAAAAAAATATATAAACATATTAAACACAACGGAGTACAGTATTTTCTGTTGAACATCCTTTTAACATGTGCGCAGTGTCTTAGCATATATAGATAAATACATATAATACATCAGATTGCAGTTGATTAAAATAATCTATTGGTTTATTAGACCCAAGAAATATGATTTTCAAAATACAATTTAAGGGGATATATGTCAATTTTCATCATCAATTGCAAGACTGTTCCTCTTGAAACATTAGTAATTTGTGCACCCTTGGAAACTGACACCTGCCAATCAACTCTCTATAAAAGTCAACGTTGAATAAATGGAATAATGTTAACCTTGTCCTAGCTAATTACACATAAAGACCATTTACAGTATATATTTTCAATGTCTTGTCTACCGTGGCTTGGATATTGTAACATGGGGATAGGAGAATATATATATATATAGTCAGTGTATTACAAGTTGACAGAACTGCATTCTGAGATGCTCCATTATACAGCGCACAGACAAATTCTGCCAAAGGTAATTTAAAAATGATTAATTAAACCACATTCTGGCGGTTAAGAAACAACATTAATCTAGTCGATGTATTCGTTTATCATCCAGAATCTCTCCAATGTCTCAGCGTTCCCTTCTTCAGGTAGTGTGTTCAGGTCCCATCTGTAGCACTCCAGATGGGCTCAGGACTCGGCTTGGAAATTCTGGGAGCTCCTGAAGCTTGATCGCACACGATAGGTGGGCGGTTTCTCCTTGGAAACACAGGGGCATGCTTGCCCTTGAGGTGTGTCTAGGAAGAGCACAGTACATTACTGCAGATCTATCATTGCCAGCTATCCATGTGCCTGCTGATCGGGAGAGGGCATTTGATCAGCAATCCCTGTAGGTCAGCATCTCCATGACAATGTTGCTGCCTGCAGTGATTTATATTAAATTAGGAATCTATAGCTGTAGAAAGATGTTAATAATTATTAGCCACAACCAGGAATCCTATTTGTTGGAAAATATCATGCATATTAGTGAGGTTCTTTAAAAAAAAAAGTATTCTGCACAAGGTGATGTCAAATCCATGTCATAAAAATGTATGAATTTGTTGCCAGTTTCACAACAATTGTACAGTCAATTTTCCATTACTTTCCATCTCAGAAAGAAGCTCTGGCAGTATTATCACTGGTGCCCCTTTTCTTCTGTTGTACATCATATTGTTCTGTTGCTTGTACCTTCTACTTTATTTTTAGTATTCAGATATTTCAGAAATAAATAGAGAAAATTGTAAACAAAAAAGACACAAATCTATTGTGCAAAACCTTATATAGCTTCCTTCTTGGAATAAGTATGACTAAGTTATTGTTATGGTGTTTTTGTTTATCTTTGTGCTAATAGTGCTTTTACTTACCTGTTGGCATTTTATTGTAATTGCGTTAGATTTATTAAATATATTTTCAATGTTTCTCTTTAACGTGAACTACACCCACGTTAGAAGCCTTATAGAAGCCAGCACCTTCTATAAACAGAAAGAGCCTTTACTAGGACTTGCAACCCTGTCCTCTTCAGTTTGCTCGGAGTATCGTTCAGTTGATGTAGGTAGCTTGGTAATTGTCCGAGACCAGCGGGACTCATTTCAGCAGTGCAGTCTTTAATAAGAAAATGTTCTGATCTCTCTGATCAGAACTTCAATCCCCAGGGTCTGTTTTTGTAGAAGACGTTGCTGTTGGAACACGTGTTTGATAAGAACTGACAAATGCTGTGGAGCTCTTTTATACAAGGATGTGATTCACTATATGCTTATCAAATCTCCCAGAGAAAGAGCCTATTAACTCAAAGTAAATTGTGCCAAGTGGTTTAAAGGGTTCTTGTCTGTTGTAATTGTATTGATATCTCCATTTGTAATCTAGTGTAATAGGGGCTGCTCTGGCCTATTAGCATGGATTTGATAGGAAAAGCCCATCTGTCACACTCACTCTTATCAGTTTAAACACGCCACTGTTACCATTAACACCACTGCCTTGGAATTATTGTGAATCACTACTATGGGTTATTGACCACAGAAAGACATGTACAATATCATAGGCATCACTATGTAACATAACATAAAGTAATCAGATTTATTTGGGTAAATCTGACACAATAATCAGATTCACACCATACAATGATTTGTATATGACTGTGCTAAAGATTGATCATTATCTTGTGTTATTTTATTTTCTTGTGTTATTTCATCATCCCGTGTGTGTTTGCAACAATAATAATAAAACAAATCATAACAATGTCATTAGAAAAAGGAATTAGTGAACCCCAAAGGAATGTGTATAATACCAGTTCTCATTTGAACAGCATAAGGGTTTTGCATGGTATAACTAAAACACTAAGTGGTAGGTTTACTAAAGAGTCGCAAACCAGTTACAAATGAGTCGGAAGTCTTGGGTGAAATGTACTGAACAAGTGCAATGCTATTTGCGACTTTTTAGGGAATGCTTAACAGCAGTTTCTGTTTGCGGTTCAAGCTTAGATGAATATGTAATTATGGGCGTTCCGACAAAACGGGGGCGGAGATAGTGCATAGTTTATCAAATATTATAATGAGATGTATGAAAGCTGCAGGCTCTTGCAACACTTACAATTGCATCAATTTGTGTGGTCCAGTGGTTAAAGAAAAGGACTTGTAACCAGGAGGTCCCTGGTTCAAATCCCATTTCAGTCACTGACTCATTGTGTGACCCTGAGCAAGTCACTTAACCTCCTTGTGCTCTGTCTTTCGGGTGAGACGTAGTTGTAAGTGACTCTGCAGCTGATGCATAGTTCACACACCCTTGTCTCTGTAAGTCACGTTGGATAAAGGCGTCTGCTAAATAAACAAATAATTGTTGCTGGCATTTCCCACTCCGCTTTTTCTCATGTGTTGCCAGTTGTGCTCAAGGCGAACAGCCAAATACCTATTTTTCCCTAAAAGCAGAGTGTACTTACAAGCCTCAAAAACACATTTCTGGTTTCCCCAACGTGTTGGGAGCAATAGACTGCATACATGTGCTGCTAACCCCTCCATCTCATTCTGAGCATCTGTATAGGAATAGGAAACACACCTATTCTATTAATGTGCAGGTGGTTTGTAATTGTGCACAATTTAACACTGCACCACTGACTAACTAAAATAAAAATGGACAGTATATATTTGGCTTATAGGCTACTAACAATAATACGAATTAGTGGTATAATGCAAAATTTGTTGCTGGTCCCTTGAAATTTGTATTAACGAGAACTGACTGTCCTCCTGTAAGTATCATAACTTGTCAATGCGGCACCATGATCTACTTTGTGTTAACTGTCTAGGCTGCCAAGTTGATAATAATAACACTATGTAACACAATTTTTGTTCCTGGGTAGTAAGTGTTATTTCCTAATTGCTTATGCCTCAAAAGTATAGAAAATGGCTATTATTCCCCACAAACTTTGCTTTTGTGACCAGGAGTGATATTTTGAAATTTACCTATTTCCAATGAGAAAACAGGCGAATTTGTGTCTTTTCGTTCACATAAAGTCAGAAAAAAACAACATATGAATCCAAATTAACATGTATTTAACTAAAGTAATACAAAAATGACTACAAAAGATTTAGAAGTGAGTAGTTTTTCGAGATTTACGATTATACTGTAAATCACTTTCACGAATCAGCCCCCCAAATGTAGTCTCCCATCATGTTCTCGTTATACTGTCCTTCATTGACAGCTCATCCAGGAGCCTCAAAGCCGTGCTGCTCCATAATGGTAACAAGTACCCGTCTCTTCCCCTGGCTCACTTGGTGCACCTCAAAGAGGATTACAACAGCATCAAGACCTTGCTGGACGCCTTGAAGTATGATGAGTACAGCTGGGACCCCCGGAAGGTGCTGATGCCACCACTGCACATCAAATTGGGCCTTATGAAACAATTTGTCAGAGCTCTAAATAAGGAGTCGGCAGCCTTCAAGTACCTTCAAGACTTCTTCCCTAAGCTGTCTGAGGCAAAGGTCAAAGCCGGTGTCTTCGTCGGACCACAGATAAAGAAGATCCTGGAGTGCAATGAATTCCCCAAGAAGCTCACTAGTAAGGAGAAAGTGGCTTGGAACAGCTTTGTCGCAGTGGTTCGGGGCTTCCTGGGCAATCACAAGGCCGAAAACTAGGTGGAGCTGGTTGAGACTCTGGTGAAGAACTATGGCACAATGGGCTGTAGGATGTACCTCAAAGTCCATATCCTTGATGCTCATCTTGATAAATTCAAGGAGAACATGGGAGCGTACTCGGAGGAGCAAGGCGAGCGCTTCTACCAGGATATACTGGACATTGAACGCCGCTACCAAGGACAGTATAACGAGAACATGATGGGAGACTACATTTGGGGGCTGATTCGTGAAAGTGATTTACAGTATAATCGTAAATCTCGAAAAATAACTCACTTCTAAATCTTTTGTAGTCATTTTTGTATTACTTTAGTATAAATACATGTTAATTTGGATTCATATGTTGTTTTTTTCTGACTTTATGTGAACGAAAAGACACAAATTCGCCCGTTTTCTCATTGGAAATAGGTACATTTCAAAATATCACTGTCCTGGTCACAAAAGCAAAGTTTGTGGGGAATAATAGCCATTTTCTATACTTTTGAGGCATAAGCAATTAGGAAATAACACTTACTACCCAGGAACAAAAAAAAAAATTTGTTACACAGTGTAATAATTATAAAAAACAATCTTTTATTCGCATTGTACACCAATATGTACAAAGCAGCTGCATGATTTATTTTGTGTTACCATACCGACGGTGTACAGGCTAAAGTAAAAGTACGCTAGGTGTTCATTTGATTTTACTACTGTACTGTAGACTGTATAGGTGTACTGTACAGATTCATATTTTTACATAATGTAATGTGTAGCCCAAAACACATTTGTGTTATTTCAGCGCAATGATTTATACATTTATTTATACAATGTCGCACGACTCTCGCAATAGAGATCTCGTTAAGATATGGTGATCATATGGCTCCATGTTCAGGACAGTTTGGGACAGTTCAGGCTTTTCAACTCACAACGCAATGCATTCTGGTAAGCGTAGTCCTGCTTCTCTTAAAGGTAAGAATGGTGCCTGAGACAGGTAAAACGTACCAGAATGCATTGGGTTGTAAGTTGAAAAGCCTGAACTGTGAACTGTCCCACTGAACACGGAGCCATATGGTCACCTTACTAAGAAGATGCAATAAATATTTAAATTAGTATATTGCGACTCTTTTCATTAACATATTTTCTATTAGTACATACAACAAAATGTTTACTTTGCTAAGTGTCGCAATGAAAATGCAAATTGCAGTATGTTTGCGCTGGCCCATCTCAGTACACCTAAGTGGCATAAGCGCATTACTGCGCTGCAGACAAATCTACTACCATCCACATTTAATTAACTTGCAATAACAAATATTGATTTGCATTAAATTAACTTTCATCACTTAACTGTAATTAACTGTAATTTGATCATCGCTGACAAAAATCTCACCCTATGATTTCCCTTTAAGTTCAAAAGTGATTGATCATACCTTGATACAACTGAGTACAGCTAGACACAAAAAGTATATCCTGTCGAAACAAACAAAACAACAGCCAATGGAGTAAACAGCCACCACCCGTTGGTCGCCAAGCATTACAATTCCCCATTTTATTTCAAGTCCTTTTTTATTTTAATTTAAATCTTTTACAAGCAGTGGAAGGCAAAAGGTTATAATCCTAAGTCCAAAAAAAAAGAATTTAAATGTCCACACTGGCTAGGTAACCTAAATTACAAAAGAAACTGGGATGTTATTTGGTTAATTATAAGTGTGGAACATGGCCAGGTGGTGATTGATTTTACATTTAACTGCCAGGGTGCTATTTAACTTGAGAAAAGCCTGCATATTCTAACTGAAATTTGATTTTAATTTTACAAGTTCAATGATATTCACATTTTGCCTTCATTCATGGAATAATTTTTTTAAAAAGTTTGATTTAAGCCTCAATCAGTTATTTGTTTTTTAAGGCACCGGTTGTAATGCCACAGAGGAAACTCATTACATTTCTATTTGTCTAAAATACTGTAGCCTGCTCAGTTGGAAAATAAGAGCATTCTGTTGCTCTCCTGAATGAAGCATTAGGAACATCAGTCAATGCCTGTACACAAGGCTTATTGGCTAGTCCCTGATCTGTCACTCATGGCAGCCTGCAATTGCATATTACTGAAAAAATCTCTCATCTATGTACTACAAGCTATGCTTCGTGATCCATGGATCAGCCTGGGAGGGAGGCCACAGGAGTGCAACACAGGCATTATATTCTGTATATCTAGCTGTTTCTGCAACAACAAACACTGTACAGTCAGTTTAGTATACAACCCCATCATAGTACTGTACTTAACCTCAAGGTTTTAGAGGTTATGCACAGTTTTGTGGGCGTCATTTTGGGCCAAGTGCTAGACTGTGGAACGACTACTTCCTCACACACACACTCAAAATGCAACCACCCACTGGACAGTATGATCCAAAATGGCATTCAATGAAACAATGTATTACATTCAGGTTGTAGTTTCCTAACTTTCCCTTTCTATAATCTTCTATACTCTGAGAATCCACCTCACTAAACCTAAACTGGGTAAATCTTCAAAGTCACCACCCTGTGTGTGATTGTCAATGAACGTTTTTTTTTTTTTTAATTTAAAATATTTTATTTCATCATCTCATTTGTGTTTGCAACAAATCATAATAAACTTACCTTTTTTTTATCCCTTTTAGGAATAGAACTGGATTAGGCCTACTCTCTTAGATGCACTTAACACAAAGTGTTCACTAATTAAGCCAAAAAAGGAAGAATATCTTTTTGACGTGCATACTAAAGCAAAATAAATTGTGGTTTGTGCATTTTTTATATATAGGAATACAACATGCCTGAAAAAATATGTATTTATTATATTTATTAAAGAATGTATTTATTTATTTACACATGTTAACCCAGCAATATCTTTTTAGAACTGCTGGAATCTGTCCACCATACAATTATGTGTTCCAGAAACTCTTGTTTAGAAATACTTGAGAATCATTTCTACATTGGTGTTAAAATTAATTCAATGCAGTGGTTATTTCAATTGGACAGGTGTTAATTGACACATTTTTTTAACCATTACACTATAGTAATTAAATTCTTTCACCTTCACCTTTGAAAAGATTCTGAAAAGTGTGTGTATTAGGACTGTCAATGTGGGCTGACAGAAACAAATGTTTTAAACGGCTCCAGTCCTGGGTTTAGCAGGATTTCCAGAGAGCTCATTAGAAGCCTGTGTGAGGCTGCCTCTACAGTATACTGCTGATTGCAAGCAGATCCCCCCCGAGACCAACTGAGCTAGACAGTCATACAGGTCTATCAGTCTTCTCCATTATCATAGAGCGATTGCTTAAAATGATCCTGCACAAGCAAGAACCTTTACATGATCTTAGCAAAATACCGAACCAAAATCATCATTTCTCGTGTCATTTTTACACCAAAATGTTTTGTTCAAGCTGTGCTACGCTTCCCAGAAAACTAATACACAAACACATGCATTAATGTATTAATTCTGTTTGTATTTATTCAAGCATGTATTATAAAGTACTTAATTTAAGAAATGCCATTAACAGGTAAATGCTTGGGAGAGAATATTTATAGATATGAATTCTAAATCATGGAGATAATTTTAAATCTGTGAACAGTATATTAAAATATGATTAGGTGTGTAGCTGTCGCACTCTTCAAATTACAGCAGAGTATCAAAATATCAACTTTATTTAGAGCCATTTGATAACATGTAAATGACACGGGCAAAGGCATCATTTACTGTAATATGTTTCCCCTCATTAATTTTAACCCTGCTATGTTTCACTTAGCAACAGAGGTGAGTGATGAAACTCAGGGATCATAAAAATACTTTCCCTAGTTATTTTGTCACTGCCAGCAAGCTAATCATCTGTCAGTTGTGCGGCACGCTGAGCATCTTCATTGGAATTATTAGGGCGGCATTGACTGGGCTGCAGAGCTACAATGTTACACACCCATGCAGTGGACCACCCCAGTCTGTTCAAATACTGTAAATCCCGGTCTGGTGACCACAAAGAATAATCCCAGGCAATACACAGCAATGTGTATTGCACTGTTCCAAAACAACAGGTTGCAGTCCTGAAATAATAATACACAGTTCGAAATGAATAAACACAGTAGAACACACACAAAGACACACACGTTCACAAGTCCAGAGTGAGTGCTATAGTGCTCGTGGTGAAATACAATGTATTTGTGTACAATGGTGCAGTGTTGTCCAGGTTTAGTGCTGGCCTGTAGTGACAGCTCCAGATCGTGTTTGCCGTCTAATAATAATAAACACGTAGATTTTTAGACACAACAAAACACTCACGGTAATTTCACAGTACTCCTTTCCGATTTTAGCTTAACCATAACAAAGGAACAGATCACCTCGCTACATCCCCTTATGTACTGTCAATCATGCCCCCTTGGTTAGTGAGTGTAACCGTTTCTCCTCCAATCCGAGGTTGCCACATCGCTTCCCTTCTGGGTCGATGATTTGGTGTACCGTAGCTCCACCTCCTTTCTAGATGGCCGACTTCCACCTAACCCTGGGAATGAATTGTCAGGCCACCCAGTCCAGGGCACTCTGTTCCCTTTACACAGCGCCCTCACAGGTCGGGAGAGAGATTTATAACCAAGATTCATTCTTTCTCTGTCACAGGGACCAATGATAATGTTGCTAATGCTACAAAGGTAATCCAATAGATAAAGCTGTGATAATGACTCCAATGTAGTAACACTGAGTGAAGATAGTAGTATACTGCATAGATTCTGATCTTAACTGCAACTATAAAGCATGAGTTATCAAGGAGTAAGAAAACCAGTTGTATTTTACACCAGGTCCTTTCCTTTTCAATCAGTACATTTACAGGAACATAACAACTCCCATATTTTTCAGAATATATAGTTTTCTGAAAAGTAATTTCCATATCAAAAGTCATGTAAACACAATTTTCTGAAAACACCACCTAGAATATTACAATAGTATTCCAAAAACTAACATAAGAAAATGTATTCTGATAGTGTACTGCACATGTGCAAACTTTGACTTCATTCCCACGCATGTGATTATTAAAGCAACTATATATATATAGATAGATAGATAGATAGATAGATAGATAGATAGATAGATAGATAGACAGATAGATTCTTCCAGCCAGAAAACAAAACAAAACAACAAAAATACAGCAGCAATAATGACTGCATTTTTTGGACACACAGAGACGAGATTTAGTACCAGAACAATGGAAGTTGGTTCCCATCCTACTCACTACTGCATATGAGCAAATGCTCTACATTTTCTATGTATACAGTTGAATTTATCTTAATTGTAATTGTAAATGACTATTACCAGGAGGTAAAACAACAATATATAGTACATACGGACATGCATATTGTTTGTGGAATACCATTTAAATGTCGACAGGGTATTTGGGTAGTTTCAAGGATTCAGGAATATTACATATTCTGAATATTTGTCTTTGGTTGTATGCTTATTATGTGGCTTGCATCATTCTCCACTAGTGGGAGGATTAAAACTGGCAATACCTTAAAATGAGGGGTGTGTAAATAGTTTCAGCTTATTTGACAGTAAGTTGTATATTTTCAATTCCCCACCGGGGAGAATAGAAAATGAGAAACTGGAATTAAGCTAGCCTCCCCAATCCTTCACAAGTTGTGGAAGCTTGCTGCTGGCATGTTTACCCTTTGTCAAAACTTGGGAGGATGGAATCATCTCAGTGATTCAATGCACCAAGGCCTGATGTGCAAGCAGAACCAGCCTCTGTACTGCAGTGTGGTAGTGCGGGGTAAAATAACCATAACTCAGGTCATAAACTTGCAATGTGGGACGTTTCACAGTGGGCACTCAAACGGAACTTGAGATGCTTAATCTTCAGCCTGCAGAAGATGCTGTTGATGTGTGTCTACAGTTGTTCCATTGCTGCTATTCCAGATGCATTTGAACAGCATTAGTACTGATGAAGTGATGTGAAAGTAGTAGACACGCTGATATATTCACATGTCAATATATTTATTTTATACAAGGTGGTTCTAATTATTTTTTCTGCTTGTTTCTACATTTTAGGAAAACCATACATGCCCCTATCCCCCCTCCCCCGCTTACACCCCTTCTCCCAAAATATCCATGATATCGCAATGTAATTCTTTGAAAGTATGAATAAAATCAAGGGTATGCGTCAGCCAGAAGGTCAAAGCTCAGCAACTTTGTGAGTCTGTTGTTTTTTAAGTCTTGTCATTCTAAGTACTTGTATGGATTTTGATAGGCTGCAAAATGTTTTTTTTTTTTTTCTGGTTAATAAATAATGATCTGTGTTAGTTCCCAATGTAGATGGTTTTAAAATATGGAATGTTTCTGCTTTATTTTTATTTTATATGCATTTTTAATTCAGTAATCTGCTGGGTGAAAGTAGACGTTACTTTTTAATGTAAACAGTATGTACCTCCACTCTGCAAGTTATTAGGTGTTACAGCAGACTTTTAGACAGCTTGTGAGTTTTCTTTAATTTCCATACTGGTGTATCCTTTTTTTGAATTGCATGAATATATTGAGGCACGCTGTATTGGTTAAGAATCACAAGTGTCGATATAACCCTTCTGATATATGTTACTTTATTGTTACGATACAACTATATTTCATTTCTGTTTATGACCAACCTAAGTTTAGTCCATTGTGGTTTTTATTGAAAAGAGGGGAAATGTGGATGAAGAGAATGTCATTTAGTGGCTGTGGTACGTGGCTGATAGCGATGTTACCAATTTCAATTGATTTGAAGGACATTTTAAAGTGGGTTTCATTAACTGTACCAATAGTGAGAATAAAGCACAGTAAAATATCAATATGGTACGCTTGGTGTCATAAATTGAGTTTCTTTGTAATGTGTCATGGCATACAGCGGCCAAAACATGCGCTCTGATTGGCTGAAAGACAGATAGCAGTCTATAATAGTATTTATTTAGTGGGGAAGTTGAACTAGAATCTTGCATTGTCTTCCATCACTCTGCTAAGAAACAATGTAACTCCACTGGATATACAGCCCATGTCAGACTAAATGAGCTGTCCTGGAAAAGCCTTCAGCATTAAATGTTAGCTATTGGGTTCACCTCCTGCTTGTCCTTACTTGCAGACACTGCCCAGGGAGATGAATGTGCCAGGGTAAGTTATCTTGGACTCATAAAACCTTTTCCAGAACATTGAAATAAAGTCACTGCTTGCAAAAGACAAATCAATTGTGACATTTCTGAATAGAGTGTGTGCATTTAATTAGCACAAGACATACTGGCAAATGCTGAATTACCCAATAAATCACAGATTTCTGAAACCACGCTGAACAGGGATTCAGCTGTCTTTTGAGATGTACAGCAGGTGATAATAGGGAGGTCTGTCCATTCATTTGGCACTTTCTCCTATTTTTCAGCTAAATGTCTTTACTCTGTGACATAGAATGGAAGCTAATTGATCACATTTCCTTGATAAAGCTGAGTCTGAATCAGATGTGTTACAAGAACCCTCTTATGTGAAAAGGAAAACTACTCATTTATATTGCTTTATGTGAGCAAAATTTCCTCTTTTATTTTAAATTTTAACTAATTGAAACTAAAGTCATGTTGCTAGGTTTGTGACTTAGCTTTAATTTTAATATGTAATTACTGTGATAAAAATACATTTATATGTTGACCTTTGCACTAAATACTTTAGTACTGAATGCTAAACAAAAGTTAATTTTAAAACAAAAGTTTTGAAACTACATGATAAACACTGCATGTGAATTGGGACACAGGAGCATTTTTTTTCAAAGTGTTAGTCTTTAATTAACTCCTATTTATTGAAAGGAGAAAAGTACAAACAAAATGGAGTTAATTAAATACTTGAACTAACTGAGAAAACAGAGCTGTACACTATATTATTTTGTTGGTTGCTTTATAAAAATATACCACAGTAAATTGAACTGGTATTTGTGCAGTTTTCCCATGCTTTTCCCATGGATATACTATACATTTACCATAGTTTACCCTGGTTTGCCATGTTTCTTAATATGGTTTACCATTCCTAAATGGGTTTTGCAATGCTTAATTGTGTTTTACCATGTTTTCACTATGCCTTATTACACTTTGTTATGCCTTTACTATGGTACACGTTTATAAGGGTTTCTACAGCAGTATTGACTTTCAGGGAGAGAATCTGATGCAAAAGAATTACAATTTAATTTTTAAGTTACTGGTATTGTAATCCTCTGTGCAAGTGGTACCCTTGGACTAGTAGGGAGGTCATCAATATAAGCACCAAGTATTTCTCCACACCACAAAACTAAGTTCCCTGTACTTGACAGTAGGAATGATACTTCAGTGTAAGAGCTGCTCACCTTCCAAGTTAAAGTACCCTTCATCGAGACATTTTTTCACAGCATTCTTTAGAGAGCTGAATTGTCATCTGAACAGCCTTCTGCTTAAAGGATAGACAACATTCGAAGAAAGATGATTTGTTTTCAGATGATCTCCTTTACGATGAAGTGGACAGGGTGGTAAAAGCAATGCTTACAAAGTCCTGGCAGCGTCTCCAAGATGTTAATGCTGTTAAGGAAAGCTGTGAAGTAGCTGTTAGATTATGCCTGTATGAGAAACGCAGTAGATACTATAGTAGTAACCAAAAATATCACAAAAATAATTCAAAGCACTTTGTTTTAAAAAGTAATAAGTCTTGATGAAGCCTACATTAACTTTTTAAGTAAAAGCCTAATAAATCTAGGCCTTACCGGACAGTATTGTATGTATTGGGACAGTATTGCAGATAAGTTATCTGTTTTGATAAGTGCCGAGGTTAATGTATTTAAGATTATTAAAATCCTTTCAGACATGTTTTTTGTTGTTGTTGTTGTTTTCTAATAGAATTCATCACTTTTTCATACCAAATCAATGGTCTAAACATTGTGTGTGATACTCCATTTCTATATTGAAAAGGAAATTAATCGGAAGTTTAATTGAATCAAGACAATTTGATATTTATGCTAAATGTTGTCATACTATAGTCAGCAAATACGGATCAGCATAATTCACATGGCCTTCATCATTGTCTTTATAAACGTTTATTTTTTAAAAGCGACCTACTACCCTTAAAGTCAAGAGTAAGTAGCGGGGTTCTGAAAAATATAGTGTTGCACGTCCCCAGGTGTTGCTACAACTGTTTAAACTCGCACCTTTAATTTTTTATTGTTAACATCCTGACAACTTTTTAAACGTATAACTTTAAAGTGTGTTTCAAAGCTCTTTTCAAAATGACTGCTCTAGAGTGCACTGATAGTGTAAGGATTATTGCTGACATTGTCAAACAGGTAACACAGTAATAGCGATCCATGATGTGATACGAAACTAAAAAACTAGAACACGTGTTTTTATTTTTTTGTTTGTTGATGTTTTGTTTTTTAAAGCGCTCTTCCTGTGGACAGATCTCAAACCCCCAAACACCAGTGCACTATGGCGGCCATTTTGAAAAAAACATTGAAACAGACTTTGAAAGTATAGGTGTAAAAAAATAACAATGAAAAGAGAAATGTCAGGCACATTATTTAAACAGTTGTAGCAACATGTGGGGACGTGTGACGCTATATTTTTCGGAACTCCGCTATTTATTCTTTAACGCATTAATCACTAAATGACACATTTGCTTTTATGATAATAAACTGTTCTATATAAATGTGTTTTTTTTTTAAATTCACATTTTCCATTGCTGAAAGGGTTTTTTAATGACATTGGTTTTAATATTACATGAAACTAACTGACACGTACATACGTGTGTGCTGGAAGTTAAACATTCATTATTTCGCTGAAAAGAATACAACTGAAACAACAGCACGGGTTAATTTTTTTTTCTTTTCTTCACAGTACACTGAAGAAGGTACTAGCCAAATTATATTACTTGTTTTAACCTTTTCAATCCTGGCAGAACCACAAGGTCCCACCTTATCTTAGCGCCCTTTATTAACATATGCTGTTGGAAATCACGTATAATAATAGGCAGCAGTGTGGAGTAGTGGTTAGGGCTCTGGACTCTTGACCGGAGGGTTGTGGGTTCAATCCCTGGTAGGGGACACTGCTGCTGTACCCTTGAGCAAGGTACTTTACCTAAAAAATTGCTCCAGTAAAAACCCAGCTGTATAAATGGGTAATTGTATGTAAAAATAATGTGATATCTTGTAACAATTGTAAGTCGCCCTGGATAAGGGCGTCTGCTAAGAAATAAATAATAGTCTGCTAAGAAATAAATAATAATAATAATAATAATAATAATAATAATAAGGTCCTGTTCTCATGTATACTCAATAAAGGAGTTTATTCTTCAGCTCAAAAAACAATTCAGGAGTGAAATGAAAAGCTGCGAGAATTACATTTCTCTTACGTAGCATCAAATCAAACCATTCCTGAAAATGAGGAGGCAACAAAATGGGAGGGTAGATATATCACGAGGCATTTTACCCATTTGTTTCTTTAAATGAAAATAAGTGGCTGGAGCAGCACAGACACCTGTATCACTAGTTGCATGGCAACAAAAGAAGGGAAGAAAACATATTTATTAAATGAAGCATCCCACACAGATGTAAACTGACATTTCTTGTTTTTATGTCTCTTAAGTGCGCTATATAAAGCTTGAATTAGTTTTTTCATAAAACATTAAATAACACAACCAACTGGGTGGCATTCTGCATTTATTATTTGAATACCACATTTATCATGCTTTAGCTAATTGGCGCACACAATTTATATGTAATCTGCGCCTTAGTTTCTTATAGTTTAACCTTAACCATCTGGCAATATACTTGTGAAGGGCCCTTACCAATGTTAACCTCTGCATAGTGCAAAAAGTTGTGCTGAGAACAAAAACATGAATAAAAGAAGCTTGATGAAAAATAGCCAGTAGAGTTTCTGTAAAAAAAACAAAACAAAAACAAACAAAAAAAAAAAACATTAAATTAAGTCAATGAAGCTGTGAAGTGGAAATTGTTGGTATTGAATGGAGTCCTGGATGAACATATTGGTGTATTAATTAATGGATAATGGCAATGTAATAATGAAAGTCCAGAGGGAATCCCATTGTTACAGTGGAACACACCACAGCAATGCCATTGTCACTATTATACTAAAAAGCTTTTAAAAGTATTTTGGTTATTTACCTTTGTTTGTCTGGAATAATCTATGTAGTCCACTGCAGGGCTGGAGCGTCCATGAGTGGATTCATTGTGGTGTCATTAATTAATGTCCTCTCTCAGTCATGCTTTCTGTTATTGAGTTAAAAACAGTTACACACGATCTCTGGTACTACACTAAGTTAAAGAAATCTGTTTCCAAGGCATGCTTTTAGTCTTGCACTTCCTCTGTCATTTCACCTCGAGGGTGAAATTGTCCCAACCCCTTCAATGGCTTCTTTCCTGTCAATAACCAAACTGCTGTTTCCACTTTTTAGACAGTAACATGCTTTAACCCATAAGACACTTCTGGGGTGTAATGACCAAGGAAGTAAGTCAGTAACAGTGTAGTATTTCTGTTTTAAAATGAAAATCCATTCCACTCACTCCCTCCACTCACATCCTGTTCACACCATGTCTTTAAAAACTGCACATTTGACACCGATGTAGCTAATGGGAGTTTAATGAGTAAAATGTATGGAATTATTTTGTTAGCTTCAGTTATTGCAAAGAGTCAGAATTGTTTCTATAACCCTAATGGTAGAAGAGACCCGATGGTCTAGTTCATATTCGTATCTACATGTCTTGTTACACTTCTGTAAAGAAAACCTGTGGGAGCAACTAATTATAGGCTTGCACTGGAATAGGAAAAGACACTTATTGATTCTGGTCATGAAAAGACAGCCAGAGATCAAAGCCCAACATCTATCTCAGGATTAATCCTGAATCCAAAAGACCATTTGCTTCATTTCGATGGTTGTCTCCATTAGAATTGTCACATGATCTACTTCAAAATACTGTACTTACACTTTGTTACATTGTTCAATACAAGTTCAAGGACAGGATGTAATGAATTGGCATCTCAGCCCGTTGAATTCAATAGGAAGGCAAGGGCTGGACGCGTGCAAACCGCACACAATGTGGTTCAAAGACAAACAAATTACCATTAAACTAAAGAGAAAGCTCTACAGTTGAGAGGTAAATATGGGTCTTGTACTGGTTTCGTATTATTATTAGCTTATCAGCCGCTAGGAGGAGATTCATTACAAGGGACACAGCAAATTAGGTTTTTATATGTTTTACTAATGGTGCCACACTTCTCGGGTGGTTGTAGCTTCATGGTATTATTGGTAGGTTGACATAATTGTATATTTAGAAAGCAACATCTTAAATATTTGGGGTGCTGAAAGAAGTCTTTATAAGCTGTCAACTGTAGAGTTTCTCGTCTTGAAGAAGCTGAAGCACACTGCCAGTTACACATACTGTAGACCAACAGCATTTTGTTCACTAACAAAACAAACTGCGAAGTCTTTAGTGTCTAGGTTGAGATAACTATAATTCACAAGTTTTATTTTTATCAAGTTTCACTCGAGACCAGAATAGCTGGTATTAATTATATAACAACATGCTTTAATCATAGACATTTCCTGATATTTTATATCACAGTTTTGTTTAATCTGACAAACTGAATCCTGTCCAACCAGCTGCATTACTTGTTTCATCAAATAACACTTGAGAACTGAAATGAAAACAATTAAATGATAAGTGTGATACAGTTATGACAGTACAGTTATGCTGCGTTTACACTGCCACCTTGGACCTAAGCCAACTCAGGTCCGACTGATAACGGAGATTCTTATAATTTTTCACATAGCGTTTACACGTTGTGCCCTGAGCCGGCTTAGGTCAGAATGCGCACGCATACCATCTAAATTACAGTATGTGCTCGGTGATGTCATGATGACCACTGAAGGGATGAGGAGTTTTCTCCTCCCCAAACCACAAAGATGGAAGAGGCAGAGTGGTATTACAAACAAACAATACAGTGTGGTGTATTGAGAGAGTCATCTTAAAAAATATATACTTATCTTGCAGTCTACAAGAAAAATGGTTATTCGTTTAGACAGTGTTTGACACAATATAACGGTTCCTGACCCATTTGTTTTGTGACGGATTTCACCTTGGGTAAGATAAGTTAATTTGCTATTTATTACTGTAGTAATGAAGACCCTTTTGTTTTCAAAAGAAATGTATTCTGTTTCTTCACAAATATTATCTCACCTTGTATATATATACATAATTGTATGATGCATAAGGAATACTGGAGAAAAAAAAAAACCTTTACCGTATAAAATTACAGTTAACAAATAATTTTTTTTCAAATTAGCCTTGTTACAAATACTACTACTGCAAATGAATAAATAATAATAATAATAATAATAATAATAATAATAATAATAATAATTTGTTATAGAAGTATAATATCTAAATTAATTGTAATTATTCAAAACATTTTGTTCCTTTTTTAAAAAACAAAATGACAGGGATCGCAAATAATTAAAACAATCTTTATTTAAAACTTAGAACATAACAAAACGCAATTGTGTAACAGATCAACTATAATCAAAAAGTGCAGAGAGGGGGTTGCATAGATCTCTTTCCTACAGTGCTTGAGACAGCTTTCACAGACACTGCCAGGTGTGAGGCGAGGCTGGCACTAGGGCAGGTGTATGTTCATTGTTATGGGCAAATTCCTGCGAGAGGTAGAGGATGGGGGTGAATGGTCCTGATGGGGGTTGCACAGACCTTGGTTTGCAGATCTGCTGTTATTTCTCGGTATATGTATTTATTTTCTGTTTCCGCTTCGTGCACTCTGGAGTTCAGTTTCGCCCCACAACGCTATGACAACTCTGCTTTCTTGCTCTCCCCAGTTCATGCAGCGGTTGTCAGAAACAAACAATAAATAAATAAATAAAACTATTCCGTGTTTTTAAGCCAATCATTGGTAAAATCAAAATATTCATTTAAATGACAATAAGCGTGTTTGAAACTAAACCAATAACTCAGTGGTTTAACAATAAAATAACTGGGAAAAACACAATCCAGGATAGTTTTTGTATAAAATTATTTTTGATAGCATTTTTTTTTTAAAAAGTCTCACCGATATACTCAGATATTATGCTTTTGTTTCTTTGATGTCCACCGGCGTCTGCACCTGTTTAATACAAACAAAAAAAGTTATCGTCAAAAGTTTAAATAGCCCATGGATGTTTGGGGTATGTACACTTTTGACGACATTTTAATAATAAAACGTTGATATCTACAAATACTCCCCAATATAAACAGTTAATAAATTCAGATCGTGTGTCTCATATCGTTCTCTTTTTGTGACGCTGCAACGGCACTGCAGCTTCTTCCTGTTTAGATTCTGTGGGGGAGGAGCCGAGCGGCACTCAAGTCGTGCGTGAGCCGTCCTAAAGTCTGGTGAGTTTATACTGCCTTTCCGACGGACCTAAGCTGGCTCAGAGACACGTCTTTAGTTGGCCGTTTGCGTTTACACTGCAGAAAAAAAGACCTGAGGCGGCCCTAAGCCCGTCCTAAAAATGTCCAGTGTGAACGCACCATTATATTAGAGGTGTAATACAGCTTCTTTCTTCTGTTAGGGGAACGTGAGGCTAGAATATAATACTGCATACCTTCTTGATCCAGAGTCTGAGTTGGGAGATAGAAATGGCAGAAACACACATGTTGCAATCAAGATTTCTGTTTATTCAGTTTCAGGTTACAGCTGCTCAACTGATAACTTCAGGGTTACAGTAATACAGCAACGTGCCTTCCTGAATTCCACCTGTCAATACCTTACAATGCTTTGGTCTGGACCTAGCAAACATGCCACTGTTTCAAAGTAATTAGGTACTGGACTGGGGATGAGCCACTGAATCATGAGCAAGTACTAAGCTGGAATCTCACAACTAGACCTTGACCCAGGAAGTTATTAGCAGTTTCATACCAGAAATGGAAACTAGACTGAAAAAGAAAATCTCTCTGAACACCAGATATTTTCAGTTTATTTATTTTGTAAATTCTGTGAAATGGCATTCAGAGAATGAAAAAGTGAGAGGTTTTACAAAAAAAAAAAGCCAAAACATCTGGTTCCTATCTGGTCCCGATATTGAAATGTAAACAATAATGAAGATAAGTAATACAGCAGCGTGTATTACTTAATTTACAACCCCCCAGGTTTGCCCCACTGTTTTTGTTATACACCCACACAAAGCACAAAACATATACACAAGTCTGTTAGTGCGTGAATTTGTGCTAGTGGCGTATATATAGTCAGTGATATTAGTGGAGTGCTGTTCCGGGTTTTTGCTGGCCTCTGGCGACAGCTCTGGAACGTGTTAGCT
This sequence comes from Acipenser ruthenus, assembly GCF_902713425.1. Taxonomy (NCBI): domain Eukaryota; kingdom Metazoa; phylum Chordata; class Actinopteri; order Acipenseriformes; family Acipenseridae; genus Acipenser; species Acipenser ruthenus. The sequence continues at coordinate 102,343,942 of NC_081191.1, forward strand.
GTCTAGTGAATACAAACAAACAAATAGACAGAACAAAACAAACACTCACGATTATTTCACCAAGCACATGTCCTTCCGGGTCACTTATTAAATAACCAAAATGAAGGAACAGATAGCATTGCTTCGACCCCTATTTATACCGTCACTCATGACTCCTTGGTAAACGATTGCTGCTGCTTTTTATGATCTGCAGCTGCCACATCATTTCCCCTCCGGGTCAATGAATTAGTGTACCGAAGCTCTGTCTCTTTTCCACATGACCAACTTCCTTTTAACCCTCAGAACGAAGTGTCAGGCAGCGTAGTCCAGAGTACTCTGTTCCTGTTACTTAACACCCTCACAGGTCGAGAGGGAGATTTACCACCAAGAATCATTGTCTTTCTGTCACAATGAGTTATAAGCAAAAAACAAAGGGGTGACAGATAGTCACGGTTTACCTTTTCACAGCTCATAAAGTGTTTGCTGTTGTCTTGTGATGCTGTCTTGAAATACAGATCTTTTTTTTTTAGATTCACCCCAAACAAACAGGGATTACAAAATAGGAGTGAAAAAGAGGGTAGGAAACAGTTGGTGAGGGTATGGAATGGGTTCCCTTGCCATTTTGTTGACCATTATATCATTGAGATTCTTTAAGGCTTGATATTTTGAGATTAAGCAGCTACAGTACTTACAGTACAGCTACAGGACGAGGATTGGTGGAAGAATAACTTCCTCTCGTTGGAAAATTGTCTTATGTTTCTTGAAATCTTTGGAAACTACGGAAAACAAAGATACAGTGTATATGTTTACATCTTTTAAAAGTTATGAGAAAATCTAATTGAAACAATTGTCAATTAATCCATCTAAGGAAGCGGTTACCCCCATTAGTACAATAGACTTTAGCACATCACACACAAGCAGGGGTTCAATGAACAGGATGTTCTGACACAGGTTAATTACCTGTAAAGCAAGAAGGATGAAACAAGGTCTGGGTGCATCTACTAGTGAACAATAACTGTCTTACAAATAATTCAAGATCATTCTGAACAACAAACTACACTGCCTTAATGACGCAAGGAAGTGTAAAAAAAAATGTAGGGGTTTAGTGAGAAGCCTGCATGAGAAAGTCATTATACTGTCATATACTCTACTGTACTGTCATATACTGTACACAAAATACTTGCATTGTAATGGAATGATGGTATACTGCACATTTTCTTGAGAAAAAACAAAAAACTATTTTGTCCAATGTAAATGCAGATGTTGGATGTTAACTGGGGGAGTTTTAAAATATATTTCAAATGTGCTGGAAAATGGTGTGGCAGACAGTGGTTTAAAAAAAAAATACGGGCAGAAAATGTGCTGGTGGTGGTGGTGGGAGTGACACACAGTCCTCCCAGGGCGGTGGAGGTGGAACCAGCAGGAACTCTCCCTCTGCTGGTGGAGGTGGGAGCGACTCACAGTCCTCCCACGGAGATGGAGGTGTACCCAGCAGGAACTCTCCCTCTGCTGGCAGGTACCTGGGCTGTGGATGTTCGGCCTTCCCCCTTTTGGGCTGTGGACGCACTGGCTCCTCCCTTTTGGGCTGTGGATGCACTGGCTCCTCCCTCTTGGGCTGTGGACGTTCGGCCTCCCCCCTCTTGGGCTGTGGACGCACCGGCTCCTCCCTCTTGGGCTGTGGACGCTCGCCCTCCTCCCTTTTGGGCTGTGGACACTCAGTCTCCTCCCTCTTGGGCTGTGGACACTCAGTCTCCTCCCTCTTGGGCTGTGGACGCACCGACTCCCTCTCCAGGTCCGTGACTCCTCTCTCCTTCCTTCTCATCTTTTCTCCCTTGGCCTGTGGAGGTGATGGGGTCTGCTGCTCCAGCAGCCAAAACCACCCTGATGCACCGGACACCCTCCCCATGGTGTAGGCTTCCCAGAAGCAGGGGTCTTCATAGGGGCAGTCCCCCTGGTCATGCCCAAACTCCCTGCAGATGACACACAGGGGAGCCCCTTCAGCTCTCCACTGCTCCTGTTCCGTGTCCCAGTAAGGGGGTCCCAGTTGGGTGGGGTCCCGTGACCACCATCTCCTCTCACCTCTCTCCTGCTGCTGCTTCTGGCAGCCCTTCCTCCTTCCTCCCATCTTCCTTCCTCACCCTTCTTTCTCCACACAATCAAAAAATGAAAAAAAAAACTGAAAAAGCAGCAGTACCCTCTTCTGCCTGCGTCCTGAAGGCGCTGCGATCCCACGCAGGACACCACGTGTGACAGGAATGACCAGTGGTGACGTCAGACCAGAAGAAGGCACAACAAAAACGAAAGGTACGGTGCAGTGGTGCGGGCGCCGTTTTTATTAAGCAAACAAAAAATAAAAGAAATATTTTAAACAAGAAAACACTGTGCTCACCGAGCAAAATAAAAGAGTAAACAAACACAAATCTCGAACACAAAATCAACAATAAATAATAAATAAACCATACAGGTCGGGCTGGGCAGTCGCTGTCACTGTTCCTGTATGTTATAATTTAGTTTTGTTTTCACACGATCGCTCTCGCTCTCGCGCTCTCCGCTCCTACAACACCCACCCCGAGCTAGAGAGCTGCAGGCTTTTTATAACAGGTGACCATCTCCCGATTAGCAACAAATTAAATCACCTAATTAATTCGGGAGATGGCCACCTTCTGCACGAGTTTTAATTATGTTGTGGATGGGGCTACCCATCCACACTAAACAAAACAATCGGCTACGCCGTCAAAATACAAACAATAAAACATACGGCGCTCGCCGACATAAATACAATAAATCATAATAAACAAACACAATAATCTGCACAGGGGCGGAGGATGAACCCTCGTTCTAAAAATAAACAAACAAACAATATACAGGGCTGCTCGCCCTGTTACAGTGGTATAATGCAAAATTTGTTGCTGGTCCCTTGAAATTTGTATTAACGAGACTGTCCTCCTGTAAGTATCATAACTTGTCAATAAGGCACCATGATCTACTTTGTGTCTGTCTAGGCTACTAAGTAGGTCAAGTTAATAATAATAATAATAATAATAATAATAATAATAATAATAATAATAATACAAAAATGCGAAAATTTCAATTTAGAATAATCTTTTATTCCAATTACAATAATTTTGTATCTTGTGTTACTGGTAGCCTACAGGCTAAAGTAAAAAGAAAGTGTGCTTTTACTACTGATTGATTTTACTACTGTACTGTATACTGTATTACTGTACAGATTTATGTTTTTCATAATGTAACATGAAGCCTACCCAAAACACATTAGTGTTATTTCAGCGCAATGATTTATACATTAAAAATACATTGAGCACTATAAATGTATGTGTGTGCGATTTTATTTCATCTGGTTTAGCGAGGAGCTACTGTATGATTATGAAAAGCTATTTGATATAAACACATTTTTTATTTGGAGTGAAGGTGGGGGCCCCACTATAGAATCTGATGGGATTAAACTGCCTTAATTATTTATTCGAAAAAATGTCGCACAACTCTCGCAATGCTAAAGATCTCACTAAAATGATGCAACAATACTTAAATTATATTGTGGCTCTCTTAACAATTTAATTATATTGTGGCTCTATTAACACATTTTCACTCAATACATATGACAAAATGTAAACTTTGTGAATTGTTGCAAAAGAAATACAAATTGGCCCATCTTCGTACATCTACTGTCTGAATATATAATACTTAATTCAAAAGTCAAATGAGATTTAATTCTTAAACCAAAATGCCAATATTCATTATAAGGCGAAACACAAATAACACGTCTCATATCACTCACTCTGGACTTGTGATTGTGTGTTTATACTGTGTTTATTCTTTCGGGGCTGTAACCCGTTGTTTATAACAGTGTAATACACATTGCTGTGTATTGCCAGGGATTATTATTTATGAGCGTAACGACTCAGATTACAAACAAAATAAAGATCTGTTTGGACCGTGAACTTTGTTGTCTGTCTCCTGTTACATATCATATCACCTCTACACCTGCGCACTGCAAACCACTTTGCCACAGTCCCAAATGACTAACTGTTGCTAATAGGCCCAGTCATTGGTATTGACAATAACAATGTATTCAAGTGATACTGCCTTATTTACTGCTTGTAAATGAAGTGGAGAATCTCCTTAATCTCATAATGAGTTTAATTGATGTATTTTTTTCTTTTCTGGGTTACTTCAGGTGGCACACACAGCATGAGACACTAGGAACACAGCATAACATAGTTATATCTGCACAATAAAAATAAATTGCACCAAGTTGATCTAGCTTCATGGGATTTAATTAAAATTTGTTATGTCTTCTCAGTGCAATATATCACTGAAGCTATTTTTCGCCCATGGTTTGGAAACCTTGGTGCGAATTTGATGAATAAAGATGACCAGGATCAGTTAATGTTTCCATAGAAACCTTTAGCTCACTGGGAATTCTGTGGAGGAAATGTACATATTATTTTCAGATGCTGTGTTTGCTTCCATTACATTCCTCAAATGGGTTTCAGCACATAGTCTCACAATATAGTACACCTTATTACACAGTACATACATTGGTTTTCATTATTTCCCTTGTCTATGTGCACATTATTTTGATTTGTTCTCCAGTTAGTGAGGTTAACTGAGGCAGGTAATGGAGTGGTATCTGTTATTTCAGGTTAAACTTATTCTTGCTTTAGTGAGGTCACTCACTGTTGTTAAAAATGGTTGGTCATGGGTCCTTGCTACTTACAGCAACTTAGTGAAAACGCTTGCCATTTAGTTCATGAAGTTTCTTTCAGTATTTTTAAGTTTACCACTATTAAGTGTTTAAAAGTTATGAATGCACTGTATAAAAGGGTAAACTTTAATGATGTGAATCACAGTGTACTTTCCTTAACACTAGAACCATCGATATTTCTGACTAGTTACAACCGCCGCAGCGGTTAATTTGGCGTCTATATTTTAAAACAGCTTTGATCTGAAAATGAAAAAACAAACAATCGGATAGATCTTAATATTTTTATTTCTGAACATCATATATAACATTTGCACAGCAAAAACACTGTATATAGATTGAAAATGAAACTTTTTTCAAAAAGAGCAGATATACATAAATATGAAAAACTATAATAAAATAAACATTACACAATAAACTACTGTGTAAACAGGTGTATAAAGCTGTATGCACATACAAAATTATTGATAAAAAAAATTGTTATAAAAATAGCATAAAACAAAAATATAAAATAACAAACAAAGTTCAACAAAGTTCAAAGGCACATCTACTACAGCTGTCTAATTAGTACAATCCACACATTAAACACACTTTTCAACTTTACCAGTGCATGTACCACAGACTGCCTTTTCACAACGGGCGCAGACATCCAAAATTTTGTTTCGTTGCATTTAGTAACCTGGCATTGACTTTTATTCCATGTGCCAGTGGGCGCAGCGCTGGCTGAAGGTTGAGGGGCATTTGCAAGCCGGTTTGCGCTTCTCTGATCAAAATGTTTCTGCCGTAGCTCCAGGGCTAGCTGCAAAATGAAATACCTCCGGGAGATTGTGTTCCCGGTGCACTCCTTGTTCAAAACAAAAGCCAGGTCCAAAACATTATACAAAAACAGCCACAGGCCACCTGCGAGAACCACCTTTGACAAAATACTGCTGTGCCATTTGATCAAGTACATCCACACCATACTTCATTGCGTTGTAAAATGCAACAGTCTCTGGCTTTCGTTTAGCATCAGTCCCGATGGTCATTGATCTGTGCAGAGAGCGTAGAATAATAACAATAATAATATTTGATGTGTAGAATGAGTCAGTGTTTCAAGCACTCAACAGGATTATAATACGTTCTTTCATAATAACGTATGCGGTTTAAAAAGATGCTCTGGTGCTTTAAGGAGTAAGTGCTTATAACTTATTCATTTTTATGATTCAGCAGCTGAAACACTGTATGGGTATTTAATTCAAATATTTAGTAACACTTTACAACAGACATGCACGAGAAATTCACAAACGCAGAGAAATTTCAATTTTAATTGCTAAAACGGTTCATGGCAGTTCTAGTGTTAATCTTTTCAATATTTTGTAAGCTAGTTCTTTGGATAGTTTACTTATTTTTCTAGTTTATTTCAGTAATTTCTGTCATGGAGTATTTTTTTGGTTACAAGAGAACAGTGCTTAATAGACTAAATTCATAGCAATTAGTGGTGATCAATATTTGTATTATGTTTATAACTATCAACTTTATTTTATCCACCATTGGCCAAGCAGCCAGTACTATGTGTTACCAGGCTGCATACAAAGTTTCAGCTAATATATTAAAGTACTGCAAAATAGTGTACATGAGATAATCACTGCTCAGTTTCCCAGATGTATAGTTTTCCTATTTATTTAAAAGGTAATAATATAGGATAAAAGAACATAAGAACATAAGAAAGTTTACAAACGAGCGGAGGCCATTCAGCCCATCTTGCTCGTTTGGTTGTTAGTAGCTTATTAATCAGAATCTCATCAAGCAGCTTCTTGAAGGATCCCAGGGTGTCAGCTTCAACAACATCACAGAAATAGGTAAGCTAATAAATGTGTTATTTTTATTTATTTTTTTGCATTTCTATTTAATGTGAAACATCTTAACAACAATTTTAAATTAATGGCTCAAATGCCAATGCCTCAGAATAGTATCATAATTTTTTTGGGGGCGGTTCATGTGTTTGCTTTGATGGACTTAATCAGTCCTTTAAGTACTGAGATCAAGACATTACTTAAGATTGACAGTACTTTTTATGTGGTAGATAACAGAGATCCTCCTAACTTATGTGTGTCAGGGAAAATCGATCAGTTATATGAAATCATGATTATATGAAAACTCGATGGAAAAGAAAGACTTTACCCTTTTAAAAGAGGAAACATACCCCTCCCCATATTTATAGCAACCACAGAGATGCTGACTTGTTACAGTGTCTTCTTTTAGACTGTGTATAATGTGAATGACACTTTCAAATGATAATTTTGGACTTTGGAGTTTTGATTTAGGTTTGATTGACGGGTTAGTACAATCGTCGTCAGAATTTCATCCCTTGTGGCTTTTGATTCACATTCATCATCATTGCTTTGTTAACGATACTGTTATAAAGCAATTTATTATTTTGTAGTGGTGCACAACATTCCTGTAGGTAGCCTGCTATAATATAGTAAATTCAAGTGTTTTTTTTTATGAAACACAGGCACAACACCTACAGGTACATTCATTGTGAATATAACTAAATAAAAAGTGAAGTATAACACTGAAGAGGGACAGCTAGTGGCTTCTCGGGTGCATGTGATTGTTTGCAGGAGAGAGCCCAAAACTGCTTGTGATGCACTGCCAGCTGTGTATTGTTTGCTGGGAATCACAACTGAGGAATTTATGCAGGCACTTTACTGAAATACATTTGTATAAAACTGAGTTAGTTATCTTTTTAATAAAATGTATTATAAGGCAATATGGAAGTTTTGCGGCTCCATATGGAAAACTAAGGGACGTGTTCTGATGAAATTTGGGTTAATCCATTTTTGAGAAACACACGGTTTCTGAACTAGTGGGGCTGAAATAGTTTGCATTTATGACAACTTTGACAAACTGGTTCGAAGTTTGCAAAGTAGAGCTAAACATGAAATCTATACTATGTATCATAGTTGTGGCTCCCCACTACTATCAGATGACACATACAATGTTACTGGAACAAAGGACTTCCAAAATGGTGATACAAATACAGTTTTGTAAATTTGCATTGAAGCCATTCTCAACACAATGACAAGGTAATATAAAATATAGATCATACAAAAATGGACTAAAATACAATAAATTAGGGATAGAGTGAGATAGGACCATAGAAAAGGGGAGTATGTTCATAGTTCCGAAGAATAAAGAAAGTACTTCCTCCAACAATTCAACACTTCAATGCTGTATGGACTTTATAATCCTTTCTCCTTGAACAGGAATCTGTCCTGTTTGAATCACATTTCAACCTGCAGCATGTACAGCTGCACAATCAGCCCACACCAGCCTTGATTGATAGCAGCCCTGACTGAACTAGTGTTCACCTTATTAAGTGTAATACTGCCTCAGCCCCTTATTCAGTGTCATACAACTTTCCTATAGAAACTTGAACTTTCTGTCTTGTCATTCCCTGGTGTCAGTAATAAGAGAGTGTCCCCAGAGGTTTCCTACTTCCCGAGGGAGGTTTTCCCTCTGTGCGGGGCAGTCTTGTTTCTGACTGGTTATCTCTACTGGAACCCAGTCATGTATTCATTTATCATTGCAATTCATTCATTTGGACAGTCCTGAGTGTGCCTATATCATGAAGCAGTGGAGCAAATGTATGCCTTCCAAACTTTAATTTGGGCTGATCCATATCATGTCACATCATGATAAAAATTAGAAAATAAGCATCATGCTGATCCATATCATGATAAAAATAAGCAACAGATTTTAATTGTAACCTTCAGGTGTGGTCTACCGTCCACCCCCACCCCCCCCCCCATCCCGCAAAAATATCTCCCTATTTAAACCTCAAATCTGCTCTGCAGACACCGATTTATTCAATTACAACCGACACACTTTTCTTTCTCCTCGGAATCTGAATTCTTGGATGCTGTGCATTTCTCTTTCTGGACACCCTTAAACTAAAAATCCTACTGCTTCTCCTCCATCTGACCCATCTACCCTCGCCACCGCTGGACCTTCTGCCTCAGCTCCTGCTGTTCCGGGTACCCAGGCAACGAGCTAGTCTGCCTTCACAACCTTCTGCAATCAAAATAGTTCCCCTCCTCCTTCCCTCTCCTGACTCCCTATTACTACTGATATTCTCTTGAACCTTATAACAATCCTCCGCCAAGGTTATTTCTCACCTTTTGAAAATCTAGTGATGGAATCTTTTTGCTTTTCTGTCTTCTTGAGCTTTCTCTACGGTTCTGAGTTTGCTGTCCCCTCTCCCTCATTTTTAGCGAGTGGTTTTACCGTCGTTCATCCTATGTAAATTTATTTCAGTCTAACTCATATTTTTGGTGAATTCGACGTTTAATGAGCTTTACCGATTACAATCGAAAAGTAGCAAGTCTAGATATACCCTTTTATACTGTAGCTAAGTAGTTGCTAAGTAATGTCTCGTCATGTAAGTGTATACGCTTGTATAGGTTTATAAAACACAAACCATAAGTATTAGACATGCATCCAGAGGGTTGTTTTTCATATGCAGCTCTCAAGTCCCATCTGCAAAGTTTGTGGCATTGTGACCTTTACTGTCTTTAGTTTAATCAAGAATCTTAGCAGAGTTTAACCTGCTTACAAACCAAACCACTCTAAAAGCTGCAAAAGCTATCCTCCCCTTTCAAGCACAGCAAATCTGATTAATGATTATATTTATGAATTGTATTGTCTGCCTGTTGGATGCTGTATTTTAAGGCACAGTAAATAATTACTTGAGACTCTGAATTGCATTGTCAAAATATTTTTCACACAGGACACATCTTTATGGGATAGACACAAAAGAAGATACTTTTGTTAAAGTGTAATCTATCATCTAACTACAAGAGACCAATGTTCCCTCTATTTTTTTTTTTTACTACTGAGTGGACTACAAACTTCTCTGAGCCCTACTTTTCTGTCAATGGGCAGCTTAGTTGAATACTAAATACGTGATGTCATAGTTAATATAAACTACCCTGCTATACAATGATCACCAGCAAACGTGATTGTCAGTAAATGCAACACACGCAACAAATAAACTCGAAAACATCAGCAAGAACAAGGCACTATAAATGTTCAAGATTTTAAATAAACTAAGGTTTTAACTGCGCCTTCCTATTAATTACCAAACCAAAGAAATAACATATCGCACTCACGCACAGTATTATCTACGATCAAAGAGAAACACAGGAAGCACACACCAATGCAGTTACCAAAAAGTCCATGTACTACTATAACATAACTTTTCTGCATTTGTATTATTAATTTATTTTAAACGGTGTTGTAAAGGTGTTGCCGTCTCTTCGAGTTTTAAGATAGTGAGGTCACTTGTGTTGTATGGATTTATGTTTCTATGTACTAAAAGAATCATACAATTTATTCCCATTTGTTTTGTTTTTTTTATAAAAAAGATACCGCTTCACTTTGTAACGGTGTCATACCTTTTCTTTTCCTTTGTGTTCATTGCAGTAACTTAACATGCAGTCCATGTTTAGGATCCTAAAGGAGTGCTGTGCATGAGATTTTATGAAGTGAGCGTGTGCGGTGCTGCGCGGCCTGATGTTTTTGGTGCGCGGCACCCTCCAGATTGCTGCGCAGCCGCACATGTGCGCAGCTTAGAGGGAACATTGTAAGAGACCACAGTAAAATGGTTGCTGGTGAAAGAGTGGAGACAATTTGAGACAATTTTGTTCAAGTGGATACACATCTGTACCAGAATGTTGTTAGTATTTATTTCTTCGCAGACGCCCTTATCCAGGGAGACGTACAATTGTTACAAGATATCACATTATTTTTACATACAATTACCCATTTATACAGTTGGGTTTTTACTGGAGCAATCTAGGTAAAGTACCTTGCTCAAGGGTACAACAGCAGTGTCCCCCAAGCTGGGATTGAACCCACGACCCTCCGGTCAAGAGTCCAGAGCCCTAACCACTACTCCACACTGCTGCCCCAATTTGTTGCCTGTAATTTAGTAAAATAATTCTCAATACTGGAGCAGCAGAACTCAGAACCACAAAGAATATTTAATAACATCAAAAAAGTAATATTCTTTTTAATCAAAATATTTGGTGTAATTCTCCAGGTCCAACAAGTGCAAATTATAAAACGTAGTAAAACCTTTAATATTTAAACAAAGTCTTTTATTCTTAGTACGCTCCAATACATTCTTTGCATGAATATTCTCTGTTAAAAAATGGCACAAGCTTTCCTCAGCAAGTTTGGGAATTGCCTGTTAATAAAATCGACAGCATTGCATCGATTACAATTTGGAATGTAATTTCCAAAGAGTTTGAGACTCAAACCCAGAGATTTTTTTTTCTCAAACTTAATTCCACCAGAGTCATTATTCACTTGACATTGGAACAGTTTATGTTAAATATGTTAGATTGCATATTTTTTCTTTAGCCATTAAGCTTCCCGTCAGAAGACAAACAATATTGCCTGAATGTAGTTCAGGCTAAACTATGATAGTGTTGATTAGAATTAAATACCATGATTAATGAAGCCCAGTCTCTTGGAGAAAACACAAATGGCTGTGGCCTTGCTTACTGCCTTTGCATTATTCATGTACATTTCTTTCCTGATAATGCTTCATTCATTATGCTGAAATCAATACATTTGTACTTTGATGAAGTACATCTGAAACCCGCCTAATTAGCAATATCAGCTTAATTGGCTCGATGAAATGTATTTGAAACTGTATAAGATGCACAGATACTGAAAATGAAGGAGGTGGTGAGCCAGGTATTCGTAGCATTTCTATACACTAAATAATATTAGATTGAACAGAATCAGCAATATTGAGGTCTTGTACTTTGATACTACAGCAACATTTAAACAATTTCCTTTCAGGTTCACAGAAAAATATAGTTAAACATGTTATCACAAACAAAGTGTAGCAGACATACAAAAAGATTCTGTAGCAATATTCCATGCTGAAATATGAAAATGTTTAACATAAACTAACCCTGCAAATAAACAACACAATATTAACAGGTAACTAAACAACATTTACAGAACATTTATTTACAATAATTCTAATCTCTCTTACAATTTAGGTTTTTAGGGCAGCAGTGTGGAGTAGTGGTTAGGGCTCTGGACTCTTGACCGGAGGGTTGTGGGTTCAATCCATAGTGGTAATCCACTGCTGTTGTACCCTTGAGCAAGGTACTTTACCTAGATTGCTCCAATAAAAAAAACCAACTGTATAAATGGGGAATTGTATGTAAAAATAATGTGATATCTTGTAACAATTGTAAGTCGCCCTGGATAAGGGTGTCTGCTAAGAAATAAATAATAATAATAATAATAATAATAATATTTAAAAGAAAATTACGTATCTTTTTTATTCATTGCTATTTTTTTTTTTTGTTTCCCAATTTAATTTTTTTTTAAATACAGTATGTGTTATCCCCTTTTGAATATTCTTTTGAGATGTCTGAGTTGTCATTAATAAAGTTGGGCTCATTAAGCAATTAATTATATCCCTTGAGCGCAATGCCTCTTCGGAGTTTGCTTCCAGTAAACCTAGTTGGCTATCTCAAAACAATACTTAACAATAAAACAGATTTAACAGTATATTTATTAGAAGACCTCTTGTAATTGGCAATGAAAATGTTAAGCAACCCATTTTTGGAAATATAGAATTAAACATTACTTATATGGTATATTAAAAACCATATAATACTAGGCACAAAATATTAAGAATGAATTTGATGGCAATCTGAATTCCTTAACCATTTTTAGTAACTTATCATATTTCTTTTGTACGAGTTCAATATTTCACCTCTACCAAAGGCGTCTTTATTATAAAAGGCTCCCCATATTTAAATGAAGAATATAAATGAAGAATCTTTGGTGATAATTAGAAAAGGTGTTAATGACACATGCACAGCTGTGCTGTGTCAGGCATTTCACAAGTGCTCTGGCTCAGTGGTAAAGCAGGCCAATAAATGGGACTTGATCTTTGGCAGGCACTCTTGAGATGTTCGCTTCTAATTTACTAATAATCCAGAAGAGTCAATAATGGCACAGCAATCTTAAAAGAACAGATATTTAAAGAATATGCAGTAGATGTCTTGTGAAGAAAAACTGATGTAGCCTACTGTGGCAATGTGGTTTGCAGTGTGCAGGATGTGGTGCAGTACTTAAACAGATGACAGACAACAAAGTTCACTGTCCAAACAATCCTTTATTTATTTTTATAATCCGGGCTGATTGGCGACTGTAAATAATGATCCATGGTAATACACAGTAATGTGTACTGCACAGTGAAACACAGTATAAACACACACAGAACACAAACACGATCACAAGTCCAGAGTGAGTGCTAACGTGCAAGTGGTGAAATACAATTTATTAGTGAACAGTAGTGCAGTGCTGTCTGGGTTGGTGCTGGCCTTTATTGACAGCTACTGGTACGCGTTAGCTGTCTAACAAAAACAAACGTTTATAATTAGTATGACAAAACCCCTCCGCTCCCTTTCTAGATGGCCAACTTCCACCTTTCTCTGGAATAAATTGTCAGACCATCCAGTCCGGGGCACACTGTTCCCTTTACACAGCGCCCTCACAGGTCGGGAGGGAGATTTATAACCAAGATTAATTCTTGCTCTTTCACACCTACTAAACACATTTCTGAAATGAGAATGCAAGCTAATAGGGACATGTGTCGATGCCACTGGATTCTGATGAAATACAAATCGTGTGTGACGTAAAATTAAAACCAACAACCTTTTTATTTACCAGTTACAGAAGAGATTTCAAATGCTCATCATACTGAGATGACATGGAGTAATGGAGTAAAAATGTAAATTAGGGAAGAACTGTGTAAAGCTATAGACATAAGGGGCCGGATTTTCAAAAGGTTGTAAATGATAACTCCAGTGTTAACCCTTTGCAGGCCATTTATTAATTGCGCGTCAGGCACGTCAGGTCTAATTAATTTTCACACACGCAGTTAATTTTAGACGCGCTGTTTAAAAGTATTTTTTCCACAGTCAAACGGGTTTAAATGGCCCTGCATATCAACAAAGCACTCACTAGGCATCTCCAGCCCCGCCCCACCCTTTCATTCGCTAAAGCTTCAACCTATGTAAGAAATAAATAATAATAAAAATAATAGTCGTACATACTAATCAATCATCTCCTGATCACTCGTTTTATCACCAAACTCCTCAATAATGCAATCCAAGTCATTATTTTATTACTATAACATCTCAAAAAAGCTCTGCAAATGTCCGTGTTCTCTGTGCACTGATTCACAGGCAGCCAGCTTGTTTACTTACGACCGCCCCGTTATCTGATACCAGGGCCATGTATGACTAATCATGAGATACGCCTTTTTTTTTTTTTTTTTTTTTGACTTGTCTCGGCTCCTGTCGCTCCCACTCGGCAATTGAATGGTTTTCTCAGCTTTTTCCGGAGAAAAAACGACTAGAAACCCGTTTTTTGCGTTGCTATAATGATGTCGGACCCAGTCCGACAAAGGACCTGAGAGGAATAATTGCAATGTCGGACCCAGTCCGACAATGGACTGCAAAGGGTTAATCAAGAAATCGGTATGTAGCATTGATTTTGGAATTTTAAGGTGGTCGTTATGCCTATTTCGTTATTAATTTTCCTAATGTGATTTCCGAAATTATGTTGATTTACGAAATAATGTAACAAACAGTGCTTCTTGCGACTATTTGTTTGCATGGGAATTTAAAAGCAAATCCATGTTAATTGTCATAATTTATCATGAGTTAATTTGCACTTGGAAAAGGAGGGTTTTAATTAATAAAACAGCATATAACTCACCTTGAAACAGAAATTTAACAGACCGTGGCTGACAATACAGAGAGAGAGAGTTTACAGGACAAGAGTTAATTTCTTACAGACAACCTAGACAATTCAATATTTGTAGTTATGAAAACATTTTAGCCTTTGCTATACTTGTGGTTATGAAGGAGATTTATTCACTTGTTTGAACCATTTGTAACCTTACGGAACATTTGTTGTATTGCTAATGGTCACAAGTGACGAATTGTGTGTTTATTTTGTATATTTTAAATTTGTGTAGAATCTGCTCCTCTTAAACCCCTGCCGTTTTTTTTGCTGTGTGATGACTCATGGACAGGGTGCTTTTCTGCCTAGCAACAGGAAGCCCTGCCTGGTTAGCACCATGGCCAATGGCGCTCCAAGTGGGACCATATAAGGCAGGGATTTGAGACAGGAAAGAGAGATGGAGGCAGGAAACAGAAGACTGGACAGGGCAACAGGAGTGCGTGCAGGCAGAAGCGCGTAGCCTTGGAGGAATCATCTTGGGAAATCGACCGTTTCCTGGATTATTTTTCTTCTGGCTGGAACGCTGCTGAGGGAACTGGCCAGAGTTTCAATCATTGGATCCAACGGGTTTGGAAAAAAAATATTTTTTATTCTTATCTTTTTGTGCGGGAGAGTATAGGACAGAAGGCTGTATTTGTGGCTGTTATTATATGTGAT
Source organism: Acipenser ruthenus (assembly GCF_902713425.1). Classification (NCBI taxonomy): domain Eukaryota; kingdom Metazoa; phylum Chordata; class Actinopteri; order Acipenseriformes; family Acipenseridae; genus Acipenser; species Acipenser ruthenus. The sequence continues at coordinate 102,359,132 of NC_081191.1, forward strand.
AACCAACATAAAAAAGGGGATTCACATTCACGTTTTTTTGTTGTTTTATTGTTGATTTAATTTGGACACTTTAATTTTTGTTGGTTGCTTTTCTTTTTTTGGTTCACTGGCGTTTGTTACTGGACTGTTTTCTGGAACCAGATACGGGTATTTGGTTGGTGTCCCAGCTTCCAGACACCCAGCTTTTTTCCCCACGGATCTAGGAAAAGGGTTATATTTTGAATTATATCCACGCTGAAAGAAATAAGAAGAAAGGATTATTTTGTGCTATTATTTATACAGACGGACAAAGTCCTAGTTTATTTTTATATTGAAAAATAAAGGAGACTACTTACCTATGCTGATTGGCCCCGTACCACCCTTTGGGTGTATTTGAGGCCTACGGTGTGTTACTTACTTTACCCCCAGGTCTTCCAGTCCAGCTTCCAGGTCGGGCGTGGTGGCAGTGCACAGAGAATCGGGTGAGGTCCGAGGGCATGGTAGGAACGTGGGAGCGAGGAGAGAAACGCGAAATGAAAGACTGGCCAATGGGAAGTGACCAGTGCTTCTGGGTGGAAGTTGTGATTTACTTACCTGTATTTCAGTTCCTGACGCTTCACCCTGCTTCACTCCTCTTTCCCAGGTTCGACGGGGACAGTGGTGCACGGTGGACAGAGGGACGGGACGAGCACCAGGGAGCGTGGAAAGAGGGAAATGCAAAGTGAAAGACTGGCCAAAGGGAAGTGACCAGAACTTCGGAGGACGGGGTGCAGTTTACTTACCTGTAGTACAGTCCCTGATGGCCCCTTTTTCTTTACCCCGCTTCCTGGTCGACGGTTCTTCGGGGTTGTGGTCGATCGGCCGGGAGAGGTCTAGCAGAGAGTGGCTGTCCTATCGGGGATGAGGAGTCCGATCACGGACCAAGCGAGTCGGAGGGGGAGACCCCGGGAGCGTGGGATTTACCCCCGGACTATTTCTTTCTGTTCGTCTCATTTTGTTGTTACGTCCGTGACTATTGTATTTTATGTGGACCTTGTTTTTATTTTTTTCGGAGCCAGTGACTGACAGGAGGGGATTGCCTCAGTGTGCTGTGGATTTTTGCTTTTTCTGGTTTTTTTTGGCATTCCCTGGTGTGGTCTTTTATAAATTTTATTTTAGTCATTTTTGTACCGTGTTCTTAGTACCCTGTCGAGAACAATAAAAATTGTTTTACCTGATACTGTTCCATTGTGTGTGTGTGTGGGAACCTGGGGATCAAAGAACCTGAACGGGAGAGTATAATTACCATTCGGTTACTAAGGTCCTTGCCTTATCAAAAACAAGGTGGCGTAGTCGTCAGCTACATAGGTATTATCATTAAGGTTATCTCAGGTCACCCCACCCGTGACACTAAAATGATATACCATTATTTGAATAAAGTGTAATGTTACTACCAAGAAATTTATCAGTGCAACTGTAGCCTATTTTAATTCTGCATACATACATTATATGACAGCTAACCTCTACTGTAGATTTTATTTGAATTATACAACTGAAATCTTGGTATAGAAAATGGCATATTATATATTACGATAAAGTTTCCTTAGGTGATTGCCGATTTGCAATGCATCCTTGGCTTTTAACAGCTGTGTCTTATCCACACAAGAATGAAGAACAGGCGTACAAGGGCACACAGATCCACTAGGAATGTGACCGAGATCATTGACATGGAATTTGCCTAAACGTATTTAATGTTGTCAGACTCCCCCTGCACTTTATGTACAATGTACACTTTCACCTTCACGTGCATGTATGTATATAAATGTTCTTATAATACTGTAGATGTTCGGTGGCTACTTCTAATCATGTTGAGTTTATTTATCGTGGAGGCGAGCAAAGAGTACCAGAGAAAATGCATGATTAGAAGATTCACCGAGCAATTAATTATAAACAAATTGTGTATTGGGTAGGGAGTTCTATCATAATTTTAAAAACTTAATAAATATATAATGAAGTGTTATATACATGGTATACATGTATAATATAGTTAACTACAAACTCAAATGCCACTTCAAACATATTTATTTATAGCCTACAATCGTACATACGAAAATACAGACAAAAGTAGATAGACATAGATGGTTTACAGTATTTTTTTTTCTTTTAAACCAAAGAATCCACATTAAAAGAGTTGTAGATAGTAAGCTGTGGCAAAATATCCCCCTGAAAGAGTAGAAATAACTAGTGGGGTTTAATTTTTATTTATTATTTATTTAAATCTGTGACATACGATTTTTTCCCACACGCCACATAATGGTAAATCAGCCTTTTATATGTGGTGTTCTAAATAAATGTACATTCTGCATGACACAATGCACAATTTTAAATGAAGTTTACAAATTATACACAACATAGATATTCCCATTATCTTTTTATTTCCATGTGGCTGCTGCTCGCTGGTGGGAGAGCCGTCTCCCTGTATGCTAGTAGTTTCCATAACAGTGAATTATGCTTCCATTCATTTTTCTTCATCTTGTTAACATGCATTTTGATTAACGAGTTCCCCTTATCTAGTCGTTGAGACAGGAAGTGATGTACGAGACCTGCGACAATTAAGCTTTAACGAGAAATGTGTTCATTAACGACCTCATCGACCCAATTTCAAAGCATTAATGGATTGATTTAATTAACACATTCTGTTTGAAAATCACTTGCTACTAAAGCTCTCGTTACTATGCCACAAGTTTGATACAATAACACTGTTTTTTGAAAATCCTGCACAAGATTTCAAAGAAAAAGATGTAACAGGGTGTGAGTTTTCTGGTATCTGAAAAGCCTTTTTCTTTATTGCAATTTGGTTTTAAAAGTTTGCAGTGACACCATTCTCACTGCAAATCAACATCTGTGAAAAGGACAACATGACAGATGATGTTTTCATAATAAGACTGTCTACAGCACCTTCAACGAAGAGAAAACTTTTAACAGCTACCATGTCACAGTTTTGGACTGGAAGATATCTTTATTGTATTATGAGTGCTGATGCATTGTAGTTTTGTCTGTCTCCAGGTCTAGAGTTAAGAATTAGTGGTCGGGTTGGAAGACTAATGCTCTTGTAGGGAGGGGCCAAATACAGGGTGTGTAAATTAGCCTCAGAGAGTGAGACGGGGAGGGAAGAGTGAGTATTAAGGACGGATTGTTTTCGTTGTTTCTCCAGGATCAACGTCAAAGGGAGGAAGCACCCCCTAGAGGCGGGCGTGGGATCTGGATGCAAATTATTGGCAAGGAGCCAGTTGGACTTTCGTGGACAAATTCAAGTGCCTGTATTATGGTGAAGACCACTTTGGAGAAGATTGTTTTTTATCCTTTGAGGAACGAGACACTCTGCGGCCATTGAAGGTCAGGTGATACTATAATGGTATTGTGGACATACCTTCTAAACAGTGTGGGACATTTTTAAATCCTCCATTAGGACTGATCTATATTGTTTACTTACCGGAATACTTACTGTGTAGATATTAAATGATAGCATTGCTGGGAAAATCATTGTTATTTTAAGAAAAGGGCTTGTAACCAGGAGGTCCCCGGTTCAAATCCCACCTCAGCCACTTACTCATTGTGTGACCCTGAGCAAGTCACTTAACCTCCTTGTGCTCCGTCTTTCGGGTGAGACGTATTTGAAAGTGACTCTGCAGCTGATGCATAGCTCACACACCCTAGTCTCTGTAAGCCGCCTTGGATAAAGGCATCTGCTAAATAAACAAATAATAATAATAATACATTTTAAGGGGTATAAATGTTCTTATTGATATTTCTTTGTAAATAAACAGTTTTGTTGATTTTCGTTGTTTGACATAATAAAGAACCATTGTACTTACCTGTCTGTGTGGTTCCTGTGCACTCCTGAGATCCAAACAACCTGGGGGTATAGAAGAGAAGGTTATTATAAAAAATATACTTGCCTGTAAAGTCACACAGACATAACCCCTGACATAAGCACAGTTTGATTGTTAACTATAGCCAACTACATCCATTTTTCAACCATTTCACAAGGAGACACATCTGTTGCACATCTCCAGGCACGATTTGAAGGATATTTAGGAGTAGTTACATGCCACCAGTTTTAATTGACATTTTGAACCCGTTTAAGACTTGTCAGAAAATGTTCCACAGAAGCTTTCACTGTGTGTCTGGAGGGGTAGCATTTGTAACAGCTCTCTTTAAGAAGTTCGTAATTACTAGCATGGCTGATGCACATTTTCAAGCTGCCATTAAAATGTACACATGTACAGTACAATATAAATAGACCAGGACACATTGCTAGGGTGTCCTCAAGCAGTATTCAGATTACTTCCCTTGCTTTGAATGGCTAGATAGCTAAGTAAATAGCTCACATTTATGTAATCTATTTCTGGAAGACTCTAGGCAATTATGACATGGTAATATTCCACTAAAGGATGATATGGGTGCTCTCACACACAGTAGATATTTACACTTGTCAGCTATTAGAATAAATAAAATACCTTGGAAATGCAATATCTCTAAAAAAATGCCCTCATTCTGGCCTTTGTAAATAAAAAAATCCCCTTCCAGATTTTTCACATAAATTATCTTTTAAAGGCAATTATAATAGATTTGACTGCAATGCTATCCCCTTTCTTGAAATAGTACAGATACATTTAATTTAACTCAGATAAAGAGAATATTCCCTTCCACTTTTGTTTTGGAAAATGTATTCAACCAAGGGGAGGATTTATGTTTACGTTAGTTCCTCTCGCTCTATCCCTAGACATGAGATTGAAAGTCACCATACCCATTTGTGACCAGGACATTATTTAATTGTATCCTTTTTTCACATCACATAATGACTAACTAGTAAAGAAATACAATATTTTCACCTGGGACATGGGTGAAAATATTTTACAATAGTGCAATTAGTGAGGAGAGAGTTCACCCAGAATCCGCAGTGTGTTTATGTTTTAATAATGTAAGTCAGAGTGAAATCATGAGACTGCATTGCAGTGTAGATTGGTTTGCCTGTAACTTTTAAGATTTGGGATTCTATTAAAACACAAATGAGGAGAGACAAACACAGCTTTGTAATTATGCAAATCCGTCCGCATTTTTTTTACAAAATAAAGGTATATAAAAATGATCTTGTTAATTTTTCTCAGCTTCACACACATACTGTTGTGAAGTCCCCAACATCCCAACACAAGATTGTATATGGAATACACAAAACAACATTTTGCTTGTATACTAATATTCACTGTCCTCTTTCTGCCATTGGACGCTGTTCTCTGTCTCACAACATCAATCCTGCAGGGCGGCTCCTGCTCTTATCAACTATGGCAGGTTGTGTTATGTTCTAAAGAGAGATTCTATTAAATGGTACATGATCACAATTTGAGGGTATTTGAGATTTTACACACATTTTACATGATGTTTTTACATGCATTTTATTGAATTGCCTTCCCCAATAAAATGTAGGCACCCTCTATAGGATCATTCTCTTGCTGTAAGCAGTTTACACTGATGATCTCTCTGAATGTAAATGACCTGAAATGTGGAGTCTTTTCTACAAAAAAAAAATCATACTACTGTATATTATAGTATTGTCACAAATCCGATTTTACATTTTGTGTTAACATTACAAATTAAAATTATAATAATTATTTGTTTTGGTACAAATTTACTCTTAAATGGAAGGCAAATATAGTTTTTATTTATCTTTAGTTTAGCCCCCAACTTTTAGGACTGTGGAGATTCATGAGTTGTTTATAATAATACATCTATACAAGGCTGTACAAGTTGTGTGTTTGTTGTACCAGCAGATTCAACTATGTTTCATAATTGTGTAAGATTCTCTTTAAAACCTAGTATAGAAAACCAGTATAAAACAGAGCAGACATAGTTGAAAAGGTACCGTTTTTGCCCTTGTGACCTGCACAGATTTGTGCCTGTTTTAAACCATGGAATGAATGTCTCCTGGGCACTACTCCAAGGTTAACTGATGTTGACACCAGCGTGTTAAAAGTGTAGTCATGGAAACTTTTAACTGCAGTTAGAATTAGTCAAAGCTTTTCTTCTGAATCTCAGAAGGGATTTTGGTTGTGAACATTACACAATAAAAGTATAAACATTTTTGAGCAATTACTAATAAGCATGGTCAAGTAACTTTATACTTAGGGCTTCTGATTTCCGTTTTTTTAACAAAATGAAATCGGTGGCTAGCCAATAAACACCGGAAAGCACCGCGAAAACTGTGGAAATGGTTAATCAATTCACGTTGACATTACCCTTTTCCCATTAAAAAATAAAACCTACTACAAAAATAATAATAAATACATTTCCCAGCGCTGCTGGGCAATGAATGTCCCGCCTTCCTGACTTGCATCTATCATTGATTCCTTCTGAATACTTTAAACCCGCCCCAACTACTGAATGACAGCACATTCCTACATTTCTATTGGAGACTCTGCTTTCAAGATTTAAAACGAGGTTACAATCAGGATGGAGGCTTGTTAGCTGGATTTCAAGCTGTATTACAGTTAAGATACTGAGGATTTAAAACAGAATTGTGGCATACACTCAAAAACCCCAGAAGAATGTGCACGTGACCATAGGGATTTTGTTGTGGAAGACAGCAAAGGAAAGAAGGTACAACTTAAGTGTGCAAGTACTTTCGAGTTACTACTATACATATTTTGACACACACACAAAAAAATAAATGCTCAAGTATTTTGGAAAGTAACCGAAAACACTCATTACATACAGTATATCAAAAACAAAAGCCCCGAAAAAAACGATTTAGGCCTACATACAACTCGAAAATAGCTAAAAAATAAGAACCGAAAAATACAATTAATAAAACCCAAAAAACAGAAGCCCTATTATACTTCATTTACCTTTTATTGTGGAGGACACTTCCTGATTTAATTAAAAAAAGAAATATACTGTAGTGCAAAGAAGGAGTGAAATATATATGAATATGCAAACTAAGAAATGTCAAGCCAGACAAAAAAGCAATGTCTTTTTATTTATTTTATTTTCATGGAAAAGGCCTGCAATCTCTGTCCAGCTCCTGAATCTAATAATAAACACTTTCACAATGGATGGGTGTATTACCATCACAAGTTAAGTAATGTTAGGTGGATATGATCCACAACAATGCTAATTAATCTACTGCATTCGTCCAGAGTAATAAAGAGACCCAGGTATACCTGGAGAACACACCCTACACCAGGGTGATGCCAAATTCAGTTGGGTAGACAGTGCATGTAATGACACTGTTATTATTACAGGTTTTTTGTAATTAACATAGCAAATAATGAATACACATTTGTTGTTTTATATATTTAATTTACAGTTGAAAGGTACTAGGCATTGATTGCATTCTATAGTATGTATGGGGGCAGCAGTGTGGAGTAGTGGTTAGGGCTCTGGACTCTTGACCAGAGGGTTGTGGGTTCAATCCCCAGTGGGGGACACTGCTGTTGTACCCTTGAGCAAGGTACTTTACCTAGATTGCTCCAGTAAAAACCCAACTGTATAAATGGGAATATGTTTTTATTATAACGTGACATAACATATAATGTAATATCTTGTAACAATTGTAAGTCACCATGGATAAGGGCGTCTGTTAAGAAATAAATAATAATAAATGACCTCAATAGTGGAACTATTTAAAACAGAATGAGTTTCAGAGGCAAAGAAGAAGCAACTTTTATTGGAGCCTGAACTACTTCACACGTCACCCACACACATTTTTATTTTGTATTTTTTTAAGCTTTTTGCAGAATTCAGTCTTTTCTCTTACAGTAAATGATTTTAAAGTTAGAAAGATGCAGCACCCTTAGCTTATTTTCTGACACTTGGTTGTCAGATTTTTTTCTTTCAAATTGGAAAATATGAACTTTGCACTCTGATGGACTCTTTAGTTATCCTCAAATTTGATTACAGTGTACAGTTTATCTGAACAATAAACGCTAATCTTATTGGCTGGAATTATTCGAGCTGGCTATGCCATTTCCACAGGATCTTTTAACCCAGTTTCCCAGGTTGCTCCAGAGAAGTCATTTATTCCAGCTGTCATTGTCCTTCTGTGGAGATGACAGCTATCAAATCACTGCTGAATCCAAGTTCTTTTCGGTCTCTTCTGAAACTGCTTAAAGGTCTTTATGAACACTCAGTCTTGCACAATATCAAGTTACATAATCGCTCCTGAAGAAAAAGAAAAGGTAAAGTGGCTCATTGCATCATCTGGTTGGACAATGCTTTAGTGTTTTTTTTATTTTTTTATTTATCATCACGATGTAATGTATTGATAAGCAACCAATGAAGCAGCTGTGTCTCTCTAGTTCCTGTGATAAAGCACCGTCCAGTTACATCTATTAACCCTTTCAGATCTCAGTGTTGTATGTTAACATATGTGGTAGAAATCACGCTGGAACCGTATGGGACTCCAAGGTCCTAGTCTGAGGTAGTGTATAAATATATGTAAAAAAAAAAAAATGTTTGTCCTTTTCTCATGTATATGCAATAAAGGAGTTTTCAGCTCGACAAAAATAATTCAGGACTGAAAGGTTAAAGAATAGAAACAGTTTTTTCTTGCACATGCTCTAACACGTCTTTATACAAGTGGTCCACAAAAACTATTAAGGGCCTCTTACATAATTACAGATAAGTAGTCCAACTATGCAATTTTACATGTCTTTCCACTGCAGCATACAAGATCTTTAAATTTGATGAAGTGGCAGAATAACCAAAGAAAATATTATCAGCACTTATATACACAATACATTACATTTAATTTGTCAAGCAAGCAATACTGCCTGCAAAAGCAGGAAGGATGGACATCATGTACAGCGCCACACTAACAGTCAGCAAAAATATGACATTTTCTTCAGTATGCTAATTTCTCAGATATAGTGCCCGGTTTTCTATTGTGGGCAAATTACTATGGTGGGGACAATTTGCTTGTAATTTTCCCATAGTGGAAATTATAAGACAAAGGGCCCTATTTAGCAACGTTCACAAACCCCTAAGGCAATCGCAAAACACTTTTGCGGACAGTTAGTGCACCAGTCAGGCGCATGTGTGGGCAAACAGACTTTGCCCACCTATGTGATTTAGCAACTGTGTTTTAGTGCCCACCCGGCAAGTCAGTGTTAGCACTGGACATGGGCTGAACTTTAGGGGTGTCCTCATTTACATACAAATGTAGCGATTTAGCAAACCATCAACAGTGTTAGCGTTTGCGTTTCAGTTAACGTGAAATCTAGGTCAAAATTGTGCACAAAATACATGGTTGACTATAAATACCACTGAAACTACCAGGGAAGCAGGCAAAGAAAAGAGAGAGAGAAAAAAGAGAAGTAAATGAAATATGGAGTGCGGACTGGATTTCTACGTGGCCAGAGAAAGAGAGAGGAGACGTCCCCAAATATTTAGAAGTCATCTGACTTTTCTGAACCTGTCTGACACACAATGTATGCAGCAATTTTGCCTCAACAGACAACGGACTGTTTTTCTGTAGCACTAAGGGTACCCGCTACACTAACATTTTATGCCACTGGCTCGTTCCAACGTACTGTGGGTTATATTACAGGCATGAGCCAGTCAGCTGTATCATGTGCAGTGCGAGATGTAACTGCAGTTTTAGAAAAGCAGGCAGGAGAATTCATCCCTGTCTCTCACGAGCTGCAACAAAATATAAAGCAGGGTTTTCGTGGGAGGTATGGGTTTCCTGGTGTCCATCGATTGCACACATGTGCAACTACGTGCTCAACCCCACGACCCTGTACCTTTAAATGTGCTTGGCATGTAATTAAGCGAACATCTGGAATCCTCAAAGTGCAATTCCGGTGTTTGGATTTGTCTGGTGGAACACTACAGTACACTCCTCAGAAGGTTAGCAATATCATCCTGGCTTGTTGTGTTTTACATAACATAGCTCTCAGTAATGGATGTGATGTTGAACATACAGAGGAAAGATTACAGGGTTTGAGGAAAGCAGATCCTGCACTTGAAGCCAAGTGGTGGGTGTTGCAGATGCTGCAAGTGCCAGGCAGGTCAGACAAAGCCTTATAGGTTTTTATTTCATAGCTTTGCTTGAGGGGCTTGGTCATCCTCCTCACTTGGGATGCTGGACATTTTTAATTTCTTTGTGATTTTGTCTCCTTCCTTCTTATTTTTGGTTTCAAAATGCCATGCGTTCGCTATCGCACATGCACATGTGCACTTAAAGGGAATGTTGAATCCTTATTGGTTGTAACCTTACTCCACCCACTGTGCTTTGATTGGCTGGGTGCCTGATTCACTATTTGATGTGAGTCAACCCACGCATGAGAACTGACTAAATCACGTTTCTTTGCGCTATCGCGGTGGTTTGTTAATGCTGTCATTTTTGCCCAAGCGGCTGCGCACATATTTGCTAAATAGGGCCTGTGGAAGGGTGGGGATATTCACTGACACGGGAGACAGAAGATTGTATTTGCAAACATCGCACAGGTGCCCAGTTTTATTTATTTTCTTTTTGGATTTATTTTAGCCCACAGAGGGCGCTGTTGTCTGTGGCCTGTATACCGGCAACGGTAATCAGGACCACAGGTTACCAACACAGGTATAGGCAGATGCACTCACAGGTGCTCAAAAATAATAATAAAAACCAAAGGCAAAATGAAAAAGGAAAGTAAAACACCGTACTAAAACTACAAAACAAAAGTGCTGCTTACTCAGTGCCACTATGCCGGTCAGCTCGGGTCTCCATCTTACGCTTCGCTGTGCACGATACACTAGGGTGGCCATGGTTCCCCTATCACTACACATGTCCCCCATGGGTACGTAACCAGAGATTTTAATAAATAGCAACCAGTCTTCCTCAGCCGTGCTTGCCTGTTTTGGTCGCTCAGAACGTATCCAGTTTCCACGCTCCGCTGTACAGAAACAATCTGCACTTTAACCTTCTCGTTGTATTCCCAATCAGGGCCATCCGAATGCACAACCAAGCGCAGTTGTTATGGGCCGAGCAATCCCCTAAGGCCCGCCTCTCAGCCACTCAGAGAGAGGGAAAGCCAACACACCGTCTTCCCAACCTCTCCGTGTCATCGCCATGACTGACAGGCGGATCTTACGAGACTGCTGCCCTCTTCCTGCAGAACCACGCATGCTCCAGATAGTCAGCACAGATCTACTCTGTTACAGGGCCCATAGTCTTTTTGTCAGACTGTATAATGGCAGTCAGAATGAGTACAGAAAAACAGAAAAACAGAAAAACTTTTGACCAATTAGAATTAAAAAAGATCATAACACACAATCAATGCAGGGGAGGGACATCACTCAGCAACAAGAAAGAGAATTGAAAATGATCTCTCTGATAAAATATTTCCCAGTAGATAAACAATCACACAGCAGAGAGCTGGATCTTCAACTCCCACTCTACAGTGACAGACACTCCAATGACCTGGAGCACTTTCTACACAGCTCTGCTACTTTATTACCTGACTGTTTCCCTCTCCTGCATTGCACACAAACACACACAAGGATGGCCACCCTGCAAGGCAAACTTCAGGTTTTTTGTTATACTGTGCAAGTCGATTCAAAGTGACTACTTAAACCAAGTATAAAAAATGTGCACTTATAACAATGTAAAATCAAAAGTGATTTCAACAAAAAAGTCATGATGTGAAAAGCAACACACATACTCTGCATGTCTACAGCATTTCCTGTGTGCACCCAATAACATTGACTACCACTGCCTGGAAGAATGTACAGTATAAGAGTGGGTTATTTTAAGAAATTACATCCAGTGTGAGCTATCCTGCTATAGACTTTGTTAATGGGGTCCTTATGATGAAGACATGATAATCAAGTGTGTATAGTAAGACCTCACCTAGAATATTGTGTTCAGTTCTAGTCACCTCGTTACAAAAAGGATATTGCTGCTCTAGAAAGAGTGCAAAGAAGAGCAGCCAGAATTATCCCGGGTTTAAAAGGCATGTCGACTACTGCAACTCCCTCCTGGCTGGCCTCCCTGCATCCGCCACCCGTCCGCTCCAGCTCATCCAGAACTCTGCTGCCCGCCTGGTGTTCTCTCTGCCTCGCTTCGCCCACGCTACTCCACTACTCCGCTCGCTCCACTGGCTCCCGATCACCGCTCGCATCCAGTTCAAGACTCTTGTACTAGCCTACAGATGCCTTGACCAGACTGCACCCAGCTACCTCCAGACCCTCATCTCTTCCTACACCCCCACTCGACCTCTCCGCTCCGCCTGCACTAGAAGACTAGCTCTACCTCTGCTACGCTCCCCTGCTTCCAGAGCCCGCTCCTTCTCCACCCTTGCTCCGTAGTGGTGGAATGACCTTCCTACAGATGTCAGGACTGCCCAGTCACTGACCACATTCCGGCGCCTCCTTAAGACTCACCTCATCAAACAGCACCTGTAGAACTCCTCTGTTTGTATCCTGGGACACTATCACCCTTCATGTAAATGTGCTTTATTTTGCTCTTATCTGCCCCCTATTTTACTGCATTTAATCCTGTACTTCAGAATACTGTAATCTGCCAAGTGTTTAACCTGTAGTACTTTGTATTTAATCATATCCTGATGTAACTATCACTATTTAATCATATCCTGATGTAACTATCACTATTATCTGCTGTATTATTGAATTGTGGTTTGTCACACTTGTACTTTGCTTGAACAAAAGTTATTGTATTTCTTGCTCTTATTGTATTACTTCTATTGTAACACTTGAAATGTATTTGCTTACGATTGTAAGTCGCCCTGGATAAGGGCGTCTGCTAAGAAATAAATAATAATAATAATAATAATAATAATAATAATAATAATAATAATAATAATAATAATAATGTCATATGCAGACAGGCTAAAAGAATTGAATCTATTCAGTCTTGAACAAAGAAGACTACGCAGTGATCTGATTCAAGCATTCAAAATCCTAAAAGGTATAGACAATGTCAACCCAGGGGACTTTTTTGACCTGAAAAAAGAAACAAGGACCAGGGGTCACAAATGGAGATTAGATAAAGGGGCATTCAGAACAGAAAATAGGAGGCACTTTTTTACACAGAGAATTGTGAGGGTCTGGAACCATCTCCCCAGTAATGTTGTTGAAGCTGACACCCTGGGATCCTTCAAGAAGCTGCTTGATGAGATTCTGGTATCAATAAGCTACTAACAACCAAACGAGCAAGATGGGCTGAATGGCCTCCTCTCGTTTGTAAACTTTCTTATGTTCTTATGTTCTTATATGATGCCTATTGCCAAATAAATGCTGGAACCATCCATCATTGCTCAAATAAGAGACACAATTTTCCCAATAGATACTCTCCAAAACTTTACACTTAATGTTCCTTTTGTCGCACATTTTTTTTAACTTTCTTGTTCTGCATACACATGTGTTTTTACCTTTCAACATTTTAAAATAGTTACATAGTCAAACAGACAAACATACATATTGGTTCATTGCCCATATTTATACTCACAGCATCAAACACTCAACCATATGTTCTCTGATCACTCATGAAGTGTTTACAGTCTTTAATTAACTTTTTTTGTTTCTCTGTTTTATAACATTACATGGAATTTTATCCTTTCAAAAACTAGAAGAAAAAAAATACTGGAATACATGATTTAAAAATATACCCTTTAGTTTTATTCGCTTTGACAGGTCAGACCCCTCCCCCCAAATGTATTTGTGATGTTGGCAGGGAAAAGGTTTTGTAAACTTATTGCCAATTTAACCTGGCCAAATGTACAGTATAACAGTACAGGAGAAAGATCAGTTGGAGAAGGGGAGATATGAGCACAGCTGGTTACGGGTTTTGGGAGATTCTTTATGCAGCTTAATTCTGTTTTTAATTGTGCATGTAAAGGCTGGTTTTACTTTCTTGTTAATAAAAGTGCAGTATCCTACACAACCACATTTTCTGAATCTCACTTCTGCCTTCAGTTTACCTTGCCCCTCAGCTAACCTGTTTAGCCTTGCTGTAGGATTTATCTAACTATACCAATGAACTAACTAGCTAGTCTCCATTCACCAAATGTTCAATGCCAGTTGAATTTACAGCCCTAGGTACTGCTTACTGAAGCAGTCCTCTCATATCTAAAATAAGTTCATTTTTAAAACTCTCATTGTGAGTTCTGGCACAAAGACCATCAATCAGTTTCCATGTAAACCACTGAACTATGTCTTGCCTGTCTGATTATTTTTTCTATTTTTGGAATGAAGCAAATAAGCCAGCTGCTCCACTCTAACACTCTAACACTGCTCGTTGAATTTCCATTTGATCTTCCTTTTTCAACCTCAATCAGCTGAGTGCCCAGATAATTTTGCCAGTGTCAGTTTCAGTAACAATCCCTGGTTTCTGTAAAGAACTTTAACTGTAATATTGAACTGAGATCTAAAGGGTGCATTGAGCACACAAGGATAGAACCTGCACATCCCTAGAGAAACAAGAACCAAGGGAATCATTATTTTTATATTGTTGTCTTCTGCATCGCTCGCGGTGTGAAATGTTCGCTGGTTCTTGTCCATTTACATTTGCTTGAGCACCTTCTCCAGGTGATTGATATGGTTTACCGTACCTGCACTGTTAAGGTTAATCACATAATTATTTATTTATATACTTAATGGAAGTTGGTAAAGCCTTTACCTACAAACAGATTTGCAGAAATGAAGATTACAGACAGGAAGGCATGTTAGGAAGTAGAACATTTGCATAGCAGGTGAAAAAGAGGATGTGCAGCATTTGGAGCCATCTCGCTTGCAAGTCTTCATTGTGATCACACCTAATATCATCAGCAGTAAACAGAAGGCAAGCGAACTTAAGCTTGTCAGTGTGAGAAATGTAATTGCAATAATAATTCATTATGTAAATAACGTAGAAATTATGCAACCACACAGTTCTTGATTCAGATTTTTCTTTTTCTTACTTTTTTAATCAAAACTTTTCATAGTCACACGCAGACATCTTGTGCAAAAGAATGAAACAAGGATTACTGCAAACTTGTATACTAATAAATTGCTTATTGATTTGCTTTTGTCTTTACTACATATTTCTTTTCATGACACTTGTTCTGGTGATTTCATCCATTTCTGTTCTCCTGATTTGAATGATGGCAGGCTGACAGGAAATTGTGTTCCTCTATAGGGGAATGTGTCATAAGAGATTAATAAAATAAATGCTCTAGTTTAGACTTTCTACAATATACAGTATGTATTCTAGCTCACTTTCAATAACAAGTCTCAAGGTCAGAGTAGAGGTTTGTCGAAGAAGTTTACTAGTTTATTTTCAGTATTTCTACATTTTTTATGATTAAGTGTTTTTATGGATGATCAGATTAGAGGTTGTATTGTTCTTTGAATAAAGCTTTATTGAATATATTGTAATGACCCAGACGATGGCATCTGTGCTGGACTCTGTGTTTGTCTTGTTTGTTTGTCATGTCTCGTTTAGTGTTACGTGTATTATAAGAGTACTTGGCACGCCATTAGAGTAATGGAAGTGTGTGTGTGTGTGTGTGTGTGTATGGTGTGTGTGGGTGCGTATGGTGTGTATGGTGTGTGTGTATGGGGGGGGGTCCCTCCCCCAAGGCTATACCCCCAAGGCTATAAGTGTGTGGGGGGGGGGGGGGCAAGCCTCGAGGAGGAGAAGGACAGAGAGAGAGGCTGAAAGTGAGGGCCTTAACTGTGAAGCAGGAAGAACCCAGGAGTGTGTCCGTGGAAGAGAGGTAGAACAAGTGTCTGAGAGAAAGGAGAAAGAGTGTGATGGAGAGTGAGAAGACAATTGTGAAAAAAAGGGATAGAGGAGTTTAGCATGAAACCTGGTCCAAAACAGGGATTCGCTGTTCCACCAGTTGTGGAAAATAAACTGGTCAAATTTGGAATCCCACCTGGTCTCCCTAATCTTGTTTCACTCAAAGACGTGAAGAACGTTAAAATATACATTACAGGAACAAATCAAATTAAACGTATCAAGCAAATGAGATTGTGAGCAGAGCAATCAATATTCTATGGTAGATGGCTCTTTAAAAAAAGTGTTGTACCATAAAAGCATTAGGCATTACATACAAGATAATTGAGGTATTTTTTTATCAAATAAAAGATGAACTACGATAGTTAATGACATTCTATGAATCTGAATCCATCCCATTGCCTCAGATCATCAATGATCAAAATCTCCACCCCACTGTTAAAGAGAGGAATGGAATGCTTGATCTGAGAATGACAACTAATTGACAAAGCAATGGTAACCACATCAGAGAGGTATCATTTTAACAGTATAAGGCTTGCAAGAAACCATCCATTACAATAATATAACTGTTTCTTCATGGAATTGAGCTGGATATAAACAGTTCTATACCATTACAATTGTTCCATTACATTCATAAAAATGTCCTTTGCCCTTTCTTCAAAATGGGTTATTCTCATGTAACTCAAAATAAATCAATTACATTTCAATGACTGTAGTTTCTTATTATTGGTATTTTTACGACGTGCTTCGTGGTATCTCGTCTTGTTCTTTATGGGGTCTTATATGTTCAATAGCATCACATTTAAAACAACAATACTTCAAGGCAATGAGCAACAGTTGTGTGAAACAGGGTGGGCAATTTATCAGAAAAAAACAAAGCCTTAATCCCAAGAGAAATCTTTGGCAAAACAAACCAAAGGTTTCCTGGAAGCTAAGCACAGCTATTCCCTTATTAGATTTGATGAATTGCTCCTGGAAGCACTTTCATTAAACATTCTCATTTGGACTACAATTAGAGTTTATCCTTTTATAAGGCAAAGCAGATTCCCTGGCCATTAATTAAAAGCACTGACTGCGGTTGGTAAAGATGGATACTACAGATACTCCACTCTGAACCCACACAGAATGGCAGAAATGCTGCCTTTTTTAGAATTAATTGTTAAAGATACAGGCAGAGAGCCACCTTCAGAACACATTGGCAAACAGTCTGATTTCCAGGACCTAATGCCCTTCTGCCAAATTATCAGCAAACCTTTCAGTCAATTCTCCTTTGCACACTGGTGGTCTATTGATCTAAAAAGAGGCTAATTATATTTTTAGAGGATTAAGATTAAGTTATGAACTTGGTAATTAGCTGCATAGTCATTTTACTAAAAGATTGTTTGGCCTTTGTAGTGGTTTTTGAAGATTTTCACCTTTAAAGCAGACCTTACTGGGAAGCAG
The DNA here is from genome assembly GCF_902713425.1 of Acipenser ruthenus. NCBI lineage: Eukaryota > Metazoa > Chordata > Actinopteri > Acipenseriformes > Acipenseridae > Acipenser > Acipenser ruthenus. Next base: position 102,376,311 of record NC_081191.1, read on the forward strand.
AAAACTTACAGTAGGTTGTGGGAATGAAATGTTAAATCGATACTTTTGGCTAAGCTAACATTATTTTAAAGGCATAACGTCACCAAAAGGAGAACAAAGAAATATTTAGCAACTAATTCCATCCTATTTACTTTCTAATATGTAGGTGACAATTAGAAAATGAAAAATGATTGGCAGAGATGCTGCTTCAATATTATTTGCTCAATATATTCAGAAACATTGGTTTAATTTAGTTTAAAGAATGATGTATCTGTTAGCAAGCTTTATGCCTGACAGATGTGGCTACCACTGCCCTGTCAATAATAATAAACAGAATTATATATTTTGTCAGATGTATGTACAGTAAATCATTCTGTTACTAAAAACAGAAACATTTATACATTTGAAACTGTAAGCTTGTGTAACCTGTGTTATGAACATAATATGCTATGGTTTTCACACTTTTCTTCAGTGCAACAATTCATACAAGGAAAATCATTGAATATAATTGTTTTATTTTATTTACGAACCTGCAATGTTTTTATTACATTACACAAATAAGCCGGTAAACTAATTCACCACCACATTTTTGTTTTTGTTTTCAATGTTGTATCCTGGAAAACATCCTGAAAATGACCTTTTTGGTTGTCTATTATAGATGTTTTGAGTTCCAAAAAGACCTGTATAAATGTCCTTACCTTTAATTAGCCCTGTGCCATCCCCACTGCTTCTCTAATCATAGTTTCATAAGATGTATTAACTATGAAACATCTCTGAAGGTACAAGACTATAGCGCCACCATCTTGTTTACGTTGATTCTGTTTATACTTTGGAAGGACATAACCAGAAGGTATAGACCAACCTGGAGGAAAAGTGTTTGTTAAACATGAAAGAACATGTTTTAAATAAAGGGAGTTGTCCAAAAAGCCAGTATTAAGTGCCAATAGTCCCAATGTTCTTTGCAAACAAAATGTGTGTATCATCAACTATCACCTATCTAGCTACACTACAGGCATAAAGTGTGCTTGATATTTCAGGGACTTCTAAGTGGAATCATTTCTGTATATTACAGATGAAACATGAATCTCAACAAAAATAACCTATTTGTACCCTCTTACAGTCTCAATAAACGTGGACTGTTAAAACAATATGGAAAGCCATTTAAACACTTAACCCTCAATTTTGGTATAAAAATACTACTATTAGAGATATATAAAGTACAACATATCATTAAAGTCTATTTTTAAAAGAAGGGAAAAAAGATGATTTATGAGGCAATTGCATAAAGGAAAATAAATCCTTGGGGAGAAGAAGCGGGTGCTATTGCCTGCTAACCTGCTTCAATGAGCAAGAGATTCATGTAATACTGAAGAAAAAGAAGAACTGACTGGAATCCTTAAAGAAAACAGCTCCACATAGAGTCTTAGTTTCAATAAAGGCTAGGAGGAAACAAACAGCTCAGAAATGCATGCCCGTAGGCAGAAAGGATGGCTCTTGCCAGGATCAAGTAAAGTATTCCTGCTGATTCTCTTGTCATAGTTTAGTTTTACTACTACATTTCCTTTCTCATAAGTTCTCTTTATTTTGAAACAGCTGTAAAAGAACAGCACTATAAAGCAGCCATCCTGTTTATGTTGGTCTGCAGGTAATATGGAAGAAAGGACAGATCTTACTGGAATCAAGCAAGACATTCAAGAGATATACAATTAGGGAAACCAATGAATACCACCTCCCCTTTCTTAACAGAAATTTTGGACATCTGCAAAAAGTGTTTCCAGGCAACCATAAAAATAATGATCTTATATATGGAAGCAACTGCCAATGAAGCATCATTTCTTAGCTTTACTTAGCGCCTACCAGAGCTGGATATTTTTAGAGCATTTTACAGCACTGGGGTAGCCTGGATTGCATCAGACATTTATCTGTAAGTCTGTGGTCAAACCAAACCCTCAAATCAAACCATTAACCCTATAACCGACGCGGTTATATTGATACCTAAAACCACTGCCGGCAGTCATTATGATGGTTACATTTTAAACAACATCAATATTAAAAGGAAAGACAAACTATCGGATACAACTCAAATCAAGCACATCATATCAAACATCTTCACAGCCGAAACATCGTATTTAAATGAACAATTAAACATAAAAGGGTTTATTTTCTAACTTACCACACATAAAGCACTACAGTCAAACCTGCTCAAGCGACCACCTTTATTTAGCGACCACCTGGTCTACGTGACCACTTTAAATTCCTCCCAATGATATTTGTGGTTTTAATTAACTGTATTAAGCGACCACCTGTCTAACGCGACCAGCGACCACAATTCTCTTACCCAGCAAAGGACTCAAACCTGTATTAAGCACCCTTACACAGGGCTATTGTTATAAGAAAAATATGATTTTAAATGGTACGTCCTAAATTCAAAGCAATACGATAACCATTTTAGCTGTCTTTTATCGGTAATCAATAAAACCACTCCAAAAATAGGAGGAGTGGCAAACACTGTTGCAGCAGCAAAAATTATCTAGAAAGCATTCAGAACTGGGCAGACACAAGGCAAATGACATTTAATAGAGAAAAGTATTGCACGCAGGCAATAAAAATGTGCATTATAAATATAATCCGGGAGATACTGAAATTGAAGAAGGGATCTATGAAAAAGACCTAGGAGTTTATGTTGACTCAGAAATGTCTTCATCTAGACAATGTGGGGAAGCTATAAAAAAGGCCAACAAGATGCTCGGACATATTGTGAGAAGTGTTGAATTTAAATCAAGGGAAGTAATGTTAAAACTTTACAATGCATTAGTAAGACCTCACCTAGAATATTGTGTTCAGTTCTGGTCACCTCGTTACAAAAAGGATATTGCTGCTCTAGAAAGAGTGCAAAGAAGAGCAACTAGAATTATCCTGGGTTTAAAAGGCATGACGTATGCAGACAGGCTAAAAGAATTGAATCTCTTCAGTCTTGAACAAAGAAGACTACGCGGTGATCTGATTCAAGCATTCAAAATCCTAAACGGTATAGACAATGTCGACCCAGGGGACTTTTTTGACCTGAAAAAAGAAACAAGGACCAGGGGTCACAAATGGAGATTAGATAAAGGGGCATTCAGAACAGAAAATAGAAGGCACTTTTTTACACAGAGAATTGTGAGGGTCTGGAACCAACTCCCCAGTAATGTTGTTGAAGCTGACACCCTGGGATCCTTCAAGAAGCTGCTTGATGAGATTCTGGGATCAATAAGCTACTAACAACCAAATGAGCAAGATGGGCTGAATGGCCTCTTCTCGTTTGTAAACTTTCTTATGTTGTTATGTTTCTTAAAACAACAGCGCTCTCTTGTAAAGGAAGAGAGAAAACGAACGTTTAGAAGCAAAAGGTCCTCCCTAGGTGACAGAATTAAAGTTATTTGTAAAGACAGTAAGTGCCAGAAAAAACTGCTGAAAAATTCAGCACTAGAAAGATGCAGTTACAGCATTTTGAAAAGGAAAGAACTTGGGTTTGAAGTTTTAGGTTTATATTTTTGTTCACGTGACCGTGTTTTGAGCTGATTTAATATCTTAATTAAACTGTTAATTACTAAACAAAGTCGCTTCTTTTTACCTTTATGTTCTGATTGACTTGCTGAGTCTGTTTCACCATCTTCATTATTTGAACACAAGAGCAAGCAATGAATACTTTAACTTGCATTTCGTTCTCGCACTTTCCTGGGAACTAGGTAGCTTCCAATGTGTCCGTTTCGTGTTGTGTTGTTCTTTCCCGCTAATTTAACAGAATGTTCTCATAATTAGGATGTAGCAGCTTAAGACTTAAAGACGAACCGTTAAAAGGAAAATAAACACCAAAAAATTCAAGCCATACTTATAAGAGTATGAAAACAATTTGCGCGGTAATCGAAAAAGATCTTATGCTTATGCTGGCGTTGGTTTCAGGATGCAATGAATCAACACGTACCTGAAAGGCAGACACAGGCATTGAAATTTGCTAAAGATTTAAAACATTTTGTGTGACCTGAGAAAGTCAAGCATTCATTACTTTCACAAAATAATTTGTTTTGTAAATGCATTATCTAAATGAATGTTATTAAATGACATACTTCCTTTTGCTCATATTACATCTTCTGGCTTTTATAGTGTATGTAAAACATACATAATTACAGGAAAGCATGTCAGAGACAAATAGAACATTCATAGGTATATGTACATACAAAACTGGAAAAAAGAAATGATTTTTTAATTTAAAACTAAAGTAGCATATGTTTTCTCTTGCATGTGTCACTCGGTGCAGCACTGAATCCAAGTTGAGCTGCAGCATCCAGTTTTCTGATCAAAATGTTTCTGCTGAAGAGCTGTGGCTAGCTTCAAGATGAAATCTCTCCTACTGATATTTTCTCTGGTGCATTCCTTGTACAAAACCAAGGAATTGATGGCTGACAGGTCCAGTAGAGATAACAATAGGCTATATATATATATATATATATATATATATATATATATATATATATATATATATATATATATAATATATATATATATATTTTATAAAAAGAATATTGTAGGTTATATTCAAAATAAAAAAAAACATGTATTGTAAAATGACTGCTTTGGCAGTTCTAGGTGGGCAGGATTACAACTTCCTTATTTTCACGATCCAGCCTCTCAAACGCCATCAGGGTATTTAATACATATATTTAGGAAAAGTCGTAAATGGACAACTGCATAACTTTCAGACACGCAGAGCAATTTAAATTTGAAAGTCTCAAACCGTCAAAATGCCATGGCAGATCTAGTGTTAATTGACATAAACCAATGATCTACACTTAATTAAACAGACCAAGAAAGGAAAAGTAGTTTTGAATACTGCCCCATAGAGATTTGACTGGGTTAGAAAAGCTAAATGATTTCAAAAGTATTGAGAAGTGTTTATTTTCCATCACAGGCCTTGTATGACCATTGCAGTTTGGACCCTGGAAATGTCCTCCTGCTGTCCCACCGTCTTCCGGAAGAATACGTAGTGAGGATAGGTAGTAAAGATAAACACAGAAAGTCAAGTAGACCACTTTGCAATGTTGCTTCCAAACTGATTTGAAGGATACCGTCCATCAGGTGGTGTTCTGTGTCTGTGTGAAAATGCACCATTCTGATATTTGTAATGTTATCTCTAATGATGGAACCCTGAGAAAAAAGGGTTTCTGTGGTAGCCAAGAACTCTAATATGTGTCAGGTCCAATGCCCTTCATGCCCATGCTTATGGAGGTGTAGTGCAACACTAATAAGTGTCAGGTTCATGTCCCATTCTTATGGAGGTGTAGTCCAATTTTCTTGTTGTCCTTTATTTTGTGGCTCTCCATGCCATGCATGGGATTTTGTTTTCACAGCAGCAGTGCAAACTATCCAGCTGGTTAACATCTCCCTGTAATGGGGTCCTGCACAAACTTCTTAGTTTATTGGCCATGTGGAAAGTTTTATCATCGAGTCTGAAAGGAGTGCTGCGTGGACCCAAGGTCAATGACTGAGGAGCTGACCCTCTGTTGCTCCCTTGTTCCTTTCTTGACATTTTCTTTCTCATGGGCTTGTTTTCTGACTGGGATAATGAGCTGCATTGATCCTGCTTCTGAAGATCAGTCACAGCAGTAAACAGGTGGCACTATGATTTATGATAGGGTCTGCAGAGCCCTCTATAGAGATAACCATATTCTAATGCCACCCACAGCACTGAGTGTACTGTACACAAAAAGAAAAGTCTATGAATCTAAGCCCTGGTTTTATTTATTTGTGTTCTTCTATACTGCGTTTTGAAAAAGATGGAAACTTCTGATATAGTATGCAGACGAAATTTTCTTTTGAGCGCCTTGTGGAAGAAAAGATGAACAGATAACCATAGAAGCTTTTTTGTTTGACTTTCAGTCACAGTCACAGACTCTAAGATAACCTTAGAAGTTATTTAGTTGAACATTCAATGACAATAAAAAAAATATCCATTTAGTAACCATCTGTTTAGGGGAACTCACACGGGTTGAAACATTTTATTCTTTTAAGTCTAGATTGAAAACAGGCATTTTTGAATGGTCTTTTATATAATTGGCTGTTCTTTGGTTTTTAATTCTCTACAGCACTCTGGGATGCCATGGGGCGAAGGGCACTATATAAATATACATTTGTATTGTATTGTATTGTATTATATTGTATGGTATTGTATTGTAAATACCAATTTCTGGACTGTCCAGAAATCCTTTCTTATCCTTGTGATAGCCAGTTGTTTTATTCACTAGCTTCACGTCACAGTTGGTTGGCTGGGTGAATCGTTCTGCTTTTTACATTCTAAAATATGTTGCTAGCATAGTACAGAAAAGTAAAATAAACTACAAATTCCCAACAGTTTTAGGACTATTTAAAATGAGCTGTTTATTATTAATTTCTTAGCAGACACCCTTATCCAGGGCAACTTACAAGATATCACATTATATTTTACATACAATTACATTATTTTTACACATTATTTTTTTACAGACAATTACCCATTTATACAGTTGGGTTTTTACTAGAGCAATCTAGGTAAAGGGTCAAGGGTACAACAGCAGTGTACCCCCCACCAGGGATTGAACCCACAACCCTCTGGTCAAGAGGCCAGAGCCCTAACCACTACTCCACTCTGCTGGGTGCAGGAAAACAGCAGCTCATAGCATGCAAACACTGTAGATAAAAAAAGGACAAAATGAAAAAAATCATTTGAAATGTACATATTTAATATTAATATTACTATATGTTAATGTCAAAAAATTAATGAAAAATTATTTTAAAAAGTAATATTATTGATTTAAATGCTTTATGAATCTATTTAATAAACCTTTTTTCATAAATGTATTAAAAGCTGTAAAAAAAAAAGCTGCCCTTTGGATCATAAATCATGGGGATGGCAATAAAAGTTGCCAGTTGGCAGTGGTGATTTAGTGAATATTTTTGTAAATGTCACATCTAGGGTTTGGGTAAATGTTAATAATTCAGATATTCATATTTTTTTATTGAGCTATAATTTCTGCTACGTCGCAGTTTGATTAAAGCCACCACATGACAAACAGTTTTTTAATGACAGAAACCAAATGAAAATGTGCAGTCTTAATAAAATCGCAACAGTGGGAAAATGCCAGTTCACAAGATGTTATTGCGTTATCTTTAAGCCTATATCGACGGCACCTCATAATTGAAGTAAAAACGTCATTTTAGAATTCAGTCATGTTTTTCTATTGTGGTATAGCATTACTGTACAGCATGTGTATATCAAAAGAGCTTACTGCTAAATAAATGAAGCTTGTGCATGTTAGTATAGTACAATACTATTCTTACAGGAGGCTTAGAACCGCTGGAATTCATATTGCGATGCACAATCCATAACACACGATACATGGTGCAAAAGCATAAACATCAACGTAGGGAGAATACTAAAAAAAACAAACAAACACAATACTGAAATCTGACTTGTATAAGGAGGTTATATGGAGGCTGTAAGCCTGTCCATCTGACTGCAGAAAACCACTTGTCTAATTGTGGTGAGTCTTGCGAAGCACATTCTTTACAACGTATTATGAGTATCAGAATTTGGAGAATCTGTTTGTCAAACTCATGTGAAACTCATTTACATACAGCCATGGCAGGGGATGAATGTCACAGACGTGTTTCTTAAAAGAAAGTTTATATTTAAAATATTTTAAACTATTTTATATGTACCAGATATAGAATATCTGTGTTTATTTTCACTTGTGTAGAAGGCTGGAGACAACCCACTCGTTGATTACTCAGTCTTCCTCAATCCTGGGAAAGCCACAGCCCTCCATGAACGTTTATGGAGTGTCCTCTATTAAGAGGGTGCATGTGAAAATCTCTGTGGTATTCTCTTACAGCAACTGTTGGTAAAATTCACATACAACAAGTTTCAGGTCCCCCAAGGAAGAGTGTGTAAAATAGGAAGACAACTACATTGTCTTAACATAAGTTGAACGTTTTAACAATCCATAACTGTTAACTTGTGATTTTTAAGCAATATACAGATTCAGTACACTGTTCACATTGACGTAAATGTCGTGATCCTCAGTGACCCAGAACTGCTAATGCTGATGGCACGGTATGATAAAGAGCAATGTATTATAGTAAAGAGATGAAAGGACTTTACTCCATATCTAATATCTCTTCTTGACTTTTTTGTTTATCCACTGGAGTTCAAACAAACCCCATGGAGGATATATCTTGTCAGTGGTGCTGACTTTTAATGACAAAGACTTCACATAACCTTCAAACCAAGCCTCAGCACAGGCCAATCACTGACATCTCTGTGAATCCCGCAGCTCCAATAAATGTCATATATTCATCTTTCACTGTACAGCAATTTGAAACTCAGGCTTAATAGAAGCTGCATAAATCTATACATTTGCTAGAGCTTCTGGATAAGAAGAAAAGGGGTCTGTGCTTCAGTTGGTCCATTGTGACAGGCTAGCTGCAGGGATGACTTCAGGCCAGAGAGAAATACACAGACACAGGCAGTAATGGTGAATCTGAGACGCTGCGGCGCTCAGCGTTTTATTAACACACAGAAAATAAAAAGGTTGAACAAAACAGAAAAACAGGACACGGCGCTTGAGGCCAAATAAAACAGATAAACAAAACGGACTAACACTTAAACAAACGGTGGAAGGACAGACAAACAAACAAACATGGTGAGTACAACAAACTTATATTTACTTTTTCCTTAATTTTACTTTTCTTTACTCCTCTCCACACCCGTTCTCCACTCACCGAACACACAACCCCGAGTGAGTAAAACCTGCACCTATATATACTGTTGTGCCGGGATTCAATTACTAATTAATTATTCACTTGAATTCCAGCACATGAATTAATTATGTGCAACCTCGTGCTCACATATTAATTACTTTAAATGCACGTGAAGTGATGTGCAATCCCGTGCCTAAATACAATTACATCTTAAATAACTCGTGCTGCACACACCCATTTATATCCCGTGCAGCCATCTCTATACACCAACATTAACACACAACACGTAACATACAACATATAACACACAAATGCACACAGGGGCGGGGCACATTGCCACATCCATTTATTACTGTAAACATTTAGAACTGCATCTGTATCCAAATCTATCAACCTTTTGACTATAAAATATATGGTTGTGTTTTTTTGCTAGGATATAATATTTACTACATGATTGAAAAATACCTAATCAGTCAGAGTGCCATTAGCAAGAAAGACATTTGTCCGGGAGCTTATACTGTTATAGGATATTCCTCTAGAAGCCATTAGACATTGTGTCACCAAACATACCTATATGCTTACATTAAATCGAACGTATGTTATGTCAGTTAATTGCACCTTGAAATACAACAAACTATGAGCTATAATCAGTGCATAAGCATAAGCATAAGCATAAGCACATTTACAAACGAGAGGAGGCCTTTCGACCCATCTTGCTCGCTTGGTTGTTAGTAGCTTATTGATCCCAGAATCTCATCAAGCAGCTTCTTGAAGGATCCCAGGGTGTCAGCTTCAACAACATTACTGGGGAGTTGGTTCCAGACCCTCACAATTCTCTGTGTAAAAAAGTGCCTTCTATTTTCTGTTCTGAATGCCCCTTTATCTAATCTCCATTTGTGACCCCTGGTCCTTGTTTCTTTTTTCAGGTCGAAAAAGTCCCCTGGGTTGAAATTGTCAATACCTTTTAGAATTTTGAATGCTTGAATCAGATCACTGCGTAGTCTTCTTTGTTCAAGACTGAACAGATTCAATTATTTTAGCCTGTAATGCATTGTAAAGTTTTAACATTACTTCCGTTGATTTAAATTCAACACTTTTCACAATATATATCCGAGCATCTTGTTGGCCTTTTTTATAGCTTCCCCACATTTTCTAGATGAAGACATTTCCGAGTCAACATAAACTCCTAGGTATTTTTCATAGATTCCTTCTTCAATTTCAATATTTCCCATATGATATTTATAATGCACATTTTTATTGCCTGCATGCAGTACCTTACACTTTTCTATATTAAATGTCATGCTCCCATTGTGATCTGGGGATGTTTAATCGTGGTGGTAAAAACAACTACCCGGTTAGTGGAAACATCGCTGCAGGCTTGCAGGGAAGCTAGGAAGTGAAGTGGTTTTGTAACCTTGGGCAGGGTAGTCGAAGCAGAACTTGCATAATTCCCCATCCCTGTCAAACCTGTAGTGTAGCTATAATAATAACACACAAAAAACAACAGAGACCATAAGAATGACTGTACACCAGTAATGTGTATATGGATTGGATACTGCCATTATAAAAGTATCTTCTGCAGTTATTTAGAATTAAAGACACATTCTTTGGGACAGTATATGGGGCAGAGCTGTCCCTGCCATTCACAGTGGCTGTCTAAACTTAATATTAGCTATGGGTCTTGAGTAGCTCACCATCTGTGGCTTGGAGTATCTTCCTGTCCAGCACACCCGCTGGATGTAAATAGGATTTATTTATGCCTCAACCCAGACTTTGAGTGACTTTCAGGGGACATTCATAATAGAATCACACATTGTGATTGTGCTTATTACCAGATAGAACTATTATAAAAAAAAGAAATCTTAGGCTTTCTTACATTCAGCTTGTCCACCTCGGCTGTCACTATAATGGATTGCCTGACATCTCAGTCAAATCAATATCATTAAGAAACTCAAGTGCCACCTATTGGTTCCTTGATAAAAACATACAGCTTCATTAGCACGGCCATTAGCAAACATGTTCTGTATATAGAGCACAAGGTAATTCAATTAAACAATGCTGTTATACTGTATGCATAATGCTGGTTTTAATAGAAACCAATCCCATGTGCTTTACTGGCTCATACAGTGCAGGTTTGGTGTATGATATATTCTCAACAAAAACAATATATGATATATGATTTATAGATTATTTACAGACCATATTGGGTTATTCTGATTGAGAAATCTGAATGTGTTTGCTGACCCAACTCTAAATTTAATAAGCTTCCTTTTGAGATTTAGATCTATCATTTAATGTTAAAATATGCCACAGATTCAGCAGAGTAAAAAGTACAAAATGTCTCCGAAGTCAAGGGGCATAGACAATAGAGTAGTCAGAACTAAGTGATGGAACTTTGACATGTTCTTGCTTGTGTTCCTTCCATAGGACTGAGCTCCTATACATAATGTCACTGTTGAGAGAAATTCACTGGGAAGCAATACGATGGGGAGGACGACCCTCAGCACAAGTGATGACCTATAAAATTTAAACGGAGCCTCACTGTTGCAGTTTTATCATCACTTGTAAGTGACAAAGTGTTAAAAGACAGCTGGATGGCAGGAGCAATACATTTTCCTCTGGCCACTGAAAATCTTCACCTCAGATCCTGTACCCACCACTGCCGGCATATAAAAAAGTAATCTTCTGGAGCACATAGCTTAATTCCATTGTTTTCCTCATGTAAGAATATTCTGGATCACGATCCTCAGTGACTGATAATAATAGACAGGGCTGGGGAAATGGATGAGCAAGCCAGCTGAGGGATTGTTGTGCCTGTCTGCACCAGCGTCTGGAGTAATAATTGTGTTTAACTGGAGGAGATTGAGGAGGTTTTTACCAAAGACAGTTGATCTCTTTCCATATTATTAAACAAACAGTTTTCTGGTTTAAAAGTATCACATTTTAGAATTGTGCAAATTTGTACTTGAAAGCAAATGTATACAGTATTACAGCAGTGTGAGAGGCACTTTGATTTGACTGTGAGTCACACGTTTTAGCCTCCCCTATATTGTATGAAGCTTCTGGTTTTCCAGTTGAGAATAATAATAAAAAAAAAAACACTCTGGAGGAACTATTAATTAGCCCACAACTATGGGGGTCTATTGAAGTAAGTTTCTTAACTTTAAAGCATTTCAAACTAAACCTTCAAGACTAATGTTGTTTTATTTCTGATATTATATCTATATGTATGTCTGTATGGATGTAATAATACATACATGCAAATAATATGTATGTATGTATGCATGTAAGAATGCATGAATACATGCATATGCAACGGGCAGTGCTGTGTGATACACTGCTGTTACGGATTCTGTCCCCTGTCGGTGAGATGAGATGAGGTTAAAAGCTCCACAGACTTTTTGCATTGTGGCAAAGAAAGCTTCTGGGATTCAGCTACACCACCACCCTGATCACCCTGAATTGTCATTGAGGTCAGGGTCCTCAATTCCACATTTAGTTTGTACTAAACCATAATCTTAACATATGGGAGGGGGGGGGGGGGGCAAACACTCCAGGTTTGTAATGACACAATACATGCACAATGAGACAGCTGAGGCAGTATTTGAAGTAAAATATGGCAAATCTTAATTAAAGGCTTCAAGGGAACAGAAAAGTTCAATATTTTGTGGCTGCTTTTTTGTTTCATATGCTCTCTGACATGTATGAAATGTGACTTGTAACAGGGTTGCATATACTGCATCAATTAAAATGACTATTTCAGTAGCTTGAAAATGCATTCTTAAAACAGGGTGGTATTGTGCCTTGTTGCCAAAATCATTACACCTATATGTCAACTGAGCCAGTTGGGTCCCAATCAGAGCCAAAATAACAATGTTAGAAACAAAACAAGAGCCCATAATAATGTATGACTGGTGGTCTCTTAAGGTGTGGGGGCTCTCTCCTTGGCTCAGGATCCTGCCCATCTAAATAAGTCTTCCACTCCTCTCATGTTGATGATGGCAGATCACAAAAGAAGGTATGTATTTTAATAAAAACATGTATAGGGTTAAAAGTGAACAGGGGCTCATATTTTAAAACATGCTGAGTGGATCTCAGATAATAAAGCTGGAATAAAATTAATAGGTCCTATGTAAGTAAACAGCATAAACTTTACTTTGCAAAACAGTACATTACATTTGAGTTAGAAATACCAAAGCATTTATTCTTTTGAAAGTAAAAAAGGGAGCACATTTACATAGCTGAAGAAGTGGTTGGACCATCAAGAGTCTGTTTACAATTTCTGAGGGTTACAGGCAACATACACAGAAAAAAAAACAAGTTCATAGATCCAGACACATGTATTTACCTTAATTCAGAAAGGAGACTTTTTTTGGCCCGTGGCCTTGTCCATTGAGCTCTAGAGCTGCCCGTGTGCTGGCTGACTGAGATGAATAATTATTGCTTGATGACAGCAATTGCCAGCGAGCAGGACAGGTGGCGCTCTGGGCCACATTCCCCCGCCCCGTGTACTGGCTGATTGTAGTGTAATGGTTATTGATTAATGACAGTCAAGCCAGCGCCATGACCATGGGCACTCTGGGCCAACTTCCCCATGTGGGGCTGACATTTTATGTAATGATTATTAACAGTTATGACCAGCGTCAGGGCAAGTGGCACTCTGGGTGACGTTACCCCCCCTTGTGAGCTGGCTGAACTGTGATGTATGAGTATGACAGCTATTTGCAAGCAGCAGAGCAAGTGGCACTCTTGGGGACGTTACCCCTCTCGTGAGCTGGCTGAACTGTGATGTGATCATTTATGACAACTATAGTAAGTAGGCAGCAAGAGGCACCCTGAACAAAGCACACTGCAAGGTGGAGGCGGTGGGGGGGGGGGGGAGAACCAAACAAAGAAACGATAAGGAGGCATGGGCAAGGGGCTGTTTATAGGAACATTGTGATTGCATATGTGATTAGAGGCGGATCCTCCTTTCAGAAACACAGCATAGTTTCCATAAAAAATAAATAAAAATAAATAACAAAAACATTAAACAGCCATGCAAACAGTTATAAGTGTCATTAGTCCTGGGTTAACACTGCTGCTTGATTTATTAATGCACCACTTTGGATATGGAAGTTTATGGTTTCTTTTATCTGTGTGGTTTTAGAAAGGACAGTTGTTGTGAGCCAGCACATGCATGTTTTTCATGGAAAGGCTCATTTATTGGCAGCATTTAAAGATTTATTTAATTAGATAATTCTTACATCCTGTTACTGTTTAGTATTCCATTGATTTGATCTACTACATAGCCTAGTTAACGTCGCAGACAATAAAACATTTGAATTACAACTGCATTAACAGGTAACAGGAGACAACTATGTTGAAACACAGCATTTGCCCTTTGTCCTAACTATCATTTTGGTTGCATGATTTACACAACAACATTTTCTGTAGGGGTTGAGGGTATGCATATAACAAAGGCAATGCCAAATGGCCTGACTCACTTACAATCCAAGTGCCATAGATACTATTGACAGTATGGAAGCAATTTTATGAAATAAACAAGCGAATGAAAGAGTGCTCTATATCTTTTCAATTTGTGTTTGCTTTCAGAAATCGAAGGGTATTTATTCACCGTGACAAGGGACTGTTTGCACTGTAAACCTGCTTGGTAAATAGTTAACTTCAGCAATTCTCCTGGCAGTGGTGTTTCATTACATTATAAGGTGCTCACGTCTAAATCCCCCTGCACTCAATGACCATAGTAACAGGCTAACTCTCCCAATCTGCTTATTGATACCCATATCAGGGTTTTGTTTTAGATGGAGGTTTAGCCAATAAAGGCGCTCCGCGCGGAGTGCAGGATGTGCCCTATAGCCTAGAGATCTCGAATTCGAATCCAGGCTATGTCACAGCCGACCGTAACCGGGAGTTCCTAGGGGGCGGTGCACAATTGGCTGAGCACTGCCCGGGTAGGGAGGGCTTAGGTCGGCAGGGGAATCCACGGCTTACCGCGCATCAGCGACCCCTGTGGCCGATAGGGCGCCTGTGGTTCTGCAGTGGAGCCATCAGATTTGTGTTGTCCTCTGGCACTATAGGTCTGGTGGCATCGCAGTGGATCTGCAGTGCGAAAAATGACGGCTTGGCAGGAGCACGTTTCGGAGGACGAGTGTTCCAGCTGCTGTTTCCCGAGTCGGCAGGGGGGTTGCGAGCGGTGAGCCGAGGATACAGATAAATAATAATTGGGCATACTAAATTGGGGAAAAAACCGGGGTAAAAAAATTGGCGACGACTAAATTTATAAAAAAAAAAAAATAGATGGAGGTTTAGTGTCACTGTCCACAATCAGTGTCCTTTCATTCACTTTCATTAAGCCCTGTGCTTTCCTGACAAAGGATAACAAATGGACACTGTTGGCCCCTAATGCGTTTTCGACTGGAAGGCTTGCTCCGTTCCTCTGTGAACAAATTCCAATTATTTGTTATTTTAATATGACTGGTCAGACAGATTAAAAAAAATGTATGACCATTATTCATCAATATCTTCTTTTTTTGCTTGCATTAATATTTTCATATCATTATTACTCCCCCCTATGATGTATGTGTTTGCTAAGTGAGACCTTGGGAAGATAGTCCTATTAAATGCTTCAAATCAGAATTTGATTACATGGCTCCTTACTGCTCGGGCCTTTACTATTCATTATAATGTGTGTTGATATGATCGTTGCAGAACACTGTAGAAGAAAATTATGACATTACTTTTCCCTGTTTTAGATGACAAATACATCAGTGATAAAGGGCAACATTTGTAAAATGCTAAAATGATGATCATGCATAGTTTCTGTGCTCAAACACACACTGATGAAGGCATCAGCTGAAATGTTTGTCTGCTTCAGTTAGCTTTACCTTATCATTGCTGGAGTATTTTTTGAGTTACAAATGAGCTTCAGTTGTATCACTTTAAGGGCAGAAGACAAGATAGACCACCAGTTGGTGTTGAAAACATCAGCGTTTAATTAGTCTTTCTCAGAGTCTTCAATGCTGAAATGAGTTTTAGAACATATTTTATGTACAGTATACTTCCAGCTTCTTTACAGAGTTCTCAGAAATGGAAACACCAACAGTACACAAATGTCTTTGTTGTTATTGCATTTATTTAATTATAAAATATAATTTTAATTGAAGGTTATTATGGCTAAACAAGTATATATTTTACCAAGTGCTATTTAACACAGTACTCGAGTGATGGTGGTAAGTCCTAACTTTTAAACGACTGAGAGAAAGAAATGGGGTTGTCCCTATCATGTATTATTTCATGTATTATGCTACTATCATGTATTATGCACTTTCCACTGTATTTAATGTATTATGCTTTTTTTTTACTGTATATCATGTATTATGTATTTCTCTGTATTTAAAGTATTATGGATTTTCTTGTTGTTACTGCATCTTGTAAAGCGCTTTGAGATGGTGGTCAACTATGAAAGGCACTATATAAAATAAAGATTGATTGGTTGATTGATTGATAGAAGTGCTTTTCTCACCGTGCACAATATTTCAATTAGTCATGTGCTAGTACTCATTGTTATCCAACCAAGGCAGTTGCATCTATAAACGCGTAAGTCAAATGTATTGCATAGGAGAGGGAAACAAACTCATGACTATAATAGGGACTAAACTATGACAGATAATTGGTAGTTAAAGGGTACAGACTATAGGTCATAGACCAAGATACAGAGAGCACACAGTATGTTAGGCAAAGGCCAGCGTAGAGTGCAATACATAAGAGATGCCCTTGTTTGTGATTATGAATCTGTCCAGAACATTTACTTGTGACCAATAATAAGAAGAAGAATGTCATTCAGAAACTGATCATTGCCAAAGAAGACCATATACGTAATTACTTTTTGTACATGTCATGAGACTGAATACTGATTTTTTTTCACTTTTGTCAAACCAAGTTCAGAAAATAGAGCCTTCAGAATGTTTTTTCTGCTGTTAAGTTACACTCATAGTAGGGCACATTTCAGCATGAGAAATAGAAGACCCTTTCTTCCTCAAGAAAGAAGACATTGGGAATAACTTCCAGTCAAAACACATGTCAGTTACACATGCCAAGTACTCTGTTTGCTTTACTATATAATCTCTGTGCTTCGCATCTTGTTATACTGAATTTGACCAACACTCATAAAGACATTAGCCAAAATGCTTGTCATTTCTCATACAGACGTGCTCAAATTTGTTGGTACCCTTACAGCTCATTGAAATAATGCTTCATTCCTCCTGAAAAGTGATGAAATTAAAAGCTATTTTATCATGTATACTTGCATGCCTTTGGTATGTCATAGAATAAAGCAAAGAAGCTGTGAAAAGACATGAATTATTGCTTATTCTACAAAGATATTCTAAAATGGCCTGGACACATTTGTTGGTACCCCTTAGAAAAGATAATAAATAATTGGATTATAGTGGTATTTCAAACTAATTAGTTTCTTTAATTAGTATCACACATGTCTCCAATCTTGTAATCAGTCATTCAGCCTATTTAATGGAGAAAAGTAGTCACTGTGCTGTTTGGTATCATTGTGTGCACCACACTGAACATGGACCAGAGAAAGCAAAGGAGAGAGTTGTCTGAGGAGATCAGAAAGAAAATAATAGACAACCATGGTAAAGGTAAAGGCTACAAGCCCATCTCCAAGCAGCTTGATGTTCCTGTGACAACAGTTGCAAATATTATTAAGAAGTTTAAGGTCCATGGAACTGTAGCCCACCTCCCTGGGCGCGGCCGCAAGAGGAAAATCGACCCCAGATTGAACAGAAGGATAGTGCGAATGGTAGAAAAAGAACCAAGGATAACTGCCAAAGAGATACAAGCTGAACTCCAAGGTGAAGGTACATCAGTTTCTGATCGCACCATCCGTCGCTTTTTGAGCGAAAGTGGGCTCCATGGAAGAAGACCCAGGAGGACTCCACTTTTGAAAGAAAAACATAAAAAAGCCAGACTGGAATTTGCTAAAATGCATATTGACAAGCCACAATCCTTCTGGGAGAATGTCCTTTGGACAGATGAGTCAAAACTGGAGCTTTTTGGCAAGTCACATCAGCTCTATGTTCACAGACGAAAAAATGAAGCTTTCAAAGAAAAGAACACCATACCTACAGTGAAACATGGAGGAGGCTCGGTTATGTTTTGGGGCTGCTTTGCTGCGCCTGGCACAGGGTGCCTTGAATCTGTGCAGGGCACAATGAAATCTCAAGACTATCAAGGCATTCTGGAGCGAAACGTACTGCCCAGTGTCAGAAAGCTCTGTCTCAGTTGCAGGTCATGGTTCCTCCAACAGGATAATGACCCAAAACACACAGCTAAAAGCACCCAAGAATGGATAAGAACAAAACATTGGACTATTCTGAAGTGGCCTCCTATGAGTCCTGATCTGAATCCTATCGAACATCTATGGAAAGAGCTGAAACTTGCAGTCTGGAGAAGGCACCCATCAAACCTGAGACAGCTGGAGCAGTTTGCTCAGGAAGAGTGGGCCAAACTACCTGTTAACAGGTGCAGAGATCTCACTGAGAGCTACAGAAAACATTTGATTGCAGTGATTGCCTCTAAATGTTGTGCAACAAAGTATTAGGTTAGCGGTCCCATCATTTTTGTCCGTGCCATTTTCATTTGTTTTATTATTTACAATATTATGTTGAATAAAAAATCAAAAGCAAAGTCTGATTTCTATTAAATATGGAATAAACAATGGTGGATGCCAATTACTTTTGTCAGTTTCAAGTTATTTCAGAGAAAATTGTGCATTCTTTTTGTGGAGGGGTAGCAACAAATTTGAGCACGTCTGTATGCTTTGCATATCAAGTGCATGAGGCTAGATAAAAATAGAAGTTATGACTTACACCAGACCCACTGGCATATTTTTTTTTTTAAATCAGGGAGCAAAAACAACATCTGGAACATCTGAAAAGATTGAGAGAATGCATGCATCTTCCCCTGCATTTTATTTCTGAGCCTGTAGCCCTGCAGGCACACATATGGTAAGAATTTATTAGAGAAAAGTATCTTTGAGTCCTTAGAGCTCTCTAGTTCATTAGGTAATAAACATCCAATGAGTTCAGGTAAAGACAGGATTTTCTTAAACTATAGGATGAAACATTAAACTTTAGGGCTTTTTTTGGCTTTTGAGTTATTTTCATTGTTGAGTATTCTCATCAATACAAAACTGAGTTTTAAAGGAGTGTCTAGAGGAGGCGCTGGTAGGTGGTCAGGGACTGGGCTGTCCTGACATCCAAGGAAGGTCGTGCCACAACTGCAGGGCGAGGGTGGAGAAGGAGCGGGCTCTGGAGGCAGGGGAGTGTAGAGGAGCTACAGCCAGTCTTCTAGTGCTAGAGGTAGCTGGGTGCAGTCTGGTCAAGGCATTGGTTGGCGAGTACAAGAGTCTTGAACTGGATGCGAGCAGTGATCTGGAGCCAGTGGAGTAAGCGGGGAAGAAGCGAGGCAGAGAGAACACCAGGCGAGCAGCAGAGTTCTGGATAAGCTGGAGCAGACGGGTGGCGGACGCAGGGAGGCCGGCCAGGAGGGAGTAGCAGTAGTCTAGGAGGGAGAGTAACAGGGCCTGGACGAGGAGTTGCGTGGAGTAGTTGGTGAGGAAGGGTCGGATTCTTCATATGTTGCTCAAGAATAATCGGCAGGTGCATGCAAGAGTGGAGATGTGCTGGGAGTAGGAGAGGCAGGGGTCCAGGGTTACTCTGAGGTTCTTAGCTGAGGAGGAGGGAGAGAGTGTGGTAGATTCCAGAGGAATGGAGATAGAGAGATCAGAGGAGGGGGAAGATGAACTCAAACAATGCCCTGTGGTAAAGGTCATGGTGAAAGCACATTGGCAAAGCAAGCCTGGAAAACCCACACCTGTCTGCCCATGAAACACACACCTCTCCTACTGATTGAGAAAATTCTCTTCCAAGCTGTCTCAGCTGGTTTCAAAAACTTGTAAGGCACCCAAGATTCTTGATAATTGGCGAAACCAGCCATCTAAGTTCTGTGAACATATAACCAATAAAGCACTAAGAAAATAAAAGAGACAGTTTCAAACAATCACAACAATATACCAGTTAAAAGGTTATTGGGATGTCTTCCAATGCCAGTGTTGTAAAAATTGGATTGTAAAAAAGCTGCACTTTCTCTCTTGGTTCACGAGAGTAAACCCTGTTTGTCCTTGAAAGCCTATATCCAATGTACCTTTCAGAATGATTTATTAGATGTTATTGTTGCAGTTTTCAATATTGTTCAATACCGACCTGCTGATTACCACTCACCACTCTGCTTTACTTCTATCATGCGCTTTTATTTGCCAGCTCCTGAGGCTAAAACAGTTTAATTGGTTTAGAGAGGTGTTTGCACCCTTTTATCTATGACAAATTTCATCAAAATACAAATAACCCCAGAGCTAAAGGTAATCCCCAGTGTTTTTCCACAGAAGTACATTGTGCATCTCAACCATGATAGGACTAAAAAACCCTCCACAGCCCTGCTCTAAGTATTCAGCAAGTTCTTGCTGCTCAGATAAAATAAGGAATTGTTATGTCTTGTGCACTCTGTAACAGGTTTTTCAATGTTTTCAGTACATTTTACTTTATTGCTCATTCTGTCAGAGATAACATGTCTATATACTGTACATCCTTGAAATGGATTGTCATATCTTAATTTCTCCATAATACTCTACAGCTGTACTAAACAATTAAGTATTGCAGTAGAAAACCAAGCCCATTTATTTCTGACATTTTCCAACTTGCAAAAATATCAGCACACAAAATATATGTAATATGATTTTATGCCTTTTGCAGATCTGAAAATACTGATCTCATTTTATTTTATTACACTTGTAAATTCCGTCCCAAAGCATTAATACTCTATAACTTCATATCTTTTTTCACATACAACTATAAAAATTAAAAAAGGCTGCAATCTGTAAGGTCCTATTTAATGGTTAATTATAACATTGTTTGAACTCTCCACCAAGTTCCTTTATATGAATTCTCTTTTGCTGTGTTTCCGGTTCTGGCTTCTGAAACACATGACATAATGGAAGCATAGAATCCTTACAGGAACCCACACTGAGGTACAGCGAGATGGTGAGATGCAGAATTTTGAAAAGTCCTACTGCTTGTTGTTTTAAATTGTGTTCACAATCTTGCCTTTCATTTGAATATCTATAAAACACCTTCAAACAAGGTCAAAACTATAATAAACTTGAAGAAGACTTCTCAGATAAAATGAAATTCAATAATGTATCATCTGAGGAACACTGCATAAACAATGCTGAGATGCCAACAGTGCTGGAGCCTTTTCTGCTGGGTGCTTTGCATTACCAACCGTCTTTGAGATCCTATAATACTGATCTGTTGGTGGTTCTAAAAAGTTTTGTAAAGTTACAGAAATGCCAGCACATTTGTGTCTTTTTTTAATGGAGATTGAAACCTGCTTTTAACTGGGAAGCATCTTAGGGATGCTGAGTAGGAAACACACATCATCTCCTCTTTGAAAGATATGCACAAGTATTTTAATGAGTACAATAGTACCCCAAAATGTTCCATTAATTAGTGAGTGTTTTGAATTCTGCATTCTTCAGCTATCGTGGATTAAATGAAGCTCATTCTATTTAGGTAGATCGGTGGTGTTCTTCTATTTTTACAGTTTCACAGTAACTTAGAAATTAAAGTTGTTTCAGCACTGTGACACAGACAGCTCCTGGGTGCTCAATCCTAAAAGTAATGTTTATAGATGTGTTGTCTTCCTGGTTCGTTCTATAGGGAAATAGAGACTTATATCTCTGAATTGGGATTGTTTTCCCTTTTGTCTAAGACTGGATTGTACACCTCCTCTAGTGGAAAATCTTTAGATATAAACATTGCTCCACACTGACACCAAACTGAATCATTGAAGAATATAATCAGTGTGCTGCACCTTGATGGATGAGGCTTGCCTGAAGCATATATTTTTGTCTTAAGAAACCCCAGATAGTCTCATTCGTGTTTCTCATCTCTTCTACATTCTAGAAGTAAACATTTTATCAGAAGTTGCTATAGACCCTCACTACACATTTGAACCATTTTTATAACAACAACTTAAGTAACATATCTGCAGAAAAGGTATTAAAACAGCGAGTGCATACAGGAAGTCTAAATATGTACAGCAGTTCACAGATAGATTGCCCTGAATTGAAGATGTTTGATCTAATTTCTTGTATGGTTTCCTAGTAGTTCACTGTTGTATTAGTTGTTATCACTGAAATTTTTCTGGTTTATTTTACTGGTCACTGAGATGGAGAGATGTAATTCCTAATGATTCAAGTAGAAGTCCAATTCACAGCTAGTCTGTTCTGCACTAAGAGGTTTTAAACCTTTTGAACTAATATCAAAATAGATTTCAATACAGATTAATAATACTGTATCTGAGGCTCCCGAGTGGCGCATCTGGTAAAGGCGCTCCACGTGGAGTGCAGGATGTGCCCTATAGCCAGGATGTCACTGGTTTGAGTCCAGGCTATTCCATTGCCAACCGTGGACGGGAGCTCCAAAGGGGCGGCGCACAATTGGCCGAGCGCCGTCCGGGGGGGGTGGGGGGGGTGGGGGGGGTCCTTGACCAGGCTGTCCTCGGCTCACAGCGCACCAGCGACCCATGTGGTCTGGCGGGGCACTTGCAGGCTTGCCTATAAGCTGCGTTGTCCTCCAACGCTGTAGCTCTGAGGTGGCTGCATGGTGGGCCTGCAGTGTGTAAAGAAGCGGGCGGCTGACGGCACACGCTTTGGAGGACAGCATGTGTTCATCTTCGCCCCTCCCGAGTCAGCGTGGGGGTGGTAGTGGTGAGCTGAGCCTAAAAATAATTGGGCATTCTAAATTGGGAGAAAATAATCAAATAATTGGCAAATACTAAATTAAAAAAATAAATAAATAAAAACTGTACCTTAAACCTGGAGTGTACTGGAAGTAAATAAAAAGCAATCACAGGTGTTATTTAAACATGTTTTATATTTGCCAAGCCCTTTCTTGCTTTAGTAAACACACACAGAATCATCACAGTATGATATGATACAGCAGATCTTGGTAGAACTGAGCTCAAGTCAAGAAACACAAACTGTAACCTGTCACATTTTTTTTAATCCAGTTTCACCATTAACACAAGACACCACAGCATGCCTATATATATATATATATATATATATATATATATATATATATATATATATATATAAGATACAAATACTACCAAGGTAATGTACAATCACATCTTTTTGTTGTATAATGGTACATACTGTTAGCACAGGTATTATAAAATTATAGAGCTGACATCAAGGTAATAATTGTTACATTTAAAACACAGTAACCCCAAACACCTCACAGCAACAATAAATTATAAGAACATAAGAAAGTTTACAAACGAGAGGAGGCCATTCAGCCCATCTTGCGCGTTAGGTTGTTAGCAGCTTATTGATCCCAGAATCTCATCAAGCAGCTTCTTGAAGGATCCCAGGGTGTCAGCTTCAACAACATCACTGGGGAGTTGGTTCCAGACCCTCACAATTCTCTGTGTAAAAAAGTGCCTCCTATTTTCTGTTCTGAATGCCCCTTTATCTAATCTCTGACTGCTTTTTTTTCACACTGCGGATTCACCATGCAGCCACCCAAGAGCTACAGCGGGCAGCTTACAGGCAAGCCCACAGGCGCCCAGCCAGACTACAGGGGTCACTGGTGCACGGTGAGCTGAGGACACCCTGGCCAACCTAGTCCTCCCTCTCCCCAGGCGACACTCGGCCAATTGTGCGCCGCCTCCTGGGAGCTCCCGTCCACGGTCGGCTGTGGAATAGCCTGGACTCGAACTCGCGACGTCCAGACTATAGAGCGCATCCTGCACTCCACGTGGAGCGCCTTTACTGGATGCGCCACTCGGGAGCCCCGGTACCTAAGGGTCTTGGAGCAATACTTACATTTTAGGACCCACATCCCCTATAAGGTAAAGGGTTAGGCTAAAGTTCGAATAAACCTCATCAGTTACCCCTCGTCTGGCTATTTGCCAGAAGTAAGTAGGGTGCTTGTGACAAGATGACAGAGGTTTGAGACTCAGAGACAGTTTTAAAGTTCAAAATAAAGTTTAATAAACAAAAATAATCAAATAAATAGGCACAAGGGCCAAACAAAAAGGTTTTAAACATAAAATAAACACAAAACAAAAAGCAAAACTTACAAAAATAAAGGTTTCCAGGCTGGGCGTTGCCTTCACTGGATTCAAAAACAAAAAAACAGCACACACAAAACACTGGCTCCCTCTCCTTCCAGAACTCTCTCTCTAGCCAGGGCCTCTCCCCTGGCTTTTATCCCCTGTGGCTGGAGCCCAATTAATCAATAATTGCTGATTATTCAATTAGGGCTCCAGCCACGTTCTCACATGTTTTCCTGGCAGGGATGAATTTAACCCCCTCCCTGCCAGTCCCAACCACGTTCATAAAGACGGGCCAGTCCCCCATCACATATCCCCCCCCTTGTGCCAAGCACAACATGGCCTAAATGGCCACCTCCCCCCTCAGTCTCAGTCCCGGAAGAGGGGGAAGCACAGTGTCCATGGGGGTGGCCATGGTGGGAGGTCCAGCACCCCCCAATTCTTCGTGGCCGGCAGCTCCCTCCCTCGGCGGCTCCGGCCACACACTATCCTGCCGCGAAAGTGCAGCTGGGGGAGCTGATCTCCTGACCTCCCCCCCCCCCTCTTCATGGCCGGCAACTCCCTTCCGTGGGGCTCCGGCCACAGTGTAGTGACCCCAGGCGAAGCAGGATCCCCGAAGACCCCAGGCGACGGCAGCAGCAGCGGACCCTCGGGAGGCGACGGCAGCGGCAGCAGCGGACCCTCGGGAGGCGACGGCAGCGGCAGCAGCGGACCCTCGGGAGGCGACGGCAGCGGCAGCAGCGGACCCTCGGGAGGCGACGGCAGCGGCGGACCCTCTTCTTCTGGCTCTCGGGACGGCGGCTCCTCCCCCTCTGGCTCTCGGGACGGCGGCTCCTCCCCCTCTGGCTCACGGGACGGCGGCCCCTCCCCCTCTGGCTCACGGGACGGCGGCCCCTCCCCCTCTGGCTCACGGGACGGCGGCTCCTCCCCCTCTGGCTCACGGGACGGCGGCCCCTCCCCCTCTGGCTCTCGGGACGACGGCGGCTCCTCCCCCTCTGGCTCTCGGGACGGCGGCTCCTCCCCCTCTGGCTCACGGGACGGCGGCCCCTCCCCCTCTGGCTCACGGGACGGCGGCTCCTCCCCCTCTGGCTCACGGGACGGCGGCCCCTCCCCCTCTGGCTCACGGGATGGCGGCTCCTCCCCCTCTGGCTCTCGGGACGGCGGCTCCTCCCCCTCTGGCTCACGGGACGGCGGCCCCTCCCCCTCTGGCTCACGGGACAGCGGCTCCTCTCCCTCTGGCTCACGGGACGGTGGCTCCTCCCCCTCTCCAGACAATGGTGGTGAAGGCGGTGATGTTGGAAGTGGTGGGGTGGCTGCTGAGGACGGGGTTTGCAGCTGCTCCTTGTCCGGGTTGTGGGGGCATTCTGCCCAGCTGTGGCCATCCGCCTCACAGCGCCCACACCAGTCAGCTGGTGGCCCATCTGGACAGGACCTCCACCGATGATCCTCCTTCCTGCACCACGGGAAGAGGCTCGCTGGGTCCTCCTACAGGGTTTGGGGTGGTGGTGGCAGCTGCTGCTTCTGTTACTGTCTCTGTCTTCTCTTCTTGCCCATTTTTTTTTTTTTTTCAAAAAAAAACCTCCCAAAATTCAAAAAAAAAAAAAAAAAAAAATACTGCCCTGAGCCTCCAGGTGGTGTTATCCCGTTTCTGACACCAAATGTGACAAGATGACAGAGGTTTGAGACTCAGAGACAGTTTTAAAGTTCAAAATAAAGTTTTTTAATAAACAAAAATAATCAAATAAATAGGCACAAGGGCCAAACAAAAAGGTTTTAAACATAAAATAATCACAAAACAAAAAGCAAAACTTACAAAAATAAAGGTTTCCAGGCCTAGCGTTGCCTTCACTGGATTCAAAAACAAACAAACAGAAAAACAGCACACACAAAACACTGGCTCCTTCTCCTTCCAGAACTCTCTCTCTAGCCAGGGCCTCTCCCCTGGCTTTTATCCCCTGTGGCTGGAGCCCAATTAATCAATAATTGCTGATTATTCAATTAGGGCTCCAGCCACATTCTCACATGTTTTCCTGGCAGGGAGGAATTTAACCCCTCCCTGCCAGTCCCAACCACGTTCATAAAGACAGGGCAGTCCCCCGTCACAGTGCTCCTAGTATTTTTTTCTGAAAAGCCCTATTCAATACGAGTAGAACCAGGTGCTACACATGATGGTAGCATCTAAATTGCACCCAGGGTGATTTTTCTGGTCAAGGTCCCTTTCTCACTTTAGGTTGACCTTTGTAAAGTCACAGGTCAAAGGGGACATTTAAAAAAAAATAATGGCTATCATTTCTGAACTCAGCATGTCAGAAAACCCCCAGGTGAATTTTTCTAAAAAAATCTGAGACGGACGGGCAACGGAATGTCCTTTATCTGGTTGAGTTGGCATGGAATGACCCTTATATATTTTATTTGTGTTTGATTTCATAGACAATACTTTTTTCCCCCTGTGTCTGTCTCTTGGAATCTAGGCTTTGTCAGTTTCTGAAGCCTGGTATGCAATCTTGGATTATGGTACAAACTACTACAACCTCTTCAACCTTGTGGAAGGTAAGAAAAATCATTCTCAACCTCTATCTGTAACATTGATCGTACAAACATTTGTTTAACTTTTGTTTGTTCTGTTTTCTTGACAGGAAGTGGCTTAAACCAATCCCCAGGATACAAAGAAGTGACTAACAATGTTATATGCACTCAGCACACTACAGCTAATTGCAGCATTTACTGAGTTTCTCTTGTGAGTGGTAATTAAACATGTGACACATTGTATGAAGAGCTTTGAAATAACTCAGACCTATTCACAGCCCAATTCTTTGCCTTACAATATATCTGCATCGCACAATACTGCCATTACAGAAATTAGTTATAAGTAAAAGAAAGAGGCGGTCAGTAATATTTCAAAAGTAATGATATTCTTCCATGTGATCGTGATAGGCTTGTTTTCTTTTAGACCCGTTTTTTAAAACTGATTTGTTTAGAGCAGTGATTCCAAAAACAGGATGTTTTTAAGGTAGCTGCAGCACAAACAAACATATTATTTCACAGGTCAAAGGGGAATTTAAAAAAAAATAATGGCTATCATTTCTGAACTCAGCATGTCTGAAAACCCCCAGGTGAATTTTTCTAGGAAAATCTGAGACGAACGGGCAACAGCACTGGTTGAGTTGGCATAGAATGACCCGTATATATTATATATATATATATATATATATATATATATATATATATATATATATATATATATATATATAATTAGAGTGGCTCCTCGGGTGAAGGGTTGTTTTAAGGGTTCATTAATCTACTTTGAAATGTAATTTAAAGTGGTCTGTAGATAAAACTATAGGTTGTAGTAAGAACTAAAAACAACAGTTACAGTAAAACATGGCATCGGATATGAATTAATTTAAATAAAACAAAAAACAAACACAACAATTTGCAATGATTGAGAGATGTATCCTTTCCTGTTCTGTAATTCCAGTCTGGTGTTATGTGTTGTCTTTTTTTATTAAATGGTGCTGCAACAAATACATATAGGCAGGATCATATAGTTTGTTTGGATGTATTGGTTTGTTGTTTTAATAAATAATCCTTACTTGCCATAGCCCAAGCAAACCACAACTACATAACAGATTTCTAAATAAACACTTACAACGACATGGCAATTGGTATTGGCCCGGTAGGGAAGCAGTCTGAACGTGAGGTCATCAACATATTTCTTCACTGGAGTGGTGTGCTTTGCCTTTATAAAATGTACATCAGAAGACTCCAACTGAAGTAAATGAAACAAAGTTATCTGCACTATTTGTGAGTGTACCACACTATTCTACACATGTCAAAGCCATTTGCACTTCTGTGTCATATTACAAAACCATGTCATTGTGAAACTTTTTCTGACCAGTAGTTGTCCACATTGCTACAGTGATTATAGCAGGATTTTATTTTTACATTCGCCCTGACCTAGACATGTGCTTTCTTTAAAATTATCCTTCCAACCCAAATACAGCAGGGATTGAAATCTTTCTATCCGTTTAACATTTCTCTCCTCCATGAGCGCAGTTGTCTGCCATGGTCCACTGTTTTATCTGGGTTACCAATGCGTTAGCATTATTTAGGATCCTTTCCTTGTTCCTCAGCACCATCTAGTGGAAGTCTTTGTAAGCGTCAGCATTACACAGTAGCACAGCCTCTGAATGACCAGCATCATGGGGCTGACAGCTGACAATGAAGTGTTTCACCAGCAAGGAGAGACATACAGGGTGTCTCAATATTACTGTGGGTCCACTAATACCACACAAGGATGATGATCAAATCACTGTAAAAGTATACTGTGAGATTACATTTTAAATTATGGTGGAGCTGACCTTACACAGTAGCTGTTTTTAAGAAGCACAAAACAAATAACCACTGTGAAAACAATATGACTTTTTGTGGAAGTGTTAGTGTAATATTTGCATTCATATATATATGAATTCAAGTTAAGAGATCAATAAGAGCTATGAATTTTTATAGTTGAATTGCTGGTGTTAATTATAAATGGAACTTATGTTATGGTTAAATGAAGTTGGTCATGAGCAGCACTTCTATTCACTTTGGAAATATGGGCATGTAATCCAGTCTGTGAGTAACTCTTGATTTTTTAAAGGAACTATTTCAACATGAATGTATGGTAGAGTTTAACTAAAAAAAATCAATATTGCTTTTCAGGGAGCAAAGCCACATCAACTACTCTCAGATTTGACTACCAGATTCAACGATTGAGAATCTTATACTGTAGTCACACCTAGTTTCAGGAAGTCTAAATAGTGTCAGTAAAACCTACATGTAACTGGACTGGACTATTATTATTACCACAAAAGTTTGAATTGTGTTGCATACATTTACATGCATGGATGAAGCATATAATCAGATAACATGGTAGAGTATACACTCTTAAAAATATATCTTTCCATACATACATATTTATAAACGTATGTTAAATAAAGTATGATGAAGCGATCCAAATGCATACTGTAAATATTTTCCAATTGCGCCCTAGTAGTAACATGACCGCAGTCGTGAAAGCAAAAGTCCCAAATATTATGGTGGTCAGCAAATACAGCCTGAAATACATTTTGCTTTCTGTAATAATTCTTGCTCCCGGTTGTTTGAAGAAAATATAATAGTATGAATGTTGTCAAAGTTGTAAGTTTTGTTTCCTCGTGAAAGTTTAAACATGTCCTTGAAGCATTATATAGATAAACAAAACGATCACAGTACTTTCACAGCGACGAAGGACCATCAAAACAATTATCTGACGGTACAGCTGGAAGTGTTTTTAAAATAGAGGAGAGACCTCTTGTGGAAAAGTCGAGAATTGCACTGCTCTGTCAGTACTGATAACTAAATACATTCTATAAAAATATGAATGACCTTTTCAACGTTTCTTTCACTGTGAAAATGTTGTCGTTACTTGATTAGATAATGCTGTAATGTTCTGGTTTGATCTTATACAATTTTGTATTTTGAGTTTCAATCTATCACATAATAACAATCGTGCACAGATTTGTGAGGAAATCCGAAACGTATGAGGAATTATGAGAATCTATTTTCAAAATAATTAATTCAAAACAGTATTGTGGCAAGCTCTGTATTTATTTAACACTGATTAAACAATGGGCTGTGGTATCAAGTCACATAAATACACTTTAGTATATTTTATTTTGTCAAATAAAATATTTACAATAGAAATACAACACGAAAAAAAAAAATGATTGAGTCACAAGCACAGCTACTGTTAATTTCCCTTGTAAAATCTTACTGTAGTATGAGTATGCCACAGTAAAGGCATAGCAAAGAGCAGTAGAGCATACTGAATGCATGCCAACGCACAGACAAGCCACTCACTAGCATGCGTGCTAAAGTGGTGTTCACAGAAATTGCATCACCTCGTACTTTCTCTCATCATTACCCGGTTTACATCAAAATATGGTTCAAAGGTTTCCTGCTGCATACCATGGTCATGGTGAAAGCACAACCAATGTAGAAGTACATCATGGTTAAAACAGTGTAGGTTGTGATATGGTAAACCGTTTCTAAGGACTCTTTTTCATAGTTTCATGTAACCAGTCTAATCTCACTGAAAGATGGTTTGACAGTAATCCTGATGAAGCATCTGTTGGTTTTTTATAAGTGTTCTTGCACTCTGTAAAGTTGCACAGTAATACAGTAATGCTTTACTGGGGTATCTGGGATTTATCTGGCTTTCTTGCCTGTGCTTTCAATATACATTTTCCTATCGTTTTACTGTGGTATAGGGGACAAAAAAGTGCCATGTAATGCTTCCCAATAAACCTTCTATCCTGGAATCAATACAAAATCCCTGAATACTGTCCAGATGAGAAAGAAGGGCACAGCTATCACAGGTCAACACTGTCAAATATCCTTTCTTACTTCTTGTTAAAATGATTAACAGTGGATTTAAATTATATGAAATGCACTTCTAACATCTATGCTGTTTTTTTTTTACTAAAGGAAAGATAGGCTTCTTTAAACTTCATAGTCGTGTATATCTAAGTTAATTATCTACCTTAGCATTGGAAGACAAGCGTAACATGACCAATAAGTTGCCACCTGTTCCATCAAAACATTACACATAAAAGACAACATTCCTCCGCTCAGGAGAACAACCGCCAAGAAAAGGTGTTAAAACCAAGTCTCGCCCAGGACAACTGGAAGCTGCTAGAGACTGGAAAATGCTGGCAGATGTTGGTCAACGGCTTATTTTTATTAGAGCATGTATGAAGCAACCCACTACTTCACCCCTCCCTCACCCCCCCCCCCCCAAAGGAGAGTAAACAAGTAAACACAGAAAATGAGGGCTAACTTTGTGTAACCTTATTTACTTGGCCCCCTTCGTTTATACAGGAAAAGTCCTCAGTGCTTTGGCAAAGTTCAAGGCAGAGTTTAATGTTTTGTAATATTTCCAAATTTGCCTGTCAACAATAAAGAACAACAGGAATCAAGGACTATATATATATATGTGTGTGTGTGTGTGTGTGTGTGTGTGTGTGTGTGTGTGTGTGTCTGATTAAATTAATCAGGAAGTAAGAAGAAATGCAAGAAATACATACTCTTTTAAGAGACACGTGTGATCATCTTGTGATACAGACTGAATGTATAAATCAGGCAGATAAAATGAAACGTTTACTGATTCAAATGTGTGGGTGTGTTACTATAGTGTAACATAACAAAAAGCTGTTGTCACAGAACATTCCACAATACTTGGCAGCTGAGGATCTGCTGGTCATGGGGATAGGATAAGATTTGACACAAGACAAATTGCAACTTCATGACATCTAATGATTGTTCTGCATTTCCAATGATCTTTATTAACACAAAAGAGAACTTAAAACCACCAAGGAATGCTTTTTATAAAGCCAGGACTTTATTCACCAGTAGGCTGTCCTGTTTGCCAGCATATAAATAATAATAATAATAATAATATGCAAATAATTTTATTTTTAACCTTAAACATATTTTCTTGATATCAGTGGGACAGAAACTTAACTGTTTATAATTCCAATGTCTTGTACTTTATTTTATTGTGCACATTTTAGGGTCTGTATAGATCCAAGGACATTCCCAATGGAATTGATACGAGACTCAGAAGTACTGCCATCACGGTTGCTGTTTAATTTCCAATTTTATTGCCAAATAAACGTTGGGTTTGTCTATTATCTGTTTTTCTTTCCAACCACATTACAGTATGTTAAAATGGGGATCATGCAATCAAACGTCATGAATCTTTTTATGTTCTGTGCTTTTCCCTACAGCTGTCCTACAAACTATTTGGAAATGATGCAAGTACCCTATTGGACAATAAGAGAAAGAATCAAAGTGGATGATCCAAATCAGAACAAACACCTGGTTGTCAAACTGCTGCATCAGCAGTGATACAGTATGTGCAGCACTGGTTACATGAGGACTGTGAAATGTTTAAGAAGATGTTTGCTAGGCTCAGTGAGTGAAGGGTACAATTTATTGATTATTTCAGGTTCAGTTCATCCACCATCCAGACTGGTCAAAAAGTCTTGGGCCCCATATCATGTCATAATAAATGACCTCGTGGAACAATCTAACTATAATTATTATACTATTAATTATAGTTTTAATGAAATGCCAATACGAAAAACACATCACATTCTCCCCTGTAGCTTTCAATTCATGTATTTTTCAGTCTGCTTTTACATCTATTATGTCTTGTCCAGCATGCTTAATCTTCAGTGGGCTAATACATAGAAAGTATAGGTAAACAAGCATTTTGACTCAGCTATATTCTTCAGTGTAATCTTTTGGTAAAACTGCAAAATAACCATGGAAACCATGTTTGAAATAAAAAGGAGAGGGGGGAGGGGGTGGTAACATAACACTTTGGAAAACATAAAGGCGCTGCAAATAAAGTTTTAGATTTTTTTATCAATTTTGTTTCCTCACATAAATAAACCTGCACCCCCATTTCCTAATTAAGTTTAGTTTTTGGATAAGTGTAAGGTTGAACAATAACTGACTGCTAAGAGTTACAACTAACTACACATTTTATAATAGCACTGTGCTGGGGGCATTTGAGGGCCACATATTTCATAAATTATGAATCAAAAATATATTTCAAACATGTAGTAGGCAACTAAAATTAGCCTGTTTTTTGACTCGCAGCTACCTCCATAGATATCCACTCCAATGGGATGCATTCAGATCATGTGATACATGTGATCATGTTTATATTTAGAATATGTAGGCATTAATTTAAACAACTACAAAACAAGAAGCAAAATATTCTCAATGAAACAAAGGAAGGCCAGCATATGCTACAACGGTTTTTATAATAAGTAAGAAAATGGATTTGAAATCAATGGTTGGAAAGCCTTTAATTTCTTCTATTTAAATGAATTACAATATAGGCCTATGTTACAGGTTTCAGATGTGCGTCTGAGTGGTCCCGCAACTGTAACAAAATAAAGGAGAGCATACACCGGTACGACCGGTTACTCTTCTGGCATCTGGTTTATACCGAAAGAAAAAAGAAGCGCTTTCCTCTATGAAGACTAACTGCTGCGCCCTCTACAGGACACTCTACAGAACAGCAACAAGAGTGTTTGCAATTATGCATTTCAGGAATAAACATGAACTGGCGGAACAGTAATAATAAACAAAAATACCTAGCTTAATGGGTGGCTTACTTACGTAAGCATTAGACGTGATTGCACATACTATTTTCTAGCCGTACCATGTTTGGTTTATCCAGGTCATCAGGATTTGCCCGGAATGCAAGGTGGCAGGGAGCGTACCGCTGCCAGTTAGTTAGTGGTACGACGCTGACAATGGGTGCTTTCACGGAGATCATTCTGCGCAGATTCTGTGCAGAATCTGACCAATGTAGCCAATGGGTGCTCCGTGAACGCACCCACAGTTCTACGCCTCGGTCACAGAATAGGGGCGGGACAAAAGTTAAAGTTTTTGAAGGGAAGGGAACATTAACTGTATGAAGGCTGCATTTGGAGATGCTGGGTGTTTGTTACTTGTCATATATATATATATAGCTTCGTTAAGACAAGGACGTTCTGTGCCTGTAAGTATTGTTACTTATTTGTATGTTTCTCTTCGTTTATTCAGCTTTCTTTTTGTAGTTTTTCAACACAAAACGTTTGGCTCGAGAAGCGCTCAAATATTTGCTGAGGTGACCAGAGTGGGCTGCTATAATGTCACTACAAATGCTTTAAAACGAGTACTGAAAACACGTGAAGCAAAGTAGAACGCTTTCTTCTTCTTTTAATCAAGAAACATCTGCAGTTTATAGCTGTGTTTATTACAGTTGTCATTACATTTTTATTCTAGAATCGCTCATTTACTGTGCTCCACATTGGTTGACTTTGTTTTTTTCAATGCTCATCTGCATGCATGCCAACAGTCCCTATATGATCGGGACAGTCCCGATTTCCTAGCAAATCCCGATATTTACTCACAGAGAAAAAAATAATTTATTCTGCTGATCACTAACTTACCAGTATACAAAGGTAAGAACGCTTCATTGTGTCTGTGTTTACTGTCATGCTGGTCGTGTGGTGTTGAGTTGAGGGGATACATCTATTATTATATGATGGAGTGTGTGTTTCTTTTTTTTTTCGGATAGCCAGTGCTTTTTAGTAAGTGTCTAATTGTTTTGTCTTTATCTAGGTGATCAAAGTGCCAGTACCAAGCAATGAATGCACATAGAGATGACCTTTGCATTGAGGAATGTGATGGCATTTTGAGAATGAAGTCCAAAAAAAGCTCTGGAGACCATATTAATTTGGTAAAGAGATACAATAAACTGAACAGCATTTAAAGCTGGTGGTAGGAGCAATGTCTTAAAGCAGATCTCACAACATTGCTCCTTTGTTTTGGTTTACTACACTAACTTTACAAAGCAGATTTTTTAATGACAAACTTCATACAAGTCTGGACCTCAGGATCAGTTTTCAATACCCCATGTCTAGTAATAGAGAACTGATGGGCAAGCTTTTTGGGAGTGGGGAATTAGCCGATATTTCAAGGACCAGAACTTGCGTAGTGTATTGACAATAAGTTATTTAGGTGTATCATATAGTTAGAAAATTAAAAGACGTGGAAGCTGAACTATTTTAATACAAATGTGTCTCATGAGATTTGCATTTATTTAATCTCCATTCTTTCTCATTAGCACAGCATCTAAAATTCAAATGTAGAGTAGAACAGAAATGAGTCTTCATATCTGCTAAAAGTGAAATAATTGCAACACTGAATCATTTTCAAGTCGATTTACACAGGCATTGCATTTTGCAGTTAGGATTTAAACTGATCTTTTTTAAAAAAAATGATAACATTGGAAGTTTTGTATAGAGCACAAAACTCACTTGTAAAAGGGTGTTCATTTCTCTTAATTTATATGTGAGCTGTCATGCCATAAAAAGGAGAAGGCTATCTAGAAACACATGATCTCCCCTGGTACTAGATTAAATGTTTAATATCTGTACTTCAATGCAGTTCATTTCACATGTCAAGGCTGTCAATATGATTTGTGTATAGAAATGAAAAACATTTTACTGTCAGTGAATAAAAGCCTACATTAGATTGTGCACAACAGTAATACTTAAATTGAACCAAAAGATTGCCCCTGCTTCTTCCTAAACTATTTAATAGCTGTTATAGATGATACAATAATTCCACACATCTTTATTGTATTTTAAGTCTCACGTGTTTAGTTCTGGTAGAAGTCTGAGTTACTTTCAGCTAGTCTGTAGTACTTCCTAGGGTACTTCACCTCAGAAACGCAAAATTCTGTCCACCCCTTAAATGCTTACGTTCCTGTCATTTTCCAAACCAGCAGCTTCCCCTAATGATGGGCATGCTTTACAGCCGTATACAATACTGAGGTGACATTAATGAAATAGCAAATTGAAATGCATCAATCAAACTGCAGATACGCACGGTTTAATAATGTGTAATATCAAGGTATTCATGGAAAGATTTTCATATTTTCTTATGTAGTACCACTATTATGGTTGGTACTGTTATAAAGCAAATATCAGGAGTGAGGCTAGGGGGGAATACCTGCATAAGATGCCACCCAATGGGGACTGTAAAGCATTGGCTGTGTCCCCTGGCATGGGATACAGTATTTCCTTTCCAACCATGGTGCTCTGGTACTACCCACCACATTCCACTATACCGCCAAGAGGAATGCCTTTGATAGTACAGCTTGGTGCTCTACTTCTCATTTCACTGCCCTGTATTTACTCATCTTGTCAGTATATTAACACATTTCAGGACAGGCTACTTTGTAATTTTTTAACTGGCATCTACCTGTTATTTAAATGTTCTCTTTAACTATAGTGTTATTTTTCTACAACAAATTATATTTGCCCTTCTGCATTTACCTTTTTTTTTATTTGACATAAGTTAACTGTCTGTTTTTGCCATTTGTTTTCTTGTAGGGGACTGGTGTACAAGATTCTACATTGACAAACAGAGCCTCGCAGTTTCTTGATCCACACACGTTTGCTTTTGAAGACTTTGAATGTCCATCCAATGTCAACAAAGAAAACCTGGGTCTTTTTCCACAGTGGCATTTACCACTGAAATTGTCAATTATACTTTCTGTAATTGTGTTTATATATACCTTTCTAAGAGACATTCTTCACCCATTCATATCTCTGAGCAAGAATGAATTCTATAAAATGCCAATTTTGGTAATGAATAAGGTCCTGCCAGTGGTTGCCATCACCCTGTTGGCTCTGGTTTATCTGCCAGGGATTTTGGCAGCGGTTCTGCAGTTACACCGAGGTACCAAATATAGCAGCTTTCCAAACTGGTTACAGAGATGGATGTTGATGCGCAAACAGCTCGGTCTCCTCAGTTTCTTTTTTGCTTTGCTTCATGCAGTCTACAGCCTGTGTTATCCAATGAGATGGTCATATCGTTACAAACTGCTAAATTGGGCTTATCAACAGGTAGGAGGTTTAATAATAAATGTATTTTTTATACTATTTTCTGAAGCAGTTTTGCCTGTACTGTAATACAGTACAACTATTCAAAGGTTATTGTAACCCACTGTGGAGCCATATTCCAAGCAATGGCATGTTTTCATACTTCAGTTTATGGAGAGAACCACCTTTTCAATACCAATGCAAATTGGTTATCGAGAGCATCTGTCTGTATGGCACACAAACATTTTTACATATGCATAAGGTAGATGTACTGTAGGTACAGTAAGTACCAATAGCCAGTTGCAAGAGAAAATACATTTCGGACTCAATTCGAAGAGAAAAAACTTAGATTAATTACAAAGTGTATGTTTAAAATTGTGTTGTAAAGTAATCCTAGTAAATACACTATAGTACTACCAGTTATGTTGGCTATCCTATTTCTAAGGTTATGTGTTGCAAAAATAGGTTTGCCGGGAAAGACATTCTGAACCTACATTCCAGAAAGGCATCAAAGGCGTTTTTATAAAGCCTATTTTTGGAAATGTTTTTTCATGTCTATTCTTAGATTCACAGAATGTTTTTTTGTATGTCCAGGTAACGCAGAACATAGAAAACGCATGGATTGAAGATGATGTGTGGAGAATGGAAATATACATGTCTCTTGGTATTCTAAGCCTTGCAGTTTTAGCCCTGTTGGCCACAACCTCAATTCCTTCTGTCAGCAACTCCTTGAACTGGAGAGAATTTCAGTGTGTTC
The DNA here is from genome assembly GCF_902713425.1 of Acipenser ruthenus. Classification (NCBI taxonomy): domain Eukaryota; kingdom Metazoa; phylum Chordata; class Actinopteri; order Acipenseriformes; family Acipenseridae; genus Acipenser; species Acipenser ruthenus. The sequence goes on from NC_081191.1 coordinate 102,413,499, forward strand.
AGGTAATACATTCATTCCATCAAAGATGCGGCTTCAGGTGTGACGCATAAATAAAGGAACGTGCGGTGCTTGTATGGGACGTCAACCTGTTACAAATGCACCCATATAAAAGTTTACCACAGTCATTTTGTAGTTTTTCCATGCCTGCCCCATATACTGTGCGTGGCATTTTTTTAATATGATTTGCCATGCCTCTCTGGGATACACAATGCTTACCTTTCCGTTGTCATGCTTTCACTATGATTTATTACCCTGTCCTATGCTTTTATTATGATAAACATTTATAAGGGAGAGTAACAATACATCTTAACACATGAATGTTGTTTTCATGCTGTTACAGAGCAAGATGGGGTATTGCGCGCTCCTGCTTGGCACAGCTCATGCCCTGGTGTATGCATGGAGAAAGTGGGCAGACCTGAAGTACTTTGTGTGGTACACCCCTCCATCGTTCATGATTGCAGTAGTTCTACCTATCGTTGTTCTGTTGTGTAAAACTGTACTAGTTCTTCCGTGTCTTGACAAGAAGTTACGGAAGATTAGACATGGCTGGGAAGAAACTTCAACATCCAAAACAGAACCTGCAGTGAATATCTTACTATGAACTTTGCAAGATAAATTATTGTTTGATACATATATTTTGATATAGCAAATGTATTTTGTGTGTGTGTGTAATAAGCCATACTGTTACTGTCTTATGTGATTTTTATGGAACTGTCTTGTATTTTCATGGTATGTATGCATAATTATTTAAGGTTTTCAAATTACATGATTTTTACAATAGGCTTTAATGGAATATGTGATTGCTTGTTACATGAGTAGTAATCAGTAAGTAAAAAATAAAACAACAATAATCATTGTGTATGTACAGTTTCAGACTTTTATTCTTGGGTTTGGTTGTCATGTTTGACATGTGTTTAAGCAAGTCCACCTGTGTCTTTATTTGCAAGGAAAACTACCCCAAAATCTGTCCCCTTAAAGATGACTTCAAGGAAAGTACTTGTAAAAAAATATTATTAACTATTAGTGGATTTCATACTTTTTTTATATATTAAAATATATTTTGTAAAGCATGCATTTTCTAATTATCCACACCCTGCCAACCTATGTATTGCCTGTTGCCAAGATACATGCTTCATTCATCAACATGAACCCTGGTCCTTTTTGTGCTTTATTCTCTTTTCCAGTGCTTTTGTTCTCCCTGCGTAGATCGTGAGGATTGGAGGTCAATCGGTTCGGCCTCACCTCAGCGAGGGCAGTTCTCAGAGTAATCAAGGGGAAACCCATTTTCTGTTACCAAGTCACAAGCACTTTGTCTTTATTCTAGTAGTCTCTTATGCAGGCCTGGCTCCTGCCTCGCAAATTATTTGTAAACACAAAAATAAGCAAATAAAAAAAAACTTCAGGCTTTAATTGGATGACACAACTTTCCCTGGTACCATGCTATACATTCAGCAAACACTTATGTCAGTGCTGAACTAGTTCCAATTCAAACTTCTTCAAGCCTACTTGACTGGACTTTCAGTGGCCTTTTATACACACCTGTACAATGACCAGATTGATTAATTAATTAATTAATTAATTGACCAACCACTCACAGGTCCCCACAAAGCTAGCAACTCCTGAAAAGACAACGTTGTAGGGACGTCCCACTTTGTAAAACACGTTTTTAAGAACTAAATATAAATAAAAAATAATACAAGTGCCAAAATATTTAGTTTGTTGTCGACTTTTACCCTGTGTGGAGTTGTCTGACGAGTCAGAAATAGTAAATAAAAACAGTGACAGCCAGTGAGGAGTCCCCACAAATATAGAAATGCAAACGTGTGTGTGTGTGTGTCAATTTTATTAAATTCAGCTTTTCAAGAAAACAGTCAACTGTTACATATTAAAGTTAAAGTATTTACAAACATTCTTTTAAAAAACTAACATAATTTCAGTGTGACATTGTGGCCACTGCCCTGTCTAAGAATAATGAAAGGCTAAATTGAGTCTGTGGAACAGGCTCTTGATACCTGTGTTGTGCAATTTCCCGATCCCTGTGATATTGGAACGTGGTCTGCCTGCCTGAGCGCACAGGGTTTGCGTGACAAGAAAGTCAATCAATGGAGGCGGAGACAAACACAGTAACATCGTGAAGAAAGCAGCGGCAGATGCAAGCTGAATGGTAGAAACCTTCATGTAAATAAGGTAAGGTTTAACCCATGTACTTAAAAAACAAAATTGATTTCATTTTAAAATATAAATATGTATTCCTAGAATGACTTCCTAAAACGATTCTTGCGACTTAATGATACATTAACATGCTATGTAGTCTGTATTACCGATACCCTACCAATACTAATCATATTTATACTATCCAGCAACCTTTAAGCTTTTAGTTTTTCTCCATCGCTTTCGCTGCCGGCAACATTGCGATGTATATTCCTGATGATGTATTTGTTTTGTTTTTTTTGTTGTTGTGATGATATTTATTAATATTGTAACATTCATTTTAACCTGTCTCGTAAACCTCCCTTTCCAATTTGTATTGATTTTTTTTATTTCGACAGTTAGGCCTATCAAGTAAAAAACAAAAAAACAAACAAACAAAAAAAAAAACAGATTGAGAAACAGCTTCAGGTGTCATCTGGCAGTGAAGCAGAGAAAGAGATGAGAATGAGAAGAGACGTGGTGTTCTGTTGTGATCAAAACAATGTTGTTTGTAAGAGATCTAAGCAGATACACTTCACTCATTTAGTGGACAAAAAATGTATAAAGTCTTGCCAGGCAACCTAACGTGTGTGTGTGTGTGTATATATATATATATATATATATATATATATATATATATATATATATATGTGTGTGTGTGTGTGTGGTTTGGAGGACTGTTGTGTTCATTTGACCTTCAATTTCTTTAATGAAAACACTATGAAAACAAACCATATGCAGTCCTCCTTGTAAGTAACATTTTGAGTCAGGTCTCATGAGTATTGTCCAAAATTCAACTAGGAGCAACTGACAACATAACCCTTGATGCTCACACACGGTATCAATGTCTCATACTCTGAATGCGTTCAGTACCTTTCAGGCATTTAAAATACTGTTGCTGATGCCACTTAATATAAAGTTATCCCGTAATGACAGGAACACATATGTCATAATTAGAGTGGCAGTCACTGTAGACCAATGCACTGCATTAAGAATATATATATATAATGATAGCTTACTGTTTTTAAAATGTTGTAGAATTGATTGAATGTGGGTCAGTGACACCCTTTAAAAAGGATGCATGGGTAGTGCAAGGAAGATGTCTACTGGTAACACATTTTCTTATGGGTAGGCTTGGTGGTCCAGTGGTTAAGCAAGCCTAAGCAAGTCACTTAAGCTCCTTGTGCTCTCTCCTTCGGATAAGACGTAAAACCAAGGTCCTATTGGAAGTGACTGCAGCAGCAGTTTTTGATGCACAGTTCACCCCCTCTGTAAGTCGCTTTGGATAAAAGCGTCTGCTAAATGACTAATTAATAATAATGGTCTTTATTGGCTCTCAAGGGATACAGTGTATTCTTTTTGAAAGGTGCATTTTCCTGTCCTTGGTTTCACTCTGAATGCAGGTGCTGTAATGTGTAATATACTAACAATTTAAAAACAGTTGCTTGGTTTTGGTCTCTTAGGAATATATGGAAACAGGAGCAGCAATGGAAACCATTTCAATGATGGGAAGTCCAAGGAACAGCAAGGAGATGTTCTTACCAAACTGCATGAATGGTGTCAAAGAAGGAAACAAATCTACCATAGGGATTATAGGAAGCGGGGACTTTGCCAAATGCTTGTCTCTCAGGCTCCTGAGGTGTGGGTACCATGTTGTGGTTGGGAGCCGGAGCCCCAAGAGGGCTGCTGAATTCTTTCCACATGTAGTTGATGTTACCCACCACGAAGATGCAGTGGCCAAAGCTAATATTCTTTTTGTCTCCATACACCGAGAACATTACGCTTCATTTTGGGACCTCAAGCACCTTTTAGTGGGCAAAATCCTTGTGGATGTGAGTAACAATACTCGGATGAACCAGTATCCAGAATCCAATGCAGAATACCTGGCTTCCCTTTTTCCTGATTCGTTTGTGGTTAAAGGATTCAACGTTATCTCAGCCTGGGCAATGCAGTCCGGGCCAAAGGATGCCAGCAGACAGGTAAAGACTGGAGGGGCACTGTGATGTATTTGATCTATTCCCATTGTAATGTGGAAATGCAACAGTGGGTTTCTTCAGGGTGATACTCTGATGTTATTATGGTATTCCAGTGTTTTTTTAATCCTTTTGTTACTCTATGCATTATTTTCACAGCAATTGGTGAAAAAAAAAGTGAACGTCCTTTTTATGTGTCTCTGTGCTGCACTTTCAGTAGTCATGTGAGGAAACACAGTAAGTACAACATTGAAAACACAAGGGTCAAAGGGAAAGCAGAAACTGGTCACTGAGAACAGCAGTATCATGTTGCGGTTGTTTCTAGGAGTTAGAGCTCTTGCAAAAGGAAATATAACTCTGACTGTTTAGTTTGCATGACGCTCCCTAAATGTTACATGTGCAACCTTTTGTCCCCTGTCGGAAGCTGAACTAAAACTGTGGGTTTCTCTAGCAGAATAATGTCCAAATGTGACCAATGTAGCCTGTACTCATAAAAGCGTTCTTGTTTGTTTCAAAACACTGCCTCAGCAAACATAAAAAATATACTCTGACCTTTCCAGTTCAGTTATTTGTTTCAACCAAGTTCTTATCCAACCAGGCCCCAAAGCAGTTTATTATTTTAAAGTGCAAGTTTCACAAATATGAGCCTTTGAGCTTTGCCATTCTTAGCACTGGTGGCTCAAAATGAGAATGAATAGTAATGCGTTAAATCTATTTCTAAGGTAATGTGATATCATGTTTTGTTATATGCCGGAGGGTTGTGGGTTCAATCCCAGGTGGAGGACACTGCTGCTGTACCCTTGAGCAAGGTACTTTAACTAGATTGCTCCAGTAAAAAAACCCAACTGTATAAATGGGTAATTGTATGTAAAAATAATGTGATATCTTGTAACAATTGTAAGTCGCCCTGGATAAGGGCGCCTGCTAATAAATTAATAATAATAATAATAATAATAATAATAATAATAATAACAACAAGGTGAGATTGAGCTGTACAGGTTTCAGATGGAAACAGCATTATAAAGGATTGTGTTTGCAGAAGAAATTTATTTTGAGATTTTAATACAGTAAAAACAAAGGTTGGTAATGAGAAAAGACTGTTTTGGCACATCAAGCAATGCGAATGAATAGTGTCTTGCAAGTAGCCATTAGCAACAGTTAAGCTTTAAGTTCAATTAGCTACAGTGATGTAACGACATAGGTCAACATACAGTACACTGAGTCAGAGAGACATCCTTGTCTGCAAGCATAATGTCACGCTAGGCTCATGAGCATTGCTTTCAAATTGAGAACACATGAACAACTTCTATTTCCCATTAATAACACATTGTACATGGCACAACATTAAGTGATGGAATTTATGAATTTCTCTAAACCATATAATTAACAGCGAACACCCACATTGTAATATCAGATTACGATCCACTATATACCATCATTATAATTATAGGCTAACACCAGCACTGATGGATAATCCTTAAATACCAGTATTGACATTTAATGCAAAGCTTATATTGATTCTGTTGATGTCTGTGCAAGGGAAGATATTAATACATACCAGAGAATGGTCCAGATTGTTTTGATATCCTTATAATTATCAGTGTTTGATATATTTTATATTAAATGAACATTGCTATAATAATAATACAAATGTTAATGCTGGGCCAAACTTGTTTTTATCATTTTTCATATTCTTTCAAAATTGAAACTAATATTAAAATATTCTTTCAGTTTAAATGTTATTACTATAAAAAGAATGTCTCTGAAGTATCTTAAACCAAATACCCCATCAAATGATCTGAAAGAAAGCCAGAAACACTGTACAGCATAGTGTTATTGATACATTTGGTTTCTTTTGCATTATATCTTAAAGTAATGTAATAGGAACGAATAACAACACAGTTCTTCACCATCTCTGTGGCCCTTCATTAAATAATAACGATGTCATTTATAACTGCATTTCATTGACAGGTGTATATCTGCAGCAATTCGGTTGAAGCCCGCCATCAAGTCCTAGAAGTGGCTCGTCAGTTAAACTTCATCCCTGTTGACCTGGGGACCTTGTCTTCTGCCAGAGAAATAGAAAACATTCCTCTTCAGCTGTTCACCCTTTGGAAGGGACCCGTGCTTGTATCTGTCAGCCTTTCAATCTTGTTTTTCATCTATTCATTCATCAGAGATATTATACACCCCTACGTTAAGAATCAGCAGAGCGACTTCTATAAGATCCCCATAGAGATTGTCAATAAGACCCTGCCCATCGTTGCAATAACTCTTCTGTCGCTGGTATACCTGGCAGGTCTGCTAGCTGCAGCTCACCAGATTTATTATGGAACTAAATACCGGCGCTTTCCTCACTGGCTGGATGGGTGGCTGCAGTGCAGGAAGCAGCTGGGGCTGCTCAGTGTCTTCTTTGCTTCGGTTCATGTTCTCTACAGTATCTGTTTACCAATGAGGAGATCTGAGCGCTATCTCTTCCTCAACATGGCATTTCAACAGGTATCCCAAAAAACGTTTTACAGACAACCTCTTAATTTTAATATTAGTTTAGATTTGAATAGTAACAGCCTTAATTTAAATAAGTCAACATTGGCCTAATCTTACAATCTGATTGGATATTAAGCATTCCAATGTGTATATGAGTACACTCAGACAGTTTGCATGTGTCATTTAGCCAGTATAGTAACATCATGTCAGTGAGGCTGAATTGGCAATGACTGTGTCACCTCATTGTGCTCCAGCAACCTGTACATACCAGGTGCCTGGTAAGCTCAAGCCGCATCCCACCTTACATGTGTTGCAGTTTGGAGCAAACCCTCCTGCATTGAAATGTAGGCTGAGAACTTGGTGTAACATATTTTTAAAGTGATATAGCAATTGTATATCTTTGTGTAACTTCAGACATTGTTGTATGCTGTTATTTAATTGTAACATTTATCAACTCTAATTACAGCATTGGTCTATATCTGGACCTCTCCCTGTGTACATCTTTCTGCATAATGTACATAGGACAGCAATACTGATGACTGTTTATTAAAAACAGAAAAACTGAATGCATAAGTAATCCTAGATAAAAAAAAAAAACAAAAAAACTGTTATAATACTGGAGCTTGGGCCTTTCAATAGAAGAAAATGGTTCTTTAAAAGGGCTGGATGGGCCAAAGAACCATGTCATTCAAACATTACTGTTAATGTATTAACAAGCTTTCATTATAGGTTCATGCCAACGTTGATAATTCTTGGAACGAGGAAGAGGTATGGAGAGTGGAAATGTACATATCCTTTGGAATCATGAGTCTTGGACTGCTCTCGCTGTTGGCTGTTACGTCTATTCCTTCAGTTAACAGTGCTCTTAACTGGAGAGAATTCAGCTTCATTCAGGTAAGTGGCAGTCAGTAATCTTTCATCTTGAACTTTAAACACTCGGCTGGTTTCACAGACCCCTCACTCATCTTGGACTGACTAATGCTATTTTAGGTAAAGTCCAAGACTAGTGCTAATCGGGGTCTGTGAACCCAGCCGTTAAACATACATTCCGAGGAACTGTACAACTTAAAAGAAACTTCTAGTCGAGCTTTAATCTCTACAGTGAATGGAGACGAGTATTGCGTCACTGTGCTTTGAAGTTTGTCAGACAGAATATTGGGATATAAAGTTGGTTGTTACTGTGTGATAACAATATTTAGTTAACCATTTACTTATAACTGTGCTTCAAATGAAAGAGACTTGTCTTTCTATGATAATAAGCATCTTTTATTCAAAACCCTTTTATTTACACAGGCAATGGCTAGCACTTCAGAGTCAGTGGGATGTGTCATAAAAAGAAAACAAATATGAATAAGTCTGACCCCCTCTCAAGGTGCAGTCAGATAAATACTTTTCTACAATGGAGTGCTTACATGTAATACACACTTCAAGCAATTTTATTAAGATTTGCTATTCTTAACTCTACAAATAACAGTAACGTATAAGAGACTACTTTCTACCCTTCATCCTTTTTTGAAAACAGTTTTTTTTGTACATTGTATGGCCTTACAGGGGAAAAGTACTTGGTACCGGGCCAGACCTTTATTGTCAATTAACCCAACAAAATGTACAATGGACCCTCGTTAGACTTCTTTTAAGATCGGTTGGGCCTGATGAACCTTTTAGTTAACAACATGGTTTCTCATTAGAGACTTACTGTGCAAGAATGCATCTGTGTAATTGTGCTGTAGTTATTCTAATGCTTACATTTGAATAGTGTAGCACAGAGGACCCAGAAGGTCTTGCCAAACATTGGCTGAGCGCTTTTGTTGTCTTCTTGAAGTTCATTATTCATTGGTTTGCATTGTATTTATAACAGCCAGTTTATCAGCATGTGCTTTCATATGGAGTTGAGATAAAATATGCATCTGTATGTGAAACAAGTTAGGCATCCCAGTGTTTATAGTTAAAATATGAATCTATTGTCCTTGGGTGATAGATGGAAGCTGACAGGCTATAAAAACTTTTTCACGGTCCAACGACCAAGGAATATACAACAGTCAGTTTTCTAGGTTTTTTCTGAGGCCTTTACTCAGTCTTCCTATAGTTAAATATCAGTCAACGACCTTCACATTTGCATATAAACCAAATATGTATAATAGATTTCAGTAGAATTTGACAAGGTGTTCTCTAGATAAATTAGAAATATGTAAGTGAGGTGTACAGTCAGACAGACACATACTCCATATACTTCCATATTATGTTACACTAAATAACTGAAGATGGAGTTTATTAGCAAGTTTCATCACAGTGGGACAAGCTGTTCTGCAGACATAGGTAAAACTATGTCACATTCAGTTTGACAGACACACAGCTTATATTTAGCCCCAGATTATGATATGACCAACAACTTGTATTAAACAGTGTCACGTGGAGTTATTGTGTTGATATGTGGTGCACACCTTTATTCTACAAGCTCAATTTGTTGTCCATTAAAAATTAACATACAATTTAAACCTTTGGCCGTATCAATGATACAGACCACATGCTTTGACATACAGCACTGTCTTTACAGTTGGTACACAGCGGTACAAATTTCATTAGCAGTGTTATCTATTAAAAAGTAACCGTTTAACATTGTTTTAACATATATCAGTGATACAGACCACACACTTTAAGAGGGTGGCTTTACTGATACATTGGTTTAACCTCTGGACAGTCTCTTTTTCACATCGATTTTACTTCATAAAAACTGAAAACTCAAGTTCAGAAGTTTTTTTAAAAGATAGAATTATCATTTTTCCTATTATAATTTCTGTTGGCTGTCATGTCTGTGTTTTATGCTATGCATCCTTGCCACCCCAGATGTACACGATTTAAAAGGCTGGGCAGATCAATAATCATTGGGAACCCAGGAACAATTTACATTTACTGACTTCCCATACAAGATGATGTGGTCTTTTAAGTGTTCAATATGCCATAAGCATTTACAGACAATATTAAGATTCAAGTGATTGTTGCTGACAAAATAATTCCATAAATCATACCTGCTGTGCACTTCATTTGGTATAACAGTCTCAAAAGTGTTCGAAATCAATACATGTTCCAGTAAACATTCATTTCATTTGAATCCTTGTTTGCAAGAACTGCTTGAAGACGGTGTTGCACTACTTTGGTCATTTCACCTAGATGGTGAAATTGTCCCAGCCTCTTCAACAGCTTCTTCCCTGTCGGATGCTTGCCTTATTGACTTGACATGCTTTCAACCAGTAACATGCTTTGACCCAGATACCACCAATGAGGTGAAATGTCACATCCTAGCAATCTTCTGCTGTGTTATTAATTATATGTAAACATTTTGACATTTTCTTCTTGTATTTCTTCACAGTCTACACTGGGGTACGTAGCTCTGCTCATAACTACGTTCCATGTGTTACTGTATGGCTGGAAGCGAGCCTTTGACCAAGAATACTACAAGTTCTATATGCCACCAAACTTTGTCATAGCTCTGGTGTTGCCTGTAACAGTTATAGTGGGTAAGATTGTCCTGCTGCTTCCCTGTATGAGCGGTCGACTCAGACGAATCCGAAGAGGCTGGGAGAACAGCCAGTATAGAAGTGAGGTTTCAGGAGCAGCCTCCCAGGTCTCACCAGAGCGCATTACTATCATGTAAGAACAGCCAGTATAGAAGTGAGGTTACAGGAGCAGCCTCCCAGGTCTCACCAGAGCGCATTACTATCATGTAAGAACATCCAGTATAGAAGTGAGGTTTCAGGAGCAGCCTCCCAGGTCTCACCAGAGCGCATTACTATCATGTAAGAACAGCCAGTATAGAAGTGAGGTTTCAGGAGCAGCCTCCCAGGTCTCACCAGAGCGCATTACTATCATGTAAGAACAGCCAGTATAGAAGTGAGGTTTCAGGAGCAGCCTCCCAGGTCTCACCAGAGCGCATTACTATCATGTAAGAACAGTAGCGTCTGAATTACACTACTCCATAAAATAAAATGAGTTGAAATAAACCTGACAGAAATCCTGTATGCCACACTCAAAGACAAATTAACAATGTCAGGGTATTACTAGTCTTCATTTTATCATAGTTCCTTAAAAATGTAGCACAGTTTATACATTTGAGTATTGTATTAATATTTCATATTTCTTTTTGGTCAAATCTTGCCCTCGGTAGTACACAGTAACTCTTGTTTGTAAATGTTGAAGATTGCTCTTGCCATATCCTACGTGTTAAACAGCAGCAAGGCTGCTGAAATGAAATGCTCACAGTATTTCCACAAAGAGGTTCCATTTCTCAGTGTAATGAGAGGAGAGGTTCTCTGGAACACTGAAGTGGACTGTTATGTGTAAATATATCAGTATACTCAGAAGCTATTTGACAAACATTAAACTGTGCTTCCTGACAAACCCGCTTTTAACTCATATTTAGCTGGGAAATTGTACTGAGTGATTTGTAAAGTCTGAAATTCAGAGTCTAATTAACAGAGCTGAGGTTTTGGTTTGTTCAAAGTCTGTTTTTGTGAAAAGTTAGATATTCATAAAAGTGTTGTAGACTATTGAAGAAACCAAACTCAGTCTAGAACAGTTAAAACTTTATTTCTTAAAAGATTTGTGCTCAAACCCAGTTTTACTTCTTATATTGTGTAATCAGAAACATCCCAATGGCAGGATAACTGTTTTATTCTTTTCCATATCAGTGATATGGTCATTTGCATATATATATATATATATATATATATATATATATATATATATATATATATATATATATATATATATATAATTATTATTATTATTATATATTTTTTTTAAAACATAGGAACCTGGGACTCCCTATTACATGTCCAGTACCGTTGCCTGTTCTAGTTTTAGCCCAGCATTCTCTTCTACATGCTTAAATTAATTACAATTTTGCAATAACATAAAACACACATTTTGCAACAGCAATGATATGGTTTTCAATATACACTGCCAGAGTCATACACAGTAAATGGTATTTGTTCAGTACTCTGTGGTTATTTTTCTGGATGTTGTTTTTACTTTTGTAAATTGTTATGTGTTGGTTGTACTGTGCCAAAAATCATGCTGCCATGTAGAACTATATGTGCATTCCTGTCCTGTGTCAAAATAAAAGATTATTGTGCCATATATTGTACCTTATTAATTACAATAATGGAATCATGTTCTGCTTCAGCTCCAGCATTGCATCCGATAGCCACTGCTGAAGTATCTAGAGAGATAATTAGGTTTTCACTCTTCACAAAGTGAGGTAGCCTAATTTATTTAAAAAAACATTACACACAACACAACCATAAAAAGAATACAGGTTAATTGCACACGAGTTATTAAAATAACCACACTGATGTGCACCTGCAAGTTGCGAAGACTGGAAAGAGGCTTTCTTGCCACATTCATTCATAGTTTAGTCTTGCAGTGTATTATGTTTGAAAGCAGGCATGGGTAGCAAGGTAGTGTGTAGGACACACACTTACCATGTATCTTTATCAATTTGCGAATATCCAGCTCTTGATTTGTTAACGTCTGGAAAAGTAGGATCCAGACTCTGATTGTTTGTGAGTGAGGGCTTTGAGGTCTCGGTATGAGCAGAAAACCACACACAATACAGTAAAACACTTCCTACTGCCTCACTCCGCAAGCCAAATCGTCTTTAAACTCTGATAACTGAAAACAAGGTAAAAAAACAACCATATGAGACACTGCAAACAACCTGCTGTGTGAGTGTTGACAGGAAAAACTACCATCACTGGAAACTTTACTCGTCAGCCTGAAGTGCCCAGGTGCACCCCAAATGACACTTTATTCTGAAAGCAGCCTTCAGCGTGCAGAACATGGAGGAGTCCAGCTTCGTGGGCAAGAATGTGTCGTTTCAAATCATCAATTAACATGATCAGAATTTAAAGGCAAGTTCTAAAGCAGCACTGATCTTTACATAATGCAGTCTTGCTCACACACTTCGGTGCTGGGCATGAGTTACAGATTTTAAGTTGGCCATTTGTACCAGTGACCAGTACAGCAGTGGTTTGCAGCATTAGCACAAAGAGATATGTCTTCGCTACAGACCCCCCCGAGTCATTACAATGGATAAAAAAAAGAATATAAAACATTTGATTTATTTATCGTGTAATACAGTTAAAGCAGTACAGACAATATTGTGATAAGTACTACAAATACAAAACAATCCTCTAACTGCAGTCTTAGTTGTTAAGCCTCCTACGCATGCTTCAGGAGCTCCCACCAGATTAATTTGGAAGGCACTAGGAGGTGTATTCAAAGCCAGCAGCAAATACAACTCAGGAAATGCTTAGGGCTGCAGTGCATTTACTGGCAGTCTAATGAGTGTCATTCACCAAGTTAAACCTTTATCACAGTGCTAAATCAAGTATTATTATCACTGGAAAGAGTTTCAGATAAACACTACCAGAATGTTGTGGTTGTGAAAAACAAACAAAAAAAATAAATTGCAAGCCAGAATCATGTTCAAATGTTCTACATCTATCAGAGCCCCTGAAGAAATATACAGTACTGTGCAAAAGTTTTAGGCAGGTGTGAAAAAATGCTGTAAAGTAAGAATGCTTTCAAAAATAGACATGTTAATAGTTTATATTTATCAGTTAACAAAATGCAAAGTGAGTAAACAGCAGAAAAATCTACATCAAATCAATATTTGGTGTGACCACCCTTTGCCTTCAAAACAGAATCAATTCTTCTAGGTACACTTGCACACAGTTTTTGAAGGAACTCGGCAGGTAGGTTGGCCCCTAACATCTTGGAGAACTAACCACAGTTCTTCTGTGGATTTAGGCAGCCTCAGTTGCTTCTCTCTCTTCATGTAATCCCAGACAGACTCGATGATGTTGAGATCAGGGCTCTGTGGGGGCCATACCATCACTTCCAGGACTCCTTGTTCTTCTTTACGCTGAAGATAGTTCTTGATGACTTTCGCTGTATGTTTGGGGTCGTTGTCATGCTGCAGAATAAATTTGGGGCCAATCAGATGCCTCCCTGATGGTATTGCATGATGGATAAGTATCTGCCTGTACTTCTCAGCATTGAGGAGACCATTAATTCTGACCAAATCCCCAACTCCATTTGCAGAAATGCAGCCCCAAACTTGCAAGGAACCTCCACCATGCTTCACTGTTGCCTGCAGACACTCATTCGTGTACCGCTCTCCAGCCCTTTGGCGAACAAACTGCCTTCTGCTACGGCCAAATATTTCAAATTTTGACTCATCAGTCCAGAGCACCTGCTGCCATTTTTCTGCACCCCAGTTCCTGTGTTTTTGTGCATAGTTGAGTCGCTTGGCCTTGTTTCCACGTCGGAGGTATGGCTTTTTGGCCACAAGTCTTCCATGAAGGCCACTTCTTACCAGACTTCTCCGGACAGTAGATGGGTGTACCAGGGTCCCACTGTTTTCTGCCAATTCTGAGCTGATGGCACTGCTGGACATCTTCCGATTGTGAAGGGAAGTAAGCATGATGTGTCTTTCATCTGTTGCAGTAAGTTTCCTTGGCCGACCACTGCGTCTACGGTCCTCAACGTTGCCTGTTTCTTTATGCTTCTTCAAAAGAGCTTGGACAGCACATCTGGAAACCCCTGTCTGCCTTGAAATTTCTGCCTGGGAGAGACCTTGCTGATGCAGTATAACTACCTTGTGTCTTGTTGCTGTGCTCAGTCTTGCCATGGTGTATGACTTTTGACAGTAAACTGTCTTCAGCAACCTCACCTTGTTAGCTGAGTTTGGCTGTTCCTCATCCAGTTTTATTCCTCCTACACAGCTGTTTCTGTTTCAGTTAATGATTGTGTTTCAACCTACATATTGAATTGATGATCATTAGCACCTGTTTGGTATATTTGTTTAATCATACACCTGACTATATGCCTACAAAATCCCTGACTTTGTGCAAGTGTACCTTGAAGAATTCATGCTGTTTTGAAGGCAAAGGGTGGTCACACCAAATATGGATTTGATTTAGATTTTTCTTCTGTTCACTCGCTTTGCATTTAGTTAATTGATAAATATAATCTATTAACATGTCTATTTTTGAAAGCATTCTTACTTTACAGCATTTTTTCACACCTGCCTAAAACTTTTGCACAGTACTATATATATATATATATATATATATATATATATATATATATATATATATATATATATATATATATATATAAACAGTGCCTTGCAAAAGTATTCAGACCCCTGACCAATTCTCTCATATTACTGAATTACAACTCAAAATCAATTATTGTAAGGTGACATTGGTTTTATGTTGGGAAATATTTTTAAGAAAAATAAAAAACTGAAATATCTTGCTTGCATAAGTATTCAACCCCTGTGCTGTGGAAGCTCCCAGTTTATACCAATGAAAGAAATTGCCCTAACGAGGACACAATTACCTTACCATTGGCCTCCACCTGTGAACCATTAAAGTTGCTGTAACATTTTCTGGATAAAAACCCCACTGTTGAAGGATCATTGGTCAGGCTGTGAATCTGAAGGAAAATGAAGACCAAAGAGCATTCTACAGAAGTTGGAGATAAAGTAATACAAATGCATAGATTAGGGAAAGGGTACAAAATAATATCCAAGTGTTTGGATATCCCAGCAAGCACAGTTGGACCAATAATCAGGAAGTGGAAGCTGCATCACACCACCCAGGCACTGCCAAGAAAAGGCCATCCCTCAAAACTCAGCGCTCAAACAAAAAGGAGACTTGTGAGAGAAGCCACAGAAAGGCCAACAATCACTTTGAAGGAGCTACAAAGTTCAGTGGCTGGGAGTGGAGTAATGGTGCACCAGTCAACCATATCAAGAGCTCTGCATAACACTGGCCTGTATGGGAGGGTGGCAAGAAAGAAGCCTTTCCTCAAAAAGTACCATCTGAAAGCACGTCTGGAGTTTGCCAGAAAGCATGAGAGTGACCCAACTGCGATGTGGGAAAAGGTTTTGTGGTCAGATGAGACCAAGGTAGAGCTTTTTGGCCAAAACTCAAAGCGCTCTGTGTGGCGCAAACCTAACACTGCCCATGCCTCAAGACACACCATCCCTACAGTGAAGTATGGTGGTGGCAGCATCATGCTGTGGGGATGCTTCTCATCAGCAGGGACTGGGCATCTTGTTAAAATTGAAGGAAGAAGGGATGGAGCAAAATACAGGGAAATAGTGCAAGAGAACCTGCTTCAGTCCGCTAAAAAACTGAAGCTTGGGAGGAAATTCACCTTTCAGCAGGACAATGATCCCATGCACAAGGCCAAAGCAACATTGGAGTGGCTCAAGAACAAAAAGGTGAATGTCCTACAGTGGCCCAGTCAAAGTCCTGATCTCCATCCCATTGAGAATCTGGGGCACTATTTGAAAATTGTGGTCCACAAGCGTCGTCCAACCAACCTGGAGCAAATCTGCCAAGAAGAATGGGACAAAATCACTCCGACACTGTGTGCAAAGCTGGTACATACTTACCCCAAAAGACTTAAAGCTATTATGGCAGTGAAAGGTGGCTCTACCAAATATTAATGTGTGGGGGTTGAATACTTATGCAAGCAAGATATTTCAGTTTTTTATTTTTCTTAAAAATATTTCCCAACATAAAATCAATGTCACCTTACAATACTTGATTTTGAGTTTCAGTGTTTTAAAATAAAATATAAAACAGAATGAAATTTCAATGTACCATTTGTAATTCAGTAATATGAGAGAATTGGTCAGGGGTCTGAATACTTTTGCAAGGCACTATATATATATACACACTGAGCATCAAAAGAAACTTATCACTAATATTTGAGCAGCAAAAGAAACTTATGACTTATATTTGGATATAATATTTGGATTCACTAGATGTGATTGAAAAATGACAAACTCTGTTTTAGAGCAGGAGCGGTGACTATTGTGCTAATTAACAACTGACATCACGAAGATGCTGCAAAATGATCTATCGGTCAATCTCAAAGCTATATTGCGTGTGTGAGTGTGTGTGGCGTGCTGCTGATACATAAAAAGAAGTATTCAAAGGTCTTCATTAAATCAGAAAATGATATGAACAGCAGTTTCAAATTACTCCAGAACTGAGAGACTGCAATAGTAATTCTAGGGTGTATCTTATTTTAGGGGAAAGCAGACTGGTGGAGAGGAAGAAAATATAGGAAAGGCAAAGTGAACCAAATGGCGACAAAAAATAAGAAAACAATTATATTAAGTAGGCCTATTAAGAAAAGTTTGGAAACATCATGAAAACCAGATAGTTTTCAGTAATTAAAATGTAATATTGTACGCAGGTGTATTTCCACCTACCACGATGCTGTTTAAATATGAAAATGATATACAATAATAGAGAAACTATTCTTAAGGAAGAACTTTCATTGTAAATTACCCTTCATGATGAGTTCGTGAAAAAAACAAACAAAAAAATCATGTAATTAAGCTTTCAGCTCCCTCTTGTGGTGACAGTTTAAACTTTTTTTTTAATGTGCCACTTCTCTATTCCAGAACTGTAATTAGGCTGCCACGTTTTTAAAAAGGGGAAAATATAGATTTGAAAGATTATTGCAAAAAAAAAAAAAAAAAAAGATAAAACAGTGTTTATTGGGCTTTCCCTTGGAAACTGACCTTGTCTGTTTAGATTCCCACCACTGTCAACCTCCAGACAGCAATGCCCAGTAATTAGGCTTCTGTTAGGTCCTTTTGTTTGCCCTCAGGAAGTCATTTCTCTGTTATATATAGATATATATAACAGATATATTTACCTCACATGACCTTTCACCTGCAAGGTCTGTTTTACACATGACCAAGCTTCGAATGCACACAAACACACAGGCATCTGGTTACAGTAGGTGTGCAGCATGATGGCACATTAGTAGAGTAACATAGTTTCCAAAAATGTAAACTTATATTGTGATATACTGTAGATTAATATATAATAGATCAAAACGATGGCATCATATTAAAAATCATGTTTACAGGGGTGTTACTGAGAAACCAGGATGGTTTATACTGTACGTTCTATATCTATCTATCACAAAAATAACCAGTTACTGCAAAAATTTCCTTTTACTGACACACTATACACAATGAAAATGGCACACAAACAGCATTTCATCTGTTACCACAGCACTACAATGCACAACAATTAAAAACAAATGTAAGTTTGACTGATATGTTCCTAGAAAAGAGATCAGTCTGAAATATTATGGATGTGGTCAAACAGATGCTGTTAGATGCTACTTTGTCTTTGATGCAAAGCAGAGCAATCAATAAGGTTAGCATCCACCAATAAATAAACATATTACACAGAGGCCCCTGCAGGTCGTGCTGGGAGTGACCTTTTTACTTGGCTGTGTTCTCTCTCAGTTTCTCAGGGTCAATGTCCAACTCGGTCAGACAGCATTTGCACAGGATCTGTGTGTATCTTGGAACAGTTTCTAAAAAATGAAACATCAAAACAGTAAGAACAAGGGAATGCAAGCATTAAAGCTAGGGCTATATTTATTCAACGGTAAAAAAATTAAAGGAAAAAACACTGCTTATTTAACAGCATTTCAAGGTTTAAAAATAGTTATTTCAAAATAATAAAATCTAAAAATAATAACACGCGTGACATGCCCCTTTCTTGTAGTGGACAGAGCGATCTTTAGCAGAAATATTTCTGATCTTTGATGCAGCTGATCTTTTTCGTTGAAAACATTTTAAAGAAATCTATGCAGTGTGTTCAATAATTTACCAGCAGCAAACTAAACCGGCTGCCAGGTTCCTCGTGCAAATGTTTGCTGTATTTATTTTTAAGTGATAAAAAATATGTATATTGAGACTATTCTGACAGAAATGGCAATTTTCACAGGGAACTACATATTGCACGGCAATGGGTATATTTCAAGGAAATCGTGAAATCTGTGATAACCGTGAAAAAAATACAACTTTAGTTAAAGCCCCCAGTAACTGTAAGTCAGGCAATTCTGAATGACCCTATTCAAAATATATTGGGGTGTACTTTTTTTCAGAAATGCTGGGTCAATCAACACCAAATGATCCCCTTCTCCAGGCAGTGGAAATACTGACGTGGAGCAGGTATTCAGACAGAACCCACTTATTATTATTATTATTTATTAATACAATAAGAGCAAGAGCACTAAGAGCACAATAAGAGCACTTACCGCCTATACACCGAATAGTTCTTGGCCTCTTTTCTGCAGGTAAGTAGACTCCTAAGAAATAAACAGGGACTCCATAGAGAGCTATTCCCACTCCAATCAGAGAGTTGATGGTGTCACCGTACAGGGGAACAAGCACCAGGAACAGGGAGCATATGCAATAAATCACAGGAAATATGAGGATCAGCTGCAGATGGGGGAGAAGAAACACAGATTAAAGATGATTCCTCAGTTCACAAAAGACTGGAACCTCTTTCTGGGGTGCCAGAAGTTACATTGACTACTGTACAAAGCCTAACATGCATACCGTACTTTCCAGAAACAGTTCACCACTAACACACCTCAAACCTCTTTTTGTACAGTATATGACAATTGGAATCTCTCTGCTAGTCACTTTTAAGACCAAAATAAAGACCAAAATACAGTACATAATAGCTTTAAACTAGAGAACACATCAAGTGTGCTTGTGGACAGCCATCTCTCTTGATGGAATAAAAACCTTGGATTTTATCCACTAGAAGATTAGTATACCCTGCAATTATCACTTAAATATATAATGATAAGTATTATAACAAGAGGTACTAAATTCATGTTTCTTACCTTGATGGGTCTTGGTCTGTCAGGCTGAGTAAACCGCAAATATATTAACCCTGCGATGGACAAGCCCATAAACAGCCAATAGCTGAAGCTGTAGTAGTTAATAAGAAGAAACACATCTTCCACACAGAGGTACACCAAAGCCATAAACCCCTGGAAACACACAAAATATCCATGTTGAGCTTTGCAGGGACAGTTCATATGGGTCGGCAAAAACTGAAGTTTCAAAGTACAAACAATCTGGACTGAATGTGCACTTACATTAAAAAGAAGTGCAGGAACAGGTGTGAAGCGTTCAACATGAATCAGGCTTAAACTATCAGGAAGATGTCCTTCTCGTGCCCCAACATAGAACAGTCTACAAAACAGAAGATAAACTCTAAGACCTTACGTTAATGCCTTATTAGACTTGTATTATCAGTACTCTAAGGTAAACAGGCCCCATATTGTAACTAAATAACTGAATTAAAAATATTGCTTTATTACAGTATATGCTTTTTAAATACCTGGAGGCTGCAATAATTAATGCATTTAATCCACCATAGCAAGACATGGCCACAGAAATAGGGATGATCCATTTTGCATACCCAAGGACCTCATTACCAAATGTCTGCAGTCAAAGGAACAGTGTTGTTAGCGTAAGCTTTAAGCAATCACGTTTTCAATAATACACCGTTTAAAAAAGGAACTGGGATATTTTAAATGAAGTGAAAGGTAGAGGTGAATTTCCAGAGAGAAATGAAACAGGCAGTGTTACAACTAGCAAGTACCAGCTTGCTGATTAGGGAGTTTGGTATATATGAGTTTTATACTATTAAAATAATATTATTCCTTTGAAATCCCTTGATAAAAAAGTGCCCATAATCATGTAGTCTACAGGATTCATTTTTGCATCTTTTACATTTGTCTAGTCAATAAAATATGCAAAATGGGTTTCAAAGAGTGTTGTTTTGTTCAGTGATTAAATACATTTGCAGTTTATTTGATATTGTTTTCATGTATTATGGTAAATGTCATAAATCTGTTGCTGTAGCTTTCATGATGAAAATAAAGTGATTTCAGAGGCTTACCACGGCAACCGCATCACTGGCCAAAACAGAGGGCATGTCCAGTACAGCATAGTAGGCCACATTGGTAAGGAGGTAGATGATAGTTACAATGGGCATGGATATGGCAATGGCAAGGGGAAGGTTCTTGAGGAAAGAGAAGGTGACATATCTTAGGCTATCCCCTGTAAGTAAAACAATTATTGCATAACAGGGGTGATTCTCAAAGCTTTAAATTCCACCGCATATATAATAAGAAAAGGTCACCCATATATAAATAGCTTAGAAAATACACCAAAGTCCTCCACTTTATAATCCCACCCCTTGGGTGTTATTAAATACCTCTCTGGTTTCTGGATTTCCTCAGTCACAAAATTGAGGGTATCCCACCCAGAATAGGAGAAGAGGGCGGAGTAAAGAGCGAGCGCTATGTTACCAGCCTGTGTGGATGAACCTTCGAAGGGAGACTCAAAGTTTTGTGTGTGTGTCCTGCCAAGAGAGAGATAAAAAAAAACATATTAAAAAGAAATGTTTAACCAGGCATGGTTTACTATTCTCTTAGTTTTGACCATTATGGTTGATTATAATTTTATTGTCTTACCTTGGTTTATTTTCACAAGCCCCACAGATATAATCATGATTAGGGCTAAGAGTTTGGTATATGTGAAGAGGTCCTGTACTAGGGTGCCCCACTTCACATAGGCACAGTTTATAAAGGTGAGAGTACCTGATTGGGAAAAACAAAAACGGAGACAATCTGTAAGTGAAACTGTTGCTACAATTAAAAAAAAAAAAAAAAAAAAAAAAAAGGCTTGTTATGCCATCTGAGTTTTATGAGCTCAGCTATTTCCACTCCTGTAATGGCATTTTATTTTCTAAATTATGCTTTTCTTTCTTAGAAATGCACTATTGAAAGCTCAGCCCACCCTTAATTACCCAAAAAACTCAAAACATAAATACAAAAAAGATATCTTAAATGCATACAGTGGTCTTTTTCACATCAACCTGTATATTTTCCAACCTTCATCTGGACAAAACCCATGCTGTGAGAAGAGGGCACTGCAGCCTCCATATAGAGTTAAACACAACTGAATCACACAGTGTGTGATGCCTATGAAAGGTTTATTTCATATCAGAAGATGTGTGTGTGTGTGAAGTCTTCTTTCTGCAATAGCCCAAAGACATGTCAGGAGTATTAATGATGAGAATTATAATGCATACTTCTGTATAGGACCAGGGCTGCTAAGTGGGTAAAGGGATTGGGTACCTGCCTTTTAAAAGTTGACTATTTCTTGCACTGGAATATTCTGGAATTCAAAAAACAAAATCACTCACATTTCCCCAACTGGAAGCACAAAATACTGACGTTTTACAAGGAGCCATCACAAGAGGAATGAGCTCATTTGGAGAGAAGACGTTTCTGTAGTTATCTCACAAGAGCAGTGGTAAGCCAAAGTGTAATCTATTTACTAGGAATGACAAATGGTTGGGGATGATGCATTTCCTGCCACGCAGACTGCTTGCTTTTTAAAATATCTTGATAACCCTGATCAGATGATAGCATACATCCAAAATTGGCAGCATATTTTAATTAGCAAGATGTCCCATAAATGCAGTGACAAGATGCTATCCAATTACTACCAATGCAGAATGACTGGGTAAGATATATCAAAAAGGGATGATCTATTAGCGAATATTAAGATTTATAGTAAGCAAGTGGTTTAAGTTTGGTAAAAGGGCATTAATGTCCAAATTCCACAGTTGTCTATCTTTCCCAGTACTCATGGAGGTTCAGTATTCCATGCTCCAGTCTGCAGGGTGTGTTTTAAATTTGACATGGACACATTCTCTGGTGGAATGGCTGGAATTTCTGACAGGCATCTTAGATTATCACACATAATAAAATAGATTATAGCAAGACTGTACAGAAAGGCTGTGTAGAAAACTGACCGTTTACGATTAGTGCTGTAGAAACCTGCTATTGTATAACAAGTAGAGGCCCAAAAAATGGGCATCAAGATTCTAGGCCTACTGCTTTCGTGCCAACACCTCCTTGGATTCCTTGCTCTGCTTTGCCCACACTTCTCTGCATCCATTACCGGGCATACACAGGCAGCATTATCAACCTTTACTATTAACCTTTTTTGTGTTCAAATTATTGGTACGCAATAACATAAGGGTTTATTACCATTTATACGATTCTAGGAGGCATTCTAGTTGGCAGAGACTCATGCGTTTCCGGCTGTACAGTGGGTCCTCACAGACTGTAAATCCTGGCAGGGGGTTCAAATGCCAATACCAGGGCTAAGAAAAATACTCAACTTGTTCTCTTAATAAAAAAATAGAATATCATCACAAAACTGAAACGAGATAAGCTTTTTTATAAAAACAGCAAGCACCTCCACACACTGGTTTCTGTTTAATTTTAAATGCACTCTACTAGGATTAACAAATACCACAAGATAACTTACTACATCATTACCAAATTTGCAGCATGTGACATGACATCTAATTGTCAGCTGTATATTTTAAAGCAGAAATAAAGAGCATTTTTAAATACTTACGGTCTGTATTGCTGGTACATTTGACATTTGTGATTAGAAAAAAGACTCTGTTCAAACAAGCCTGACATGAACAATACAGAAAATGTATTTATATTGAAATGTACTGGTACAGGCAAACCGCAACTGGATTCATATAGATATAAAGAACAAGCGTATTTAGATCTCCAGGTGTTTAAGTCTTTAAAATAGACCCCACAGATGAAAACAAGATAAGAAAAACATAAGGGACTAAAACAGGCAAGAAAAGCCAGCTATTCAGTCAGCTAGTTATATCTGCAGACCAAGAGACTGCATTAAGGAAGCCCATAACAGTAAATAAACTATTTGTATTTAATATTGGAAGGGTTGTGTCACATAGGATTATGAGTAAAACATCACAGCAGTGCTGTATTTGGTGTTCCTTTATGGAGAAATAACAGAAAGTAATGGGAGAGCAGTGTTTTGTTGCTGTTTTATGCCCAGCACTAAATTAGAGAAAACTCCAAAAGCCACATAAAATATCACTCTCCTTTGAATTTAATGTAACAAAACTATCGAAGACTCGCATGCTCTGTTAGAGGTGTTGATTTCATAACCGTGCTATACATCAGGTCATATTTAGATCAATTATCGTTTTAAGATGTTCTGAGATGAAGGTATGACATCAAAACAAACTAAAAATAAATAAGCTTTCAGCTGTGACGATTCTGAGAGTGCTTAAGTGACAACAGTGATTGAGACGGCTATCTTGAACCTACACATCTCTAAGTCTCTGTGTTCCAGCTTTTTTACGAAGAGACAGAGTGCACTTTCTTGCAGATCATGCCTATGTGATTATTCTAAACCAATTACTTACAATAAGTCTGTGCGCTAAACATAAGATAGGATACGTCTTTATTATGTACCGAATCATAGTTTGTGGTAAACGGCAGAAAAAAAATAAGTTTTAGATGCAATCCAATCTGACAAAAATAATTCAGAAAGGGGAAGGATACATAATACAAATACATGATACTTACAAAGACATGCAGCAGCAATCAAGCGGACAGCTTCATTAGGAGGTTCACAATTTGGGAAGATGGCCTGAACGACATAGTTGCCAAAGGTAATTGATATGACTGCCTGTGTTGAGGGTTCAATAAAGAGAAGGGAAGACCAAGGTCTGATGAAGGCTATAAAGCTACCAAAGGCCACCAAGATATAGGCATAACTGGCCCCTGATTTGGTGATGGTCATCCCAAGCTCAGCATAACAAAGGGTCCCAAACACTGAGAAGATGCCTCCAAAAGCCCAGATAACTAGGGACAGCCCATAAGAGCCGCTGTACATCAGAACTCCCTTTGGAGAGACAAATATCCCTGAGCCAGTCATATTCCCCACTATTAGACAGACGCTATTGAGTAAAGTAATTTCCCTTTTCATCTGCATTTTGTCTTCAGAGCCTTTCAGCGTTTCATTAGGCGTGTTGCCTTCTTTGGAGCAATAGGTACTGTCTGCCGGTGCCATTTTTATAACAGCTTCTTGATTCCTATAGACACATTTGGAAAGAAAGCATCATTGAATTAACAATGAATAATACTGTACTTATCAATAATGCCTATTTTGATATGCAAGCATGTAAACAATATTGCACTGAAATCTGTGTTATATATAAGTTAATATGTACAGTCGACCCTGTATCTTATGGTATAAGCTGAGCTTCATGTTTTACTTATAAAAAAAGAACAAAATAGTTATTTCTGTTATCCATGTCTACATTTTTGTCAGTTGGTATTCTACCATGCACAAGCTGCCACTTACTGTATGTCCCTAAATCTGCCTATTGATTGGCCGAGAGTGTCTTCAGGATATATAATTTCTTAGTATGCTTTCTTGGTTAGATTTCAGTAATGGTGTATTTCTGAAAATGTAAATTCTATTTTTTGCTTACATTTTATTAGCAGGCTTAAGGAAGTGTCTCTTTCTAGAGCCAAAGTATCCATCATTATTTATAGGCATTGTTTTTGTCAATGAATTAGATGCAATTTTCTTATATCCTTGGTATTAGTAGCAGCACATTATCATGCTCAAATAAGTAACTTCAGAATAAGCAAACAAATACATTGAATATTGAAGAGTACATCATTAAAGAAATAACAAAATAATTAACTGAAAGCTTGGTTTGAAATGGTATGCTTACATCTTGGGTAGAAAGAGGCACATATTTTAAAATCAGTTATTAATTTTAAATATCTGGAATAAACAATTCAAGTGAAATATAAAAAGAACTTACCTGTAAAAACTGGTTTATGTGGCTACATAAAGCGAAATCTTAAGGTTCTATCCCCTCCTGGAAACCAGAGTCAAATACTGTACATGTTTTTTTTTACGAAAACCAGAATCATAACATAAAACTTGCACAACAGCTGACTTAAGATACATGGACCATGTGTGTCTTGCTTACAGTTAGTCTGTCCCCCATGGGGGACATGGATACAGACTTGTTTGCTAACAGAAATAGAGTTGAGTGTGTCTTCTATTTTGGTACTCGTAAACAAGGAAATTGGTATCGTGTTCACAGGTATTGGTTTAAGAACTTCTCACCACAAGGGGATGTAAATCACCTTTTGAACAGATTTAAATATAACAATATAGTATTTGTTAGTATTCAGCCTTTTTGCATACATCAATATTATCAACTAAAGTTTTATTGCTTAGCAAAACCAACACACACAACTAGCACTTCATTTCAGTCAAATTGTCATGAGGTTTCATGTGTGTGAAGTGGCAAAACAAACAACAGTTTATGATGCAATGCACAGTGTTTTTGAATCACAGTAAACAAATACATTACTCCTCTGGCTTGGACTTTCTATATTTATTCAGAGGATCCCATTTGTAGATTCAGATGTTGATTTAGAATTTTTAAAGGTTCAATGACAAGTTTTTCTTCCTCTTAATATTACTGGAGACGTATAAAACAAACAGGCATGTGTCAAGACAGCTGCCACTTGCATATTAAAAAACACAAAACACTTATCAAGTTGTCATTTCAGCTGCTGAATGCAACCGACACTTTCCAGGGATTGACATATAGGCAGATGGCAGTGAATCAACAGGAATTAGCCTATACAGAGGTTTTAACCTGAATGTAATGGACAAGAGCAGACTTGCTGTGCGAATCAGGAAGTAGAGCAGAGGTCTGCTATGTGGTTGGCAATGTTTAGGCCGGGGTAGTGCAACTAATGCATTTTTGGGGGATAGCTGAACTTATTATTAACATAAATCGTATTATTAACATTTTTTTTTACCAATTAAACCTGCACTGAGATTCAATTGTTACTCTTGGTGTTTGCAAACAGGTGTTAAATGTTCATATCATCATGATTCCTTCTTGTCAACTCAACTCTAGCCAGCTGTTATTTTCATACAGTATTTCCATATTTCACTCAAATTAAAAGTCAGAGATTGTATTTGAGTTACATTTACATGTAAAATAAAACAGGACCCAACGTTACTCTGAGCTGCTCACAAAGACGTCTACTCGTCTGCAGATAGACTAGCATGACAACAATCTTTTATTCCACACCATTCTCCTATTACCACCCTATAGTATGGTACTGAATGACGCTACGAACAATTACTTCAAAAGACTTGATATAGTCCTCACAGCAAGCTCAGTGCTTTTCTTCCAAGCTGTACAGTATGCGGTTTGTTGTATAAATGCAGTGTGAATGATACGGTGTATGACTGCCCCTCTTGTAATCTTAGGGGGCTGGCATTTTAAATTTAAAACATAAAATAAAATAAATAAATACATACATGTCTTGACAATTAGCAGCATTTACTAGTTTGAATTGAAAACTTTGTGTTTATTTCAACATTCATCATTCATCATTTGCATCTTATGAAACAAACAAAGAATGCAGATCACCCAGCTCTCTTTCTTAGTCATTGAATCCCCAGGAAATGCCCTAGGCTTCGTTGTCAGTACTTATACATACACTATTACATGCTGTAGAGGTTTACTGATCACACACACTACAATTCAGGGCAAAGCAGTGTACCCTAGTATTAAATTAACTTGACACACAAGAACATTTCTAGAATATCTTACATTTGACGGGTACCGTTTAAGATGTATTTTTATAGTTCATTTATTCCCCCCCCCCTCCAATGTACTGGGAGTACAGCAGGTGCAGTAAAAGCACAACTGAGAGGTACAAAATATGCACATAAAGTTTGTATTTAATTTTATTTTGCACCAACTGCTCAAAAAATCCTGAAAAAATGAAGTTTGCCATACTATACATCCCGAGTCTTGAATATGCCACGTTGATAACAACACCCATGATATAACACAAATGACTTCTACAAACTGTATTATTCAGAAGCACAGGTTAGCACGACACAGCACAGAATATATCAGGATATTCAGATAACAAAACACAGCCAAAATACACACAGTACTGAATAGGAAACATCTCCTCATGTAACTTCCTCGTGTCCAACTTTTTCACAACCTTGAAAAAGCATTTTTGGAACTACAGGATACATGTATATTGACAAGTGCTTTATTGTGGAAGCAGTTTCTAAAGGTGGAAGTGGAAGTAATGCTTGCAGCAAAGGTGCTGCATAAGGTAAACAACCTGCATTTCATTTTTCCGATTCAAGACTTAAATAACTTGATTTGTTGGATTGTTTTCATACGTCTAGAACTATCCACAGGATCATAATATAAAAAAGTCCCAGTGAAAGTCTTAACCAATTAGGAACGAACCATCAATGGTGTACAATCTTGATATTGAAGGGAAACACTGACTTTAACATGATCACCATATTCGATATTGAAAAGTCTTGATAAAAACCATGGTAATCAGCTGGGAAACCAGCTACTGTAGCTGCCAGCAACAACAACAAAAGCAAATTAAAAATGGATTTCTGAATATTTCTTTTTCTTCAAACATTTTTCCAGAAAGCAGACAAGATATAATTTAATGAAACAAGTAAAAAAAAAAGTTTTTAAAAAGCATTAGAAAAAAAATAAATATAGCTTTGAAAATGAGCCATCATCTTTTGTTCTCAGTTTTGGCTACAGATAGGCCTAGCTCTGTTTAGGAACAGATTCAGCTACAGTAGAAAATCAGAGTTACAAACACCATACTTATGAACTGACCGCTCAGTTGAACGCCCAGTTTGAGCTGGAAGTTTGCAATCACTCAACCATGCCCACAATGCAACTAGAAACCAGTTTAGAAAAGCGCAACGTTAACCTACTGAAATGGTAAGGACTGGAAAACGCAAAGGAGTTACACTTTCAATTGAAAGACAACATTTATTTATTTATTTTTTTAAACCTGACATCGGCATCATACTCGGCAATGGGAATACCGTATCGGGAAATTGTCATCCAAGTAAAAAAAAAAAAAAAGCCAAGAAAAAAAACCCCAACAGTTTGCAAAGCAAGCGAAAGACAGCAGAGCAGTAAAACAGATGCATCATACGCATATCTGAAAATGATGTTTTGATAAAGCACTCCATAAACGACATGCTGATCATGGAGAGGGCAAAACATCCAGAAAGAGGCGAGGCAGACTTCAAAGTAAGTACGAACAATTTTACCAACATTTTAGTTAAACAAAGCAAAGTTTTTTTTTTTTTTTTTTTTAAGCCAAAGGACTCTAATTGACTGAGCAAGCTTAAAAAAAAAGAAAAAAAAAATTTGAAACAAACACTATCTTAACCCAGCTGTTCCTTTTAAGTCTGTGTTTTTGCTACAGTTACACTTTGAATACCAAGCTAAATGTTGCATTTTCCTATGTAGTACGATAGAAGTATTGCATTACTGTGCTGTATCCTTGTATTATTTGCCAGATTAAGGTTGTAGATAGAAGGTGTACACATTTATTAAAACCATCGAAAACTAATCTTCAGAGCTGCTGACATTTCAGACTTACATCAAATAAAAAGTTTGGCAGAATAAGAGTTTGGTCTTTACTTTCATTATAACAGAATCCTGTATAACAAGGTCCAATTCTCAGTCTCTTCAAGATCACTTGAATGAGTTTCAATACTTAAATACACTTCCACTTCCATAGAATTATTGAGAACACATTCTTTTGAAGAAGGCAATCCAGCGTCATAGGCATTGAAAAACAGGTTGAAACATTAAACGTTTTTCCGGTTCTCAAAGGTCAATGCAGATGCACCGAAAGTGGTAGGTGACACGTCTGGGTAAGGCTGTAGTCCCATTTGCTTGTTATCCTTTAGTTTCTGAACAATGATTCTTGCAAAGTCCTCTCCCTGGCTGTCACAAGTATCTAGCAGCTTCCTGACTTTAGCAGTCCTTGTTGACTGGGTGGTAATGAGTTCGTAGTCCTCTCTCATTAGGAGCTCTCTGGAGAGAAGTGCATCCAGAGACTGGTTAATACAAGCCTCAGTCATCTGCGTAACAACATCCTCTCTTCTGGCTTGGATCCACTGATGCGCTACTCCTGGCTGTGCATACTCTGGAATAAAAACTAAAACAAAAGGGAACATACTTTATTGCCTGCACTTTCTTTCATATAAGGTAAGTAAGCACTTTTTTTCTGAATGACAACTGCAAACCTGTTTTCAAATCCTTTTTACATCTCGCAACTCACAGAATTCCATTGCCATACGCACCTGTCTTCAATATAAATCTGCATACTGGTCAAGCAAATCAGACATGGCATTTGGTGAATCATAAATTTCAAAGACCACCGATTCACATGGCACTGAAAAATCCCATACAAACATGATCTAAGCACTTTAAGGAACAAGCCATACATAGCATTCAGATAACAGCACTCCAGGATCGATTGCTGATTTTGAAAGTAGACATTCTATTAAAAGCATTAACCTCTTGCAAAGCTACCTTAAACTGACAACTATTGGAAACGATCCTCTGTCCCTGCTTCACATGACTCAGGTTTGCAAATGTTGAGCAAGGTCTTCTTGACTGCAAACATACCATTTTATAGAAGGATTCATTTCCAGTGAAACTGGTTCAAAAGTATTTTTTAAACAATACAGGTATTTTTTTTCCTGCTTTTAAACTTATGAAAATGATGATTTAGATCAGCTGACATTTTGATCATTATAAAGACCCAATGGTCCAGTAGTATTGTGGTTTCATGTATTTTGATAATTGGTGTTTACTTTATTTTGCTGCTAAATCTTGATGGAACATAGTGCACATCACTACATTTGCCTCTTCAAATTCATCCTCCAGTTAAATATCGTAGTGCATTATCAGTATAAATCATTCAGATTGACATACCTGTGGGGCTGGGTTGCACAGTCATTTTACTAAGCTGGGCTGCACATTCAGACTCAGGGACAGATGGTTTGCAAGGAATGTCGAAGTCTGACTGTGTTCTGGCACTTTGGTAAATCTGATTAGGCATGTTATCCTCAAAACTCGGGGCAATCAAAGTCATGGGCGGATCTTGCATGGCAGTCGGGATACTTGATAGAGGATTCAGATGGATGAGTTCTATAAAAGAGAAAATGTATTAAAAACCAATAGACAAATTTAAATTCTAAAATGATCGCCAACTGAAGACTAAACACTAAAACCTAGAAGACACACTTGGCACTATACAAGCTATTCAGTTAAATTTACAGTAACGCTTTTTTCTAAATTTAAAAAATAATGGTTCAAACTTGCAGTTAAAATCCCATGGTGTTAATTAAGAGCTGCGGTTGTGGTCTATGTTTTTTATTACTATTATTTTTTTAAATCGTTCATATTTCTGTTAACTGTTTTTGTAAAGTCTCAAGTGTCTGATTCTGAAGAACCTCATAAAGCAAAGTCCTTCATACTTGATACAACGATGGCATGAGGCTCAATGTTTGTCTTACAAAAGAACATCAGAGTTTATGGTTGATTGTTCAAAGTTACTAATTAAACTACTTGAAAATACCTCTTGTACAATTTACAAAATGTTGGCCCCAATAAAAAAATGAAACAATATTGTAAAAGTTCACTACCTGATTGCACTGGTATGTTATAATTACAATTATCTTTAAAATCCATCTTTTTTGAATACGAATCATTTGAAGACTCTTGCAAATCTGTTAATGAAAAAAAGGAGAGGGTGAGAAGGTAATGATCAAGCAACTTTTAAAATGTATCTATTATAACAAAAGCAGCGTGTGATCTTAAAATATTTAGTGTGTGTATGTATGTGTGTGTGTGTATATATATATATATATATATATATATATATACAGTGCCTTGCAAAAGTATTCAGACCCCTGACCAATTCTCTCATATTACTGTATTACAAATGGTACATTGAAATTTCATTCGGTTTGATATTTTATTTTAAAACACAAAGTCAAAATCAATTATTGTAAGGTGACATTGGTTTATGTTGGGAAATATTTTTAAGAAAAATGAAAAACTGAAATATCTTGCTTGCATAAGTATTCAACCCCCACACATTAATATTTGGTAGAGCCACCTTTCACTGCCATAATAGCTTTAAGTCTTTTGGGGTAAGTATGTACCAGCTTTGCACACAGTGTCGGAGTGATTTTGTCCCATTCTTCTTGGCAGATTTGCTCCAGGTTGTTCAGGTTGGTTGGACGACGCTTGTGGACCGCAATTTTCAAATAGTGCCGCAGATTCTCAATGGGATGGAGATCAGGACTTTAACTGGACCACTGTAGGACATTCACCTTTTTGTTCTTGAGCCACTCCAATGTTGCTTTGGCCTTGTGCTTGGGATCATTGTCCTGCTGAAAGGTGAATTTCCTCCCAAGCTTCAGTTTTTTAGCGGACTGAAGCAGGTTCTCTTGCAGTATTTCCCTGTATTTTGCTCCATCCATTCTTCCTTCAATTTTGACAAGATGCCCAGTCCCTGTGTGTCTTGAGGCATGGGCAGTGTTAGGTTTGCGCCACACATAGCGCTTTGAGTTTTAGCCAAAAAGCTCTAACTTGGTCTCATCTGACCACAAAACCTTTTTCCACATTGCAGCTGGGTCACTCTCATGTTTTCTGGCAAACTCCAGACGTGCTTTCAGATGGTACTTTTTGAGGAACGGCTTCTTTCTTGCCACCCTCCCATACAGGCCAGTGTTATGCAGAGCTCTTGATATGGTTGACTGGTGCACCATTACTCCACTCCCAGCCACTGAACTCTGTAGCTCCTTCAAAGTGATTGTTGGCCTCTCTGTGGCTTCTCTCACAAGTCTCCTTCTTGTTTGAGCGCTGAGTTTTGAGGGAGTGCCTGGGTGGTGTGATGCAGCTTCCACTTCCTGATTATTGATCCAACTGTACTCGCTGGGATATCCAAACACTTGGATATTATTTTGTACCTGTTATTATTATTATTATTTATTTCTTAGCAGACGCCCTTATCCAGGGCGACTTACAATCGTAAGCAAATACATTTCAAGTGTTACAATACAAGTAATACAATAAGAGCAAGAATACAATAACTTTTGTTCAAGCAAGGTACAAGTGTGACAAACCACAATTCAATAATACATTTATGCATTTGTATTACTTTATCTCTAACTTCTGTAGAATGATCTTTGGTCTTAATTTTCCTTCAGATTCACAGCCTGACCAATGATCCTTCAACAGTGGGGTTTTTATCCAGAAAATGTGACAGCAACTTTAATGGTTCACAGGTGGAGGCCAATGGTAAGGTAAAATGTCCTCGTTAGGGCAATTTCTTTCATCGGTGTAAACTGGGAGCTTCCACAGCACAGGGGTTGAATACTTATGCAAGCAAGATATTTCAATGTTTTATTATATAGTTTGCGCTTCTTTGGAGTTTCAAAATGAACTGCTATATAATGAAAATGTAACAATATTAAATAACATTAAAACATTTTTTTTTTATTAAAGATCAGTGACATTAAATGCAATTTTATGCATGTTGAGGTAAGTAAATCATGATGATGATGATGATGATGATGATGATGATGATGATGATGTTTTAGGCAGGGATTTCTGCATTGTGTGTTTCACAGATAGTGAAGGTTAGGTGGTACAGTATTAACAAGATGCAATGCGTGATGTTGCAGCTGTCCCTGAATAAAAAATGTCATAAACTTGTGTCTTGTTTATATAGATTACATTCCAAAGTACTGTAATGTGTTTGGAATAAATATTTCAGTAACACTCCTGTAATATGTTAAACTTGCTTTAGGCTTGTTGTGAATGTTTTCTTCTCCTGACACTACCCAGGCGTAATTACCCCTCGCATTCAATTGTTGTGCACAAGCTTTTACTTATAACGGCAATGATATTAAAATAATCACGTCAGGGGGAGAGGAATGGAGCAAGAATGTATGTGGGCGGTACAATCATCGATATTTATTCGAATATTTATTCGACTCGATTTTGTGTCGATTGCTATTTGGAGGTTTAACTGACAGCCCTAGTCACAATGTGGCTAACACAAAAAACAAAAAAAAATAAAATAAAAATAACAACTGACTTTGTAATGTACAATGTAGTGAAACCTACCGACTGCTCAACTATCCATTGGTTAAAGAAAAGGGCTTGTAACCAGGAGGTCCCCGGTTCAAATCCCACCTTAGCCACTGACTCATTGTGTGACCCTGAGCAAGTCACTTAACCTCCTTGTGCTCTGTCTTTTGGGTGAGATGTAATTGTAAGTGACTCTGCAGCTGATGCATAGTTCACACACCCTAGTCTGTAAGTCACCTTGGATAAAGGCGTCCGTTAAATAAACAAATAATAATAACACAAGTTGCCCGTGTACCACAGAGGGGTCTGCAGTAAAAACTTACCTTTGGAAGGACCAAAGTTAGAAGGAGGAGCACAGCTGAGAGTCAGGAACTGGGGCTGTGAAAAGCCAGCTTCTTCTGAACAGGACCACGAGGCAGAGCTGCCGTCCTAAAACACAAAACATGAGGAACTTTGTAACAGTCTGTATGGAACAATAAAACATGCCCTTCAGAAAGTTCAGCAAGACATTAGAGATGGTCTTAAAACAGCTGTATACTTGACTAGGACGACTCCAGAGGCTCACACGCTATTCTCTCTACTCTCCCTCGAATGCAGGATCCCGTGCAGGGTTTTAATACCCGCTGCACAGGAAGAGAACTTATTTTTAAAGGCGTGGTTATTATTCCTTTAAGTATATCATAATGAATGTAAGTATGCCTGTTATTGTATGATATAATAGACTGTGGTTCAGCCTGAGCTTACCTAGATTACTGTGGTATGTTCACCAAGCTAATTGTGTTCTTGCTACAATAACGTGATAAGAACAGGAACCTTGTAGCAACATTTATATATTACACACATATTGTCTTACCTGCCAAGGAGGGACGTTTTTCATTGCATTCAGAGTTTTCTGTCCTTTTTGACACTTCTCAAAAGTTGAACTTGATGAATAACGTGATCCACTGACTAACTGAAAACAGACAGAGAGGTTTTAGTTATTCTTTCTATTTTTCACGATGTAGTTATTCTTTCTATTCTTCACGGTGTAGACAGTCACAGGTGTATATGGCTTGGCATGATTTAGTTTGCGCGTGTCTATTTTCTGTCTTGATCCAGTGTAGAGGGTGAAGGTACCACACTGTAGAGCAGACTTCACCTTCGTGTTGCTCCAGACCTTCCCCATTCTTACTTTAAATGGACAGAGAACTCTGTATGCTGTGCCTTCCTGATAATTAAAACGAAAGACAACAGTATCTGTAAGGGACATTGTCCTGCACACACGAGAAGTAGTGTTGTACCCTGGTATATGTTTTAAAGTTGAAAAGAGGACAGTAGAAAGGGTTTAACCAAATTGAAATAAATATTCCACTACACCTTAAGAGAAACAAGAATAATATATATATACTGTATATATATATATATATATATATATATATATATATATATATATATATATATATATATATATATATATGTATATATATATATATACACTGTATATATATATATATATATATATATATATATATATATATATATATATATAATTTTAAATGGAAAATAAAATGAATCTGTTTTGAAATACAAACACTGATTCTTACTTTGGATTTCTTTACTTCTAGCACTGCTTCAAGCACATCTATTTCATCAAAACTTCGTACCATAGGTTCCAGTTCGATTAAACACTCTTCAAAAAACAAAAACAATAAATAAAATGGTTATTCTAGTATTTATCAGTCGTTATTACAATGCATTGTACCAGTACAGTATATTTAAGCTTTCTCCTATTTGGTGTTTACTTTTCAGGGCCTCACACAACACTGTAATAAATCACTCGCCATTTGACTGGGGTTCTTCTTTTGAACACAATGAAACATGTTAATTACACGACTTTCAGTCTGAGTTGTTTCTGACAAGGAAATACCAGTATCCACAGTAAAACAACAGGTATATATCTGGTATGATTCAATCAATCAATCTTTATTTTTGTATAGCGCCTTTAATGAGGGCAGCCACAAAGTGCTTTACATGAAGAAAAAACAAAAGAAAAAATAAATAAAGTAATAACAGTAATTGTAAAAACAAGAATACAATAGTTAAACGTATTTAAAATAAATAAAAGTCAAATAATGCTAAAAAGTAAAAATAGTAAAATATGCCATATAGAGACAAGAGAACATCATTTTAGATAACTGGATATGCCAGACTATAAAAAATGTGTTTTTAATCAAGATTTAAAAACATCAATCGAGGGAGCTTCCTTTATAGTACTGGGTCGGTCGTTCCATAATTTCGGTGCAATATAGCTGAAGCATCTACCACCTGATTTTAATTTTTTTTTTTTCTGAATAATGGGTACAGAAAGTAACCTGGCATCCTCAGATCAGAGTGACCAATTGGGGACGTATGATGTTTAAAGATCTTTAAGGTAAAATGGACCATTTAGAGCCTTAAAGGTTAACAACAACACCTTAAAATCTATCCTAAATCGGAAAGGAAGACAGTGCAGAGATGCCAGCACAGGAGTGATATGATCTCGTCCCAGTTAAAACTCTCGCAGCAGCATTTTGTACAAGTTGCAGACGAGATATCACATTGCTACCAATACCAATTAAAACACCATTACAATAATCAATTCTTGACAATATAAAAGCATGCACCAAATCGCTCAGCTTCCTGTCTGGAAAAAATACCTCTCAATCTGGCAATGTTTCTTAAATGAAAAAAAAAATACATTTTTGGAACATTTTTAATGTGTGCCTCAAATGAGAGGTCTGGGTCAAAAAAAGACACCCAAGTTTTTTTTTATATTTATGCTCTAAAATCTGTACAAAGACTGTCAAGTACAAAGATTGACACCCATGTTTCATTTGCTGTGATTTTCATTAGCTTGGAATTCTCCACTAGCCACATTTGATGAGCTGCTTTAAAATAATTGCATTAAGCAGCAAAGTCCCTGTAACTTGGTACACAGTTAACATAGTTTCATGACGTTGGCCCAAAAATAAATGTTACACTGAAAAGTGAGTGATTTATTACTGTATTTTGTGAGGAGCTAGCCTACAGTAAGTATAGTAACCAAGAACATTTTTAAATAAATTGCATTAATGAATACTACTGTAAACCAATGCTATACCTAGAACTATATTTTGAGTTCCACAGCAGAGCCACCAGAGGGCTGTTCATCCATACGAATTTACCACTGTGCAAGCATTAGCAGTAGCAGATACCACATGCCTAAAGTGATTATTTGAATGGAAGAAAGAACAGACAGCCAGTGTGGCAGATAACATCATCTTCTCAGATGAGGCAATTTTTACCTGAACGGGGCCACAAACTAAGGAAAACCCCAACATTTAGTTATGGAAGACACGAAATTCAATCCCTGTGTCATGGTGTGGTGTGGTCTCCACAACAATAGTTATTGGGACATATTTTTCATTGTTTCGGTCAATGCAGAATCCTACATCTGTCCTACTGAACATCTTTTCACCATACCCTGATGACCTTCCACTAGCTACTTAAATGTTGACATTATTAACCCTTTGCGGTCCATTTATTCAGCGCGTCAGGTCCAATTTATTTTCACACGACAGTTTATTTTAGACGCGCTGTTTAAAAGTATTTTTTTTCACAGTAAAACAGGTTTAAAAGGCACTGCATATCAACAGGACACCCAGTACTGCATCTCCAGCCCCTCCCCACCCCACCCCTTGTTAGCTGTATTTTTCACATACCTCTTCATAGTCGTGCATACTGATAAATCCTGATCACTCGTTTTTATCACCAAACTCCTCAAAAATGTGATCCAAGTCATTATTTTATTACTATAACATCTCAAAAAGCTCTGCAAATGTCCGTGATATTCTTTGAGCGCTGGATGCAGAATCATCTATCTTGTTTGTTTATGTCCGTGTTATCTCCATGGTGCCAGGGCTATGTGTGTTGCTCAGATCCGCCCCCTTTTTTTTCGGCTTCTCTCGGTTCCTATCGTTCTCACTCAGCCATTGAATTGTTTTCTCGGATTTTTCCGGAGAAAAAACGACTAGAGACCTGTGTTTTACGTCTTTTTGAAGATGTCGGACACGGTCTGACATTGGACCGGAAAGGGAAAATTGTAATGTCGGACCTGGTCTGACATAGGACCGCAAAGGGTTAAACAACACTCTGGTGGCCAAATGGTGCACATATACGTAAATATCAATATCAAAAACGTACTTATGAAGGAGAGTCGTACATCCGGATTTGTTGCCCAGCCACTGGTCATAAGCTCTATCAAGGTGTCTCTGCTGGGGATGTCAAACGGCAAACTGTCTTCGCTGGTATCTGGACGACTTCCTCTCAAAACACTAAACATGATCTGCATGGGGTTTGTAGCTTCTGTAAAAAAATAAAACACAATTTTAAGAAATAGAGTTTTCACTGAACCTGTAGGAGAATGGTTTTGGGGGGCGGGGGGTTGCATTACTGGCAGAATTTAACAATGTCATGGGGAAGGATGGCTTTACATAAACAGTGACTGTTTAAGGTATCTCCTGCTGTACTGTAGATACTATCTGACGACATATACAATATATCACTACAAAGTAAATGTGTTTGTAGTTGAGATGAGAAATAAATATAATCAGTACAGGGAGGGGAGCAGGGGGGAATAGAAATGAAATAATATCTAGTACAGCAGTTATACGGAAAGAAAGGTGTAAGAAATATAAATTGGTTGCAAAACAATATGTAGCATATGATAAAGTATTCAAGGATCCAAAACATTTAAAAGATGCAAGATTGCGTTTCTTGGTTTCAGATTGAGAGCAGTCCACTCCTGCTGGACACAATTCACGTTGTATCAGGCAGGTCAATGTAATCGAGTCTTCACGTGGCTGACTGCTGAAAGTGATTATATTTATTAGAGCTTGAATCAGTAAGCTGCTCATGCAGTTTAGTCACAATGTCAAACTGCAGCAAATAAACAGATGCAACCTTATATATTTATACTATAAATGTGATGCAGATAAATAAATTCAAGTCTGGATCGGAAAATGAAGTGTAATCTTCCTTAAAGCCGATTGTTTTAAAGCCACCGTAAATGACGAGCAACAGCATAAAAGCAGGCCCTTCATTATATTCTAACAACCCTGCTACTTTGGAAGTTACTTTATACCCTTAACTGAACCAGCTGAACCAAGAAAGGCCCTTTTATCTAAAAAAGAACTTCCCAGTGAACTCTTTCGAGTGTTTATGGTCAGTCGGTATGTCATTATTTTTTGTTTCAGTTTGATGTACCTGGTACATTTACAGCCACTGGGTAAGTACGTTTAGATGACGTACCTGTTACGTGTCGTGGCACTGAAGACATGAAATACAAAATGCTATATGACATTACCTTCAAATGGTATCTTTCTTGATAGGGCTTCCCACATAATTATTGAATAGCTGTAATAAAAAAACAATTACAAAAATCAGATTTTACATTTTTGTCACAAATCACAACAACAAATGTATTTAATTTCTCTCAATTTTTTTTAAAAATTATATTATGTGTTCTATGTAAGATCCTCTATTGTTGTGTATGCTTACTAACTATTCCAGCAAAAACAACCAAAGTAGTCCCATAATTTGCCAAAAGTAATGACAACAGCAGTGAAGTCTGTTCTCCATAATGGCCCATAGAGTTTTCAATTTTAAATCAGGAGGCTGTGTGGTCCAGTGGTTAAAGAAAAGGGCTAGTAACCAGGAGGTCCCCGGTTCAAATCCCACTTCAGCCACTGACTCATTGTGTTACCCTGAGCAAGTCACTTAACCTCCTTGTGCTCCATCTTTCGGGTGAGACGTAATTGTAAGTGACTCTGCAGCTGATGCATAGTTCACACACCCTAGTCTCTGTAAGTAACCTTGAATAAAGGCATGTGCTAAATAAACAAATAATAATAATAATAAGTATTATGTTATCCACAAACAAGAAGCCAATTTGTAGGACAGGCTATACAATGGGTATGCTACTCATCCACTAGCAAGAGTGAACATTCGCTTGGATCACATTTTATGCCAGACCTTATTATTTGATTTTCACCAAGATTAAAATGAGTAAGTAGGCTAATGGTGCTACACTAGCTTACTATATACAGCTCTGAAATGTATATATTTAATAATGTATTTCAATTCAATCTTTATTCCTCACTTTTCAATCCGTACATGACCAACAACACTGTAAAGATTATCAGTTTATCAAGGTGATGGGCAGGATGGAGACATTTTCTCAGGCTCAGCCAAGTCAACACCATCACAGTTCCAACTTTAGTCACTTAATACATGTAAAACTGTTGCTATTTCATAAATATTCTTAACGGTTCTCTTGGTGTTTATATGTTAGTTGTTTCAATACATTCATGTTTATTCATGTGTAGTCATACAACCAAAAAACAAAGCCCCTGTAAATAAATGTGTGCTCAAGGCAGTGTGTACCTGTACATGTCGTGCTTCACATCTGTCCTCCTGTTGCTGGAAGGCTCATACTCTTCTGGAGGCATGTAGATAACCGTCCCTCTCATTTCAGGTGGCTTGGAGCCAGATGCTTTACTAATAGACAGCTGACGCCATTTCGAAAGGCCAAAATCTGCTATCTGAAATCAAAAGATTTATACTTGTAAGTAATACTATGATCTAAAACTAGACTTTAGTTGTTCATTTAACATGGCGGGAGAGCAATTTCCACTGGCTGGGATATGAGAAAGTTCCATACCGAGTACAGTGTGATAATTAAGGTTTAGTTAAGTCAAATGTTTATGATATCACAGAATGGATGTCATATTGACAGGCAGCAAGACAATGTACTTCCTAAATGAACTTGCCTGGGACCAAAACAAATGACAAAATCTGTTAAAATCACATCATTCTAGTTTTCTACTGAACAAGTGACAAAGCACTCAATTATTATTATTATTATTATTCACCAGGCTGGAATAACTGGTAACAGATTTTATCCACCAGTTACACATACACACGTAATAGAACAGCCATTGTTAACTGTGGGAATAGTAAGGGGATTTCCAGTAGCACTCCAGATGAAACCAAGGGCTTAGATGGTAAAGAATACGAGCAGAGCTGAACTTGGCCTCGTTTCAAACACAGGATATGTTTTACACCAGTCACAACACAATATATTCTTTACTTTATTTTGGAACAATAAATAATGGAAATGGTAATGCCCCAAGTGTAAACTGCAATTGCAGAGTTTCCTCCTTAAACACAGAAATAGCTACTGTCCAAACTATAATCTCCCTTTCTTCATGGGAATGATACCTTTCTCTCATTTTCAGTAGACTCCCAATCCATAAAATACAGTACAAAACTGTCTGTTTTTCACGGACACATTAGATTAGTTCCTGTTTAAAAAGACTTGCTTCCCATTTCTAAATTTAACAAGAGTAGCTGTGGCTGAGCTTTTTTCACTACCATTTTGAATAAATAATTCCGCAAGATGAACTAGTAAAAGATCAATTATAGGCTATTTAACAACTACAGAAAAGTAAAAAGGTACATTTAAAATGGAATGTCTTAATTTGAAGACCAATTTTTTAAGA
Organism: Acipenser ruthenus; assembly: GCF_902713425.1. NCBI lineage: Eukaryota > Metazoa > Chordata > Actinopteri > Acipenseriformes > Acipenseridae > Acipenser > Acipenser ruthenus. The sequence goes on from NC_081191.1 coordinate 102,454,500, forward strand.
CAAAATTAAACATGTATTTTTTTTTTTTTTAATTGTCTCATTCTACCTAAACATTATATACAGCTCAAATCGTATTTATTGGTGCTTCAGGTATCAGATACACACACACATGCACAAAGGTACCCACCAGACTGAAGACAGCAAGCTTTATTCAATTGATCTAAATCCTGCCATGGAAATAATTTCAACTTGTGTGCCAAGGTTATAAAAACAACAAACATCTGACAATGTATGCAAGTCTCTCAAGTGCATTTCTGTAAAGGATAAAGGGATTTAGGATCTGCCAGCATTTAGATCAACCAAATATAACCAAGAACCTTACCATGCATGAAACTTGGTCATACGTCTGAAATGTATGAAACTTTCCAATGATTTAATTTACTGTTTTCCTAAAAGGACAACACTTTTAATCTGAGAAACAATAATAAGGAAACCCATGTATTTATTTATTTTAAAGCCCAGAGAGCCATGTTTAACCAGTAAAATTCCAGTCCTCTGTTGCGAGCTTCAAGTGTACTTGGTTGACTGGTCAAGTTTGCAAGTGTGGTGGTTCTAACCTGGAGGTTATAATGTACTGCATCTCAAACTTACTTTAATTGTTGATTGCACAGATATCTAGTTTTTTTGTTTTGTTTTGTAGTGTGTACTGTATATAAACTCCACAGAATCTCTTAACATTAGCATACCTTCACATGGAATTCTGCATCAAGGAGGATGTTCTGAGTCTTCAGGTCGTGATGTAACAAAGGTGGTGTCATATTATGTAGAAAATTCACTCCTAATGCAATTTCATAGAGAATACGAAGTCTCAATGACCAGGCAAGTCTTGGGTAGATTTCTCTCTGTGACAGAAAATATGCAAAATACTCATCAACAGTCCATGCTGAAACTACATGGCGAAATTGTTCAAACAAAGGAACTCATCAAGCTAGGCTTGAGGGGGGGTCTGTTAAATGATTTAAAACAATGGTGGATCTAAATACTGCCACAGTTGACAAAACAAAGTAGGGCTCTTTGAACACAGATCTTGTAAAAATCAAACTAACTGCTTCAGGGTGTTTTTAACATATTTGTCAGCAAAAATATGTAAAATTGCAAAAATGGTTCTATTTTAATGATATGCAGTGGATCAGATGCTGATAGTATGAACTTGTATGTAAATGGATTCAGACAGCCTTTGACATGAATGTTGATTTTGTTTTTCATTATTACTTAAAAAACAAACAAAAAAAAGACAGACAGACACTCTCCCATCAAATACACTTGACATGGGCTTAATACCACTGCTTCATACCTACTGCTAGATAACTAAGTGCAGAGATAGAAGAGCAGTTATGCTAAGAGTATTATATTAAAAATAGGTCAGTCTGTTTGAGATTTCTATGTATACAAAATAAAAAAACAGACGATCAACACAGTCGCTCTTGGTCCCCTATTTAATGTAGCTGTCAAAAAACTTTAGCATTTTAAAGAGAGTCCAACACAAACTGACAAATAGTAATCGCTACATAAAGTTGCCATTGCTGCTTCAGATTTTGGATGCAAGTCAATCTGATTCTGTTTCTGTCTGCCATATGATACAGGTATGTCACTCCAAAATGACTCAAGGTTTTCAGCACTGGTCCAACTTGTAAAGGAAATGTCTGAATATTAAATGGATATCCAAACATGAAAATTCCATGTTCGTTAAGTATAAACAGTTAATGTTTGGTTTTTTTTGTGCAAAAATCAATCAATCAATCAATCTCTCTCTCTCTCTCTCTCTCTCTCTCTCTCTCTCTCTCTCTCTCTCTCTCTCTCTCTCTCTCTCTCTCTCTCTCTCTCTCTCTCTATATAATCTCATACATACACATACTTGGAATATGCAAAAAATAATGTCATGGTATATTAAGGGGATTATTCACACTTTTCTTTATTATTATTTGCTTATTTTAGCGGACGCCTTTATCCAAGAAGACTAGGGTGTGTGAACTATGCATCAGCTGCAGAGACTCAGTGAGGGAGCCGGGATTCGAACGGGGGACTTCCTGGTTACAAGCCCTTTTCTTTAACCACCGGACCACACTGCCTCCTATTATCCCCTGGTATTCTTAAATTATAATGCATTACTATTTCTGCACTTCCGGATATTTGGCACATTTACTAAAGCACCAGCACAGTTGATCTATGGAGATGTCTCACAGCAAAGCCATTTCTATTATGACGCCAGTTCAAAATGATCACTACTGTTGTTCTTGGGGTATGCAGCAGTAATTTCATTTGCACTCAAACAGTGAGCTTGTCAGAGAAATCCTAAAGAAACTGAAATGACACCACAGGAAATAGAAAAATAACAGAACACCAGTACCAAGCATCCCCCGACACAGCTGTGAATTTATAACTGCAGCTAACAGTATGATGCAAAAGTAGCTTAACCCAACATATGACACCAGTGTGTACAGAATATATGGAATAGGAATGAGCAATTCAATGTTTCATTGCAATTTTATAAAATGTAACGTGACAGGGGGACGGAGAGACAGACCCCCACCCCCATATTAAATGTATCAAAACAAAATAAATAAACACATAAATAAATAAATAAATACCCCATGTAGTAGCTGGTCCAACGATCCATTGCTCATGTATTCTGTCACAATGCAGAAGAATTCAGGTTCATTGCAGACACCAAAAATCTGGATAATGTAGTTAAACCTGGCTTTATGGAGTACCTCTGCTTCCTTTAAAAGACTGTTTCTTTCCCTGAGCAAAGACAAAAAGTAACATTTGAACTACCTTATTCTACATTATACAAACAAATACGTACTATGCCACGTATGTACTTCAAAAACAATATTTAACACAACAATGACAGTCATTTCTTAGTAGGTTGGCAATATAATGTGGGCAACTTTTGTTGTAGGTCAATACTTTGATGTTAGTCCTTGAATGGAGTATTAAAACTCCAAACAGTGTACTGTATGTATTGCATTCCTGTGGTCTTTCCTTTATATGCAGCATTACAGATTTGACCTGTTGCCCCTCTCTCTGGAAAGCTAATGTTAGAGGTGTGATGGAAAGAATGTGTGAGATGACTTGCACAGTGCCTGCATTTTGTTGAAATTAAAAAATCTTTTACATTATACCAGTACTGACTAGAAATGACATGCGTTGTACAGTAAACACGGGTATATCACTAGCTAACATTCTTTCTTTTTAATTGGTTAAGTACAATGTGAATGTCATTACTTCAGTTGAAATCGAGACAAGCTGTTCAGTACATAGTACATAGTGTGCTGACACTAGGGTACACTGGGGTCAGTTCCTTTTCATACTGCAATCTGATTTATCACTGCTGCTCCCTACTTCCAAGAGCTTTCAATAGCAGTCCAACCAGCGAGGTATGCACTATATGATTATGCAATGCCTGTCACAAAAGTCAAAGGGGAAATCACAGGAACCTGCATCATATGACAGACAGTGAAAATGAGTGGGGGGAGGGGGCAGTGCGTGTGCAGGATTTACATGAACTCGTTTTACTAGTTTGTTTTCTACCAGTCCTTAATACTTTTGTATTGTTTTATTTTTATTGTTAAGCAGTTAAAAGCAGGCAGTATATATATATTACACGAGATTTTTGGCCAGCCAACAAGCTCCGAATATGATTTATTTTGTTTATTTATTTAGTTACGGTACATAAATTACATAATCTCCTTTTCTCTACTGATATTATTTTTAATAGGACTGCTCCAAAACAGAAAAAATGTTAGTCAATTAAGCAGGGCAAGGATGGTACTGATTGTAATTGAATCATCTAAACAGGGGGATTTAACAACAACAACAACATTTCATTTATATAGCGCACTTCATAACAAGTATCACAGGGCACTTCACGGGGGAGTCTGGGGGCGGCTGGTTTCACATCCCCTGACTAGCACTAGTCTTGGACTGCCCAATGTTAACTTTGGTAAGGTAGTCCACGATTAGTTCTAGCAGAATATGTGACTCCAGGTTTGTTTCAGTATTGATCCTGATCCAGACCTGATCTGACCCCAGATCAGAGACCTTGTATTGTATTTGCAGTTCACTACAAATCATTCATTTTCTGTTTATAGACAGCATTAAACTTATCTTTCAAATGTTAATACTGGATAAACACATTGCATTGAAACTGGTTTTGTTATGGGGGAAGTTCAAATTAAAAATAAATAAATTATGCAATTAAAGTAATTTAAAACAATACGTTTCGCCTTTTTCGAGCGCAGACCATGTTTGACAAGTAACATGTAAGCTACATTGTCACAATAGGTAAATACAGGACCATGTAAACACACGTGCATTCAGCAGTGATGCCTATGGGGCAGCCAATTCCCAATGCAGACAGATGGCAGGTGGAAAGGAAATAATTATGCAACCAATGCACCTACCTTTCTCCAACAGGACAGTCTAACTTGAGGCACTTGATCGCCACTGTAGTCCTCCAGTCAGAATGCTGAGCTCGGAACACTGTGCCAAACCCTCCCCTGCTCAGGTAGTGCAAGTCAGTGAGCTTCTGATAGGGGATAACAGGGAGGGTGCTGGTAAGGCTGCATAAATTTACACAACCAGAATGCTCCATTTGACCCTCCAAGAAATGAAACGTATAAGCAAAAGAGGAATTTAAAAAAGTTAGCTTGTTATATCATATGTAAGGCTTCAGATGTAGTTTCACTTCAATGAAAACGTAAAAATATGGTCCACCGGATGTTAGGTAAAAATAAAAATAAAACTGAACCCCGTTTCCAGTATCATTAAAATATAATCACATTCTGATTCGGATTCCATTTTCAGCCGTCATTATGAACCCAAACCTTCTCTAGTCCAGTCAAGTTTCTGTCTTCAACACCTGCAAAAAAGAAAGGCAGATATACGTGAATAAACATGAGCCGCTTACAGAGCTGCTGCTAAGAACTGCACAAATGCAAAACGCAAAAGCTCACCATGCTTTCCTTAAACTTTAATGTATTCGCTGAAAACACGCCTGTCTCCTAATTAGTCTCATCACAAAATACAACAGAGTACTGTAAATTAAACAAATATTGTAGTCTAGAAGATTACGTCAGCTAGGGCTGCAGGGTTTTTCCCAACAATCAGCTTCCGGGTCTGACGCAAATGTTGCGCAATCTGACTGCTTTGAACAAACACCGCCTATTCCGGGAAAAAGGGCCGCGCCACGGCGTGATGAAGCATCACAAAGTAATACATTACGTTTTGCGAATTTAAATAATAATAATAATAATAATAATAATAATAATAATAATAATAATATATAACATGCTAGTTTTATATTTATGGTTTTATTTACTTAACCAAATATGTCTCATTTGCCATAATTTAAGTCTTAATTATTCAATATTATTATATTTCCTAGTTTGTAGTCTTAAGTGCTCTTCAGTAAGCATGTATTGTTGATTTTAAATGAATTCCACCTAATGGTAGTTGTAGGGACACAACCATGGTTTAAAGATTTTTCATGCCTTTTTTTTAAAATGCAGTATCTTACAGAAACACAATGCTGTACTGCACTACAAGTACTGTAATAAATACAGTACTGTGCAAAAGTTTTAGGCAGGTGTGAAAAAATGCTGTAAAGTAAGAATGCTTTCAAAAATAGACAGGTTAATAGATTATATTTATCAATTAACTAAATGCAAAGTGAGTGAACAGAAGAAAAATATAAATCAAATCCACATTTGGTGTGACCACCCTTTGCCTTCAAAACAGCATCAATTCTTCTAGGTACACTTGCACAAAGTCAGGAATTTTGTAGGTATATAGTCAGGTGTATGATTAAACAATTATACCAAACAGGTGCTAATGATCATCAATTCAATATGTAGGTTGACACACAATCATTAACTGAAACAGAAACAGCTGTGTAGGAGGAATAAAACTGGGTGAGGAACAGCCAAACTCAGCTAACAAGGTGAGGTTGCTGAAGACAGTTTACTGTCAAAAGTCATACACCATGGCAAGACTGAGCACAGCAACAAGACACAAGGTAGTTATACTGCATCAGCAAGGTCTCTCCCAGGCAGAAATTTCAAGGCAGACAGGGGTTTCCAGATGTGCTGTCCAAGCTCTTTTGAAGAAGCATAAAGAAACGGGCAACGTTGAGGACCGTAGACGCAGTGGTCGGCCTAGGAAACTTACTGCAACAGATGAAAGACACATCATGCTTACTTCCCTTCGCAATCTGAAGATGTCCAGCAGTGCCATCAGCTCAGAATTGGCAGAAAACAGTGGGACCCTGGTACACCCATCTACTGTCCAGAGAAGTCTGGTCAGAAGTGGCCTTCATGGAAGACTTGCGGCCAAAAAGCCATACCTCTGACGTGGAAACAAGGCCAAGGTACTCAACTATGCACGAAAACACAGGAACTGGGGTGCAGAAAAATGGCAGCAGGTGCTCTGGACTGATGAGTCAAAATGTGAAATATTTGGCTGTAGCAGAAGGCAGTTTGTTCGCCGAAGGGCTGGAGAGCGGTACACGAATGAGTGTCTGCAGGCAACAGTGAAGCATGGTGGAGGTTCCTTGTAAGTTTGGGGCTGCATTTCTGCAAATGGAGTTGGGGATTTGGTCAGAATTAATGGTCTCCTCAATGCTGAGAAGTACAGGCAGATACTTATCCATCATGCAATACCATCAGGGAGGCATCTGATTGGCCCCAAATTTATTCTGCAGCATGACAACGACCTCAAACATACAGCGAAAGTCATCAAGAACTATCTTCAGCGTAAAGAAGAACAAGGAGTCCTGGAAGTGATGGTATGGCCCCCACAGAGCCCTGATCTCAACATCATTGAGTCTGTCTGGGATTACATGAAGAGAGAGAAGCAACTGAGGCTGCCTAAATCCACAGAAGAACTGTGGTTAGTTCTCCAAGATGTTAGGGGCCAACCTACCTGCCGAGTTCCTTCAAAAACTGTGTGCAAGTGTACCTAGAAGAATTGATGCTGTTTTGAAGGCAAAGGGTGGTCACACCAAATATTGATTTGATGTAGATTTTTCTTCTGTTCACTCACTTTGCATTTTGTTAATTGATAAATATAAACTATTAACATGTCTATTTTTGAAAGCATTCTTACTTTATAGCATTTTTTCACACCTGCCTAAAACTTTTGCACAGTACTGTGTGTGTGTGTGTGTATATGTATGTATGTGTGTGTATATGTGTGTGTATATATATATATATATATATATATATATATATATATATATATATAAATTACAGTACTGTGACCACAAAAGTATCTGGAAAGGGTTTTAGTTGGGTTTTGTCATTTTTTTTATTTTTTATTTATTTTTATTTATTTTTGCTGTTATACAACATAGGGTGTATTTAGTTTTTTACACTCCATAACTGCCATACTTTCCTGTTGTGTCACCCATGGTGCAATGTATATCATGTTATATCAATCATGTTTTTTTTTTTTTCCCCTGAAAGGTACCTATTTTTGTCAATTTATATTGTGTTTTTTTTTTTTTTTTAAACTATCTAAATATTAATAAATATTTGTAAATAACCATTGAGTGGATTTTTAAATCCCCATTATTAAGTTGTGCTGAAGATACCTCTTCATTAAAGTTAAATACTCCAGTTTAAAGAGTAAGTAGCGGTGTTCTGAAAACTATAATGTTAAATGTCCCCATGTGTCGCTACAACTGTTTAAATAACGTAACTCTAATTTATTTTAATTGTTAACATTCTGACAGCTTTTTACACATAACCTTAAAGTATGTTTCAAGGCTCTTTTCAATGGCCGCTCTCGTGCAGTGATGTGTAAGGATTATTGCCCACATTGTCAAACAGGTAAAACAGCAATAACGATCCATGATGTGGTACGGAAAAGAAAAGCCAGAGCACTTGTTATGTTTTTTTTTTTCAATCGCTGTTTCTGCAGTGATTTAGAGGACAGATCTCAAACCGCAGTGCACTAGAGCGGCCATTTTGAAAAGAGCTTTGAAACAGACTTTAAGGTTATGTGTAAAAAGTTGTCTGGATGTTAACAATGAAAAGAGAAATTAAAGGTATATTATTTAAACAGTTGTAGAAACATGTGGCGATGTATAACACTATATTTCTCGGAACTCTGCTACTTACTCTTTAAGAGACATGCAATATGAAAAAACATTTAACTTGGAACTACAGAAAGGGGGATTATAGAATATTTTGTTGTTAAGCCTTATCAAAACAACACACTGGATGTTTTGGCTCAGCATCAGCATCTCATGTGAGTGTTTTTCATATAACAAGCGGGAAATCGTGTGGTGACATTTTAAGGAGTCTTTTTCCAATTAGATTGCATCACAAAAAAACATCTCTGCCAATGCGATCTGGGGTGACTGAAAATGTACAGCTGGCAGGTCAGCTGAAGCTGGGAATCATTGGAGATGCACACTGAGATTGATCACCCTGATATCAACAAAACCTGCTGGACACCAGCTGCATTGTGTGTAGAGCTGCTGCTATAAAAGGGCAGTGGGGTGTGCGTAATAACCTGGCCAGGTCAAGTGAATGTATAAAACTTTTTTTTTTTTTTTTGTACTTTTCATATCAAAATTTTACCATAATAAAAGAAGAGTGTAATTCAGTGGTGTGAAAATGTGGTAAAGCATCGTAAAGCTCAGATAAGTAAGGTAAAGCATACAGTAATAAAGACAAACTGTAGTAAACTGTGGTAAATGCATAAGAACATAAGAACATAAGAAAGTTTACAAACGAGAGGAGGCCATTCAGCCCATCTTGCTCGTTTGGTTGTTAGTAGCTTATTCATCCCAGAATCTCATCAAGCAGCTTCTTGAAGGATCCCAGGGTTTCAGCTTCAACAACATTACATAGAATAACCTTGGGGAAAAGCATGGGCAAACTGCAAAATTACTGTGCGAATTTACTATGGTAAACTTTTGTAAGGATGTCAATGGTCTTTTTAAAATATTATACAGCAGAGGTGTCCAATCTGAGGCCCATGGACCACAAAGGACAACCTTCATATAAACAAACCCTACAGGCATTCTTTATAGGGAGGCGAAACAAGGAAGCAAATGGGTTAAACTTCATTTTTTGTTGGAAAGAAAAAGGAAAAGCATTTTAGAGTAACTACTAATAAAAAGCATTGATGTTATTAAACATATTTTGGCCTCTGCAATACAAATTCAGTCTTATTATATAAATATTAAATTTAAACGTAAAATCATGTCAGAGTAACTACTAATAAAAAGTACTGATGTTATTAAACACGTTTTGGCCTCTATGCAATAAAAAACCAGGCAGTCTTATTATATAAATATAAAATGTGTAGATTGTTATAACCAAGCCTTGTCATAAGGAGGTCACAAGGCCCTCAAGGGTGTTTGAAGGCCACACAGATTGGCCAAGGCTAGCTGTTGTGAGAGGATTCTGTCCACACGATATACTGTATGAAAGCGGTTCCAGGCACAAGTTGTTTTAAATTTTTAAAAAGTCCTTTGCCTACTGTTTAATACAGTGTCCTTGATATCCAACTGCAACACAGTGGATATAAAGATACTAAATAGGTGCATGCATATGAAAAGAAAAAAAAAAAGTTTAGGACATTTCAGGCAGTATTAATGAGCATTAAACATCATCTGTGTTCTGTACTTTATTGTACCTATATAGAATGGAAATTCCTGGTGGAATGGAGGAAAGGTCATTTAAGCAGAAGCTATTAAAGGAACGTTGTAAAATACTTAGTTAAAAGGCTGGAAAATCCCAAGCCGTTTCAGCAATGTTAAGTGCACTTAAAAACAGGAAGGCACAAGCAGCTGACTTCATGTTTCACATCCGCCACCTTGTGGTACATTGTTTTTACAGCCTGCTACATAACCAAACCACTCTATATACTGTGTTGGCCCCATATAGTTTTGTATAAGGTTTATTTATTTGGGTGCTTCTAACACATCAGCTAAACCTATTAACAAAGCAGAGAGAAATCTTCAAATTAAACAACATATTTAATGTATTGTAGCATAGAGAATACATAAACCCCACTCTTTCTCTGGAACCTGCCTTGGTGGTCCAGTGATTGTTACCAGGTGGTTCCCGGTTCAATCCCAGCCACCGACTCACTGTGTGACTCTGAGCGAATCACTTAACCTCCTTGTGCTCTGTCCTTCGGATGAGACGTAAAACCAAGGTCCTATTGTAGTGACTGCAGCAACAGTTGTATCATAATCTTGGGGCTGTCTGTATATGACACTTTCATTTTCTATAACTGCTAATTCAATTGTGGTGAAACTTCTCACTACAAGTTTAATGTATACTTTTCACTGTGAGATTATTACAGATTATAATTAAATACTAAAGACCATTTTGAAATGTGCACTTAGAAAACATGGCATTTAAAGAATATCTGAATATTTTAAACTTTCTCATAACAAAAATGATAGTAGAATGATCTTAAGTGTAGTCGGAGTAAAATATATTTGCAAAGTGCAGAAATTCACATTACAGTATATCACATTACAGTTAAGAGCAGTTATAAAGTACAATAAAATCAGTAGAAAATAAGATCAAATGGTCATATTATTATTATTATTATTATTTATTTCTTAGCAGACACCCTAATCCAGGGCGATTTACAATTGTTACAAGATATCACATTATTTTTACATACAATTACCCATTTATACAGTTGCTCAAGGGTACAGCAGCAGTGTCCCCACCTGGGATTGAACCCACAACCCTCCAGTCAAGAGTCCAGAGCCCTAACCACTACTCCACACTGCTGGTCAAAAACATATTTTAGGATGGCATTCCCCAGGGGCTGTCCTATTCAGAGCAGTGACACAACATTGCAGTTCCCTTATTGCTAAAAAGAGGGAACTGCAAATGCAAAGGCTTCATTAAATGTACAGTTTACAGTATGCAAATCAAAGAGCATACGTCTTTGCATATGCAGGCATCCTATAATACCCTGCAATAGATGTTTAAATTGGTGACCCTCAGAGATGTTCCAACCCATTCCTGCACCGCATTCCACAGCAGATGCTCACTGATGGAAGCACAAAGAGCATTAAGCATTTGCCAGTGATTTAATTTACACCGTGTAGATTGATGCACTAATGTAAAGAGCGATCCACATATCTACACTTTAATTTATCTCTGACATGTAAGGGTAAACGTGTCCATTTGATTAAACAACTACAGTACAGCAAATTATACCAAATGCTGGGCAGCTCATGACACATACTATAAAGAAAATACATTGCTTTTTTAATTAACCTTTCTGGTTTCACTTGCAAGAATGAGAGGCAACAAGAGCTCCCACATTACTGCTTGCATGATGTCCATTCACTGACACTCTTCTGACTAAACCTTTGAACGCTTGGTTTGATCTTGGCCATTGCAGCTGGGTTTCCAAAGTGAAATAATTACCCAGGGTATGTGCGACTGACAACATTACAAGACAGTTTTCATTTCTTTGTGGCATTTCACCAAATTATAAAAACTGGTGGTTTGTGGGTAATAGTTTGTGGCAGCAGTGTGGAGTAGTAGGGCAGCAGTGTGGAGTAGTGGTTAGAGCTCTGGACTCTTGACCGGAGGGTTGCGGGTTCAATCCCCAGTGGGGAACACTGCTGTTGTACCCTTGAGCAACGTACTTTACCTAGATTGCTCCAGTAAAAATGGGTAATTGTATGTAAAATAATGTGATATCTGTATAATGTGAAATAATGTATAATGTGATATCTTGTAACAATTGTAAGTCGCCCTGGATAAGGGCGTCTGCTAAGAAATAAATAATAATAATAGGTTAAGGCATCGTGCTTTCTAAATCTGTTCTGATAATGGTTTCCTCTTTAAATATATACACAATATTTTAATTAAAGGCACGTCCTACAGGTGCAATGGTACAGTATTGTGTTGTAACAAGACCAAAGGGCTTCATCAAAAGCAGGAAACTAAGTGGTTTTAGCCTACACTAATAGGGTCCATAGTCTCAACATTTGCTCCAGCAAGACATTTTTTAAATGTAATATGGAAGTACCTCGCTGCTTACAGTCTTATCACCTACCTTATACATATATCATTCAACTTTTTTCTTTTACATTTAAATGGTTGCTACATCAACTGCCAACTGTTATATCATGCAGCGGTTTCATTTTGGTTAAGCTCAGACTTAAAAGCTTTAAAATCCATGTTCTAGCCTATAAGCTGCAGTATCGTTTTCAATGTTCATCTTACTACACTATAGAGCAGACCCAACTCTCACCTTGCTCTGTAGCAATTATAATCCTCCATGCTTTCTAAACTGTAGTGATCCTTTCCATCATTTCTTCAACACATTATTTTTCTTGTAATTTGACTGCTAATATTTAGGATGACTGTCACTGGGGGAACAAAATCACAAACACTGCCACCTAATTCATAGAATTATCTTAATGTACATTTGTTTAATCAAATATCTTACCTTGTTTTGATTCTTTCTATTTTTTTTAACTAAAGATTCATTTAAATTATAATTGTATAGCTTTATGTATTATAGTTTCTTGCCAGTGTAACCAACTGTAAGAAGAGTAATTGCGAGATAAGTAAAAATGAACATTGGGAATTATTAACTAAAATACAATACAGTACACATTTATTTTTATACAGTGCCCTTCACGCCATGATATCCCAGAGTGCTGTACAAAATGACAAATAAAACAAAACAAGCTCATATGTTCAATTCACTCCAGTTACAACTAATTGTATAAAAGCACATAAAAAAAATAAGTTTTCAGAATTGTTACACAAACGAGGAGCAGAACAGCAAAAAGCAAAAATGTAAATGCTTAGGATTTCTTGATGTTTTGCAGCCTTTAACATTATTTCCATTTAGTGTTACTATGTGGATCTTGTAATTGTTTTGTTGAACGTGACAAAACTACCAAAACATTTGGCACCTAATAAAGCAGCCACAATAAGTGATTTATTTAGTTTAAGTTATTGAGAAGAATCCGATTCTGGAGATATAGTGAGTTGTCTGCATATCCGTACATCTGTCCAACTGTATGTCACACTTACATTTGTCCATATATCTGGAGAACCACTTATCCAATTGTCATGCAACTTGATGTTAACCATATTCAGCAATAGGTATTGAGGGTATCAGATTCTGGGGGGTATATGGAGGTGTCTGTATGTCACACTTACATTTTTCCATATATGTCTGGAGAATCACTTATCAAATTGCTATTACACATTTAATTGCTAATTCTTATTCTATACATACTGTTGATATATGTTATGTTTATGAGCTTTGTTATCATACCAATATATCTCATTTTAGATGTATAGCAGTGGCAGGGAATGCATGTTACTGACATACTCGTTAAGTTACTTTTATTAATATACAGCTATTAAAACACATATATTCTCAAATATTACACATGCAACTAGCCCAGGGGAACTGGAATGCCACTAGAGTCTCACGAGTGAAATTTCAGTCACTCATGATTAGACTGCATAAAGAACTGGGCAATTAAAGGCGATTGGCCTCCTTTTTAAAAAAAAAAAACACTACTGGGCCATCACAGCTGTGCCCTAAGTTACTAATACATAATTAATTCATGGGAAAAGCACGCCATGTTTTGGCACACAAAGTTCTGCACCTGCCATATTAAGCAGATGTTTGGAATGGGTTCAGCAGTCCTGGACCTGTGGCTCCACCATTACTTCTAATACCTTATTCGTGTCTTTTTTTATTTAAGCAGGTTTAAAAACTTGTCTTGAAAACAAAATATGTCAGTGACAAATAGCTTGCCAATTAAATAATCACATAATCGTGCATAAACCCAAATTAGATACAGTGGATTCAAAAATATTTGGACATAAAATAGTGTGACTAGGGCATTCATTACCGATGAACTCTTCTACCCTTGGTATGTGTTTTTGCAATGGTTACTTCTAACACTGGTATCACATAGAATGTTGCAATAATCTTGACAGTTACCATTGCAAACACCGATTTTGTTTTGGTCAAATGAAGAACATATATCCCACCCAGTCTGTCTGCATTGTATTAAATAGATAACATTTGGTGTGCCACTGCAATTGTGAGATGCCTCAGGTCCACTTTGTGCTAAATTGAAGGGCACGAGAATCTAGTGAGTGGTCCAGTTACTATTGATGTACAGTTTGTATTTATTATACTTGTTTATTGTAATCAGGTAAGAAAACCTCTGAGCTTGTGAGGAATTACTGTACTGCACAGCAGAAAATGAAGCTGTCTATTAACTTTCCTGGCATTTCCTTTCTTTTGTCTGTTATTCATTTACCAGCAGGCAAACTGTACGGTATATCAAATTGACAGGTTACAGCCAGAATGCTCGATTTGTTTCTTTTTAGTACTACTGTATATCACAAAATGCAGTTTCCGAAAACATACATGTACATATTACATATTCTTTGTTTAGTTGATGTATTCTTTGTTTAGTTTTCTTGTTTTGTTCATTTTTTAAATACATTTTTAAGCCCAACTGGAATGTGTCCTTTTCCTCCCACTTACTGATCAGGAGGACTGAAGACCGATGAACGAGCTCTGTTTCCACTGTCAACTCATTATTTCCTCATCTGCTGAAACTAAGCAACAGATGTCACCAGGCTACTGAGCCCTAAAGGCAAGGGCCCAGCCTGGGAGTTCTCCTCTTGGAGTTGTCGAGCTTCTGAATAGCAATGGTCACTGGAGTGTGATGAGGAAGAATAACCACAGTCAATGTGGGATTGCAAAGGCCAATATACTGTAGGTAACTTGGCATGACTTAGATTAAACCATGCCTGCATGACCTTTTTTACAAGGCGAGTCACTGGGAACACCCTTCTTTGTTCATTTTTAACATGTTAGTTTTAGTATAAATGATTCCTTCCCATTTATCCAAGAGCTTTTTATGACTGTCAAGTTCTTAACCCTTGAAATTTGGTACAAATATTGCTGGTACAGGGTGGAATAAATAACGTCTTCACAATTCAAAACTCTTGGTTTTGTTTCCCTTTTCTCTTGATCCTATTTGTAAAGCATTGTTTCTGATTTGTTGCAGATGTCTCAAACCTCAAAAAAAAAAGCACGGCACAGGCTGTTTTTCCTGAATGCTGAGCCTGTTTTCTCTGAGTGCAGCATATAGTATAACCGAAGTCACTCAATGCAGACTTTCAAATATCTGATCCTTGTTTTGTGTCACAGAACAAATCCTAAAAACTGCCAAGGTCACATTCAGGGGGTTAAAATGAGCAGCAAAAAGTTTAAAAGCTTTACAAGTTGATAGATGGAGAGTGGCCAGACACAATATCTTATATTATCTCCAAACATATTTCACCACCCCACAGCAAAGTGACACTAAATCAAATATTACAGCAGACTTGTTGTACACTCTCAACGTTTTTATAAATGGGCTGTCTCTAGACTCCGCTGTACCCATCAACACCTGAAATGCAATTAATCAATAGCATACAGAAAGTACAGTATGTCTCTCATCTACATCATAGGTTAGGTTTTATGCTAATCTGCAATGTTTTATTGATTGCTGGTAGGTAATGTGTTTAATGCTGCCAGTACTTGTCCTCTGAGTATTCTATTGTTTTACATCTCAAAGAGATTCATTGTCCTGGTTTAATAAACACAAAAAAGGAAGGGCAATTCCTATGTTGAAGATATGTCGGTTCTTTGCTTGTTTTTTATACTTTAATTTGGGATTTGCAGATATTTTAAATGCAACCCAATAAGTGCTGTTGCTTCCTCGTCCTTCATCACTTCCTGTGTTTTAGTTCAAACACAGTCGAATGGTCTACAGTTGGGCCATGTGACCTGCAGCAAATGTACTGCCTGGCAGCCATTTATGTGTAGTGTTGTATTTGAAATATTTGCATAAAGAGCACAAAGGCTAGGTGGTTCTGTTTTCACATTATTGTTCCTTTATAGTTGTGTTGTCATATATTGGTTTATGGTGTATATTGGTTTGCACTGAAATATAAGTCTACTTGTTTGTGTTTGTGTGTCACGTTTTTAGGTATTTAGCTTTGATTGTTTTTGGGCCTTTTGGGCATTGTAGAGGTTAGAAGTAGCTGCCTCTAGGGACCACTTTCTGTGTTGTCCCAGATTTGGTTTTAGGTTTGATTCTTAGGGTAGCTGCCTTGCATTTAGTGGATTTTATATTTCTTATTTTCTTAATAAAGACCCTTGAATATGACTGATTTTGTCTCCTGATCCCGCTCTTCCATACCTAAAACGATATGATTTGCCAAACCTTCTGGTCGATTAAAGGTGGTGGCAGCATCCGTGCTACCTATTAAATTCTCAGTTCAGTAAGAGCTCTGTAATCAGTCCTAAGCGTACATCAGATTGGACCTGGGTGCCCATTACAGTGGAAAGAAATCATCTGTATAATAATAAAATACTGGCATCCAAAAATATATACAGTCGTCTCCGTGTATAGGAAGAGAACACCTCGCCTAAGTGAACACCCTTGTGGTGAAACTGATTTTTCCCATTGTAAATGCTCCATCTAAAGGAACAGGAACTTCACTTAAAAGAACACTGTCTTGGTACCGATAGCGATTTGTTACACAATGGATACAGTACTGTTTTGTAAAAAAGCGACTTGTCATCATGAGAGTGTCTTGAGGGACACTGATTGGTTTATTAAATCTTTCCAGAACTGCCATCATATCATTGAATTCATTTGTACTGTATTTTGATTTCCACGAGTGCACCTCATCGCTACAAAATGGCATGTAAACACACGGCAAAATGCGCCGCTGTTTCTCTTGCTACTAAAAGTAGGAAATTGTTTGAGCTCCTGAAAAAAACCTGAATCAGAGACAAGTCATCGACCAATTTTGTGTTTCCCATTCTGGTGAGTTGCTTCACCATTCTGTTAAATAATGTGAGTATACTAATGTTAATTTAGTTTGACAGTTAGTTTATTAATATTAGTTTGTCTGTTACTTTATTATTATAGTTTATTAACATGCATTTTTCTTTGGCTATTGCTTTTCTTTTACTTCAGTTAATTTCATATGTTGATGCACATGTGTCATGACAAGTTATACATATGTATTTATTTATTTATTGATTGATTCATATTGTGTCTAGTGGCTAACTCCGTCTTAGATAACACTTTGGCTATAAGGACACTTCACTTGCTTCCCGAGGGGTGTTCTCTTAGCCGGAGAGTACTGTATTTTAATAAACTAATTAATAAATGCCCTCAACTGTAAGTAAGTAGGAAGTGACCTACGTGCTATTCCCCCCCCCCCCCCCCCTCCCAATGTAAAATGTCGAAATGCAATGTTGTCTTTCTGCAGAAACTCATTTATCGATCAGGAGGACAGAACATAAATGGACAAACTCCTACCCTGCTGTCAAGCCACTTGTCTCTTTTAAATGCATGTTACCAAGTTACTGAAACCCAGCGGGAGTGAACAATCCACTGCATCGCTCCTGTGGGTCCCCAGCCAAAATCTATGACTTGACACAAGCAGGATTTGATCTCCCCTTGTACAAGCAGCCACTGAGGACATGGCATTGTTTTATTGTGATATTGTGACTGTTTGCTTATACAACAGGGCGGAGCCTGGATGCAAACTGGCAACCACAGACTCCCCAGATAGCGGTCCTCAATACTGCAGTACAGAGCCAGATTCAGTAGTGAATGATAATAAAACTTTTCATCTCTACCATCACTTGAAAACGCAAATTGTAGGTCATGGAAACCAATTTACTAAGGTTCAAACATGTATCAAACTATGAGCACAGCTTCCATATGTATCCAGCTTCCATCCTACCCTATTGAAATCATCCCAGACAAGAAGGTTGCTGTAAAGAACACTTGAATTAAATAAACCAACATACATGTGAATACACATGACCACTGAAACAGACATCCACTGTGGTGGAGTTGGTGTTTGGCTACACTCTTGGCCATACTGGTCTTGGGGTATTACATGTCCATTTCACAAGTTGTCCGATTACAGTAACATGTGATTTTGCAATATGAATTATTTTTTAAAATAAGCATCAAACTGTGGAATTGAAACCTGTTTTAAGGATAACAGCACCAACAATAAGTGTAAACTTATATTGCACCCTTAACTGGTCTCTCTGCACAAATTCACACACAAACAAAGAACAAGTCTAAATATTGTTGGTGCTATGTCCAGAACTCAGCATTAACAATTCAAATAATAGATAATGTGTAGCTTATTTTAACAATTTATACAAACACAACTTGGACCATACTCAACATTTCAGCTGACAAGCCTTTCTAATGACCACATTGTTATGCGGACCCTATAAAATTGCATCTATATTAATTTAAAAAAACAAAACAAAACAAAAAAAACGTTACCAATGAAATGTAGCCAGAGGTTTGCGTTAGTTTTGGAGTCAAAATCGAATAGTTACAACAGTTCTTAATTATCCCCCATGGGCAGCAGTACATCTGTCTGTCAGACTCGGTGTTACACTATTAGCTGTACCATGAGAACAGCTTATCTGTGTTATGGGCGTTCCTTAGAACAATTTCCAGAGGATGACAGAATCTAGGCCATGGTGATTGTCTGAGGCTGCTACAGAAGGCAAACCTCATAATGGGTCAGTCATAATTAATAGCAGAAAAGCTGCTCACATACATGTTTCCCAGAGCTATCAGGTTTAGGCTTAAGAAGGAAAGGAAAGGTTGTGCCATATTCTCTCCATTTCTTAATAATGGACTTTACTGTGCTCCGGGGGATATTCAATGCCTTGGAAACGTTCTTATATCCTAACCCTGATTGGTGCTTTTGAAGAACCTCATTCCGAATTTGCTTTGAATGTTCCTTCGTCTTCATGATGTAGTTTTTGTTAGGAAATGTATTAACCAACTGTGGGACCTCCCAGAGACAGGTGTATTTAACCTGAAATCACATGAAACACCTTAATTGCACACAGGTGGACTCCATTCAACTAATTATGTGACTTCTAAAGACAATTGGTTGCACCAGAGCTTATTTAGGTGTGTCATAGCAAAGGGGGTGAATACTTATGCAATCAATTATTTTCTGTTTTATATTTGTAATTAATTTAGAACAATTTGTAGATTTTATTTTTCACTTTGACATTATGGACTTTTTTTGTGTTGATCAGTGGCAAAAACTCCTAATTAAATCCATTTTGATTCCATGTTGAACACAATAAAATGTGGAAAAGTCCAAGGGGGGTGAATACTTTTGAGAGCCACTGTATATAACTGGTTTACGGGGTATTTGAAGGATCAATGCTGGATAATTAATTGATGTATGTAATACAATTGAGCAATGGTTCATTTTGTATGTAAATTACACTGAAAACAGTTTTAGAATCTAAGCAAAAATTGATGAACAAATATCCGTGATATACCAGGTGTGGTAAATCAGTTGGTAATTTGTGTTGTGTGCCCATGAACTAACACTTCACTTAATTGTAATTACCTGTTAAACTCTGTATTTAAATCGAGGTATTGAAGCTGTGTGTACACACTGATGAAGGCTTTTTGGCTGAAATATGTTTGTGACTTTCCTTATGGATTAGAATTTTAATCTGTTTGTTCTTCAAAAAATGAAGCTGTGAAATGAAGAATAAATAATAAAATTGACTTTTTTGGAATTAATTTGTTTTTCTTATGTTTGCGGACCTTCGTCACATTGCTTTGAATTGATATTCATTTTTGGGTCAACGCACCGATGAGTTAAAAGAGAAATTTGGAAATTGAGCGCGGTGGTATCTGTTGTATAAATTCTCATTTTTGGTTCTACTTGATATCAGTCTGGAGGCTTTACATTTGACATTGATTGTATACACTGGTTGTCAAATTTCATTAAATTATATTTTTTTTAATGACCTGAAGAGGGCAGCAGTGTTGTTTCATCAAATTAAAACTTGCAATGGGAGGTACAATGGATCAGCCAGTAAAGGTCAACAGGCGCCTGCTAAACTCATGTACTTCCACTGAAATTATTCAATCTGGCAGCAAACAGAAGCCAGTGGTGTAGCTAGACCTTGACAAAATGTTACTCAGGTGGTGCAGGGATGTACAGTTAAAAGGTTTATAGAATAACCTATATAAATGTTAAGGCTTAAAGGTTTTTCTTTTTTTTTCTTCTTTTTTTTCAATGGATTCTCATATACCAGAAGAAAGAAGTCAAAAGTACCCCAGAGTACTGTTTCAGAAAAATAATTGTATATTATAACTTGTACACACCTAATCACAATACCACTGTAGTTAATTTTATAATTTCTGAAAATAGGTCAGACAAAAGCTACATACAAACCCAAGACCAGGACCAGCTAACTGCTATGCTGTGGAGTTGTTTTTCCTATATCACTTGAGAGGTCTGCAGTATTGAAAGAGTAAATCATTTCCAGTAATCAGTGAAACACTGATTCAATTACTGTAGCGCCACGTGACTAACAGGAAAGTTAGCCTAGAAACAAAAGGGCTGTAATCATAGATGACAGTGTCTCAGCAGGGTGCTGCTGATGCAGAGCTGCAGCCTGCAAAGGGCTAACAGCAAGGGTAATGATAGACCAGGCCCGACAGGCAACCCACACAGACATAAAGGAAGTTGCAAAGTAAGGCAAAAGTCTGACCTTAGTTGGGAAGCAATGGGTGGTGTCAGACAGTCAGCATCAGTCTTTCCTCTACTTGGGAGGTAGAGTATCATTCCTTTAGGATCCTGAGCTGATGTGAGAGTCAGAGTACGCACAAAAGAACATCTAAGTCAGCAACAGAAAATAAATAAATTCAGTGTCTTGTAAGTTTAAGACACACATTAATAATACATGATCAAAAATATTATTGCAAATTGGACTTACATTTAATAAAAACAAAGAAGGTTTTGTCCCCTCCATAGCACACCTGTGAATTGAGTTCAGTAGCCACTGTGTGCTGGAAACTCAAGAAAACAGTGCAAACTGGACATTTTAAAATTGTATTGTCTTTCGGTTGAAACATGGAAACAGATGTCTTGTTAAAACTGTATTGGACATAACACATTTAAAGAATATTACAAATCTCATTGTGGTGTGTCTCAGTCATTTGTTAATTTAGCAGATGCCTTTATCCAAGGCGACTTACAGAGACTAGGGTGTGTGAACTATGCATCAGCTGCAGAGTCACTTACAACAACGTCTCATCCGAAAGATGGAGCACAAGAAGGTTAAGTGACTTGCTCAGGGTCACACAATGAGACAGTGGCTGAGGTGGGATTGGAACCGGGGACCTCTTGGTTACAAGCCCATTTATTTAACCACTGGACCACACAGCCTCCTTAATAGGGTTAAAAACATAAGAACATCAAGCAGCTTCTTGAAGGATCCCAGGGTGTCAGCTTCAACAACATTACTGGGGAGTTGGTTCCAGACCCTCACAATTCTCTGTGTAAAAAAGTGCCTCCTATTTTCTATTGTACAACATCTGTGGAAGGGTGGTGGGCAATTCACTGACACAAGGAGACAGTACTTTATTTGTAACGCCGCTCAGGCGCACTGATTTATTTGATGCAGTAGATGGCGCTGTTGTCCATGGACTGGATACTGACAACAGTAACCAGAACCACAGCGTTTACCAATACAGGTACAGGCACAACAAGTGCTCGTAAATAATGATGAAAACCAAAGGCGAAAGAAAAAGGGAAAATAAAACACAGTAATAAAACTACAAACAAAAACTTCTGCTTACGCAGTGCCCCCACTGCCGCTAAGCCGGTCAGAACGAGCCTCCGTCCTACGCTCAATTACCCTCTATACACTGGGATGGCCGGAGTTCCCCGTACAACTAAGCACGTCCCCTCGGGTACGTGGTGATTTCTGTTATTTCTTTTCTCGTTAAATTATTTTAAGGCCAGATGTTTTTCCCAGCCAGTTTTGCCTCGTTTTATTTTAAAACTGACGTCTTTCGTCAGTGTCACTGGGTATTCCCCAAACACGGCCCCCCGAGCGCCCAACCAAACCAGATCTTATGGGCCGAGCAGTCTCCCAAGGCCCGCCCCTCAGGGAAAGCACACACACCCTCTTCCCCACCTCTCCGTGTCATCGCCATGACCGGCAGGCGGATCCCACGAGACTGCTGCCCTCTACCTGCAGTAATACGAATGTGCCAAATAGTCAGTCCAGATCTCCCCTGTTACAACATTGATTACATTAACTTTGAAGCTGCTTGCTCTTTAAGAGCAAGGATTGAGGTGCGGACCATTGTTCCTCTTGAGTATTTAATAAAAATATATATTTTAATAACTTAATTGTTAACTGTTAATAAGCAAGAAAATTTACCCTGTGGCCAAGTACCATAGACATCTGGTATCTCGTGGTTAGGTGAATCAAGAATAAACGTGTTCCTTGCAGAATCTTAAAATGAGCCTCTGGTAATAATTTCCAGCGCCATACATTTTTTTCTCAGTATTTGTTATAGGAACCAAATATGAAACTGATGTAATAATACAATTGGCACAACAGTATCTGTGCACTGTTATCTCATCTATTTTACGTTTTATATGGAATGCAATCGTTTACACACCTGTAGGATATTCTTTTTTGGCATAGGAGTTTATGAGAATAAGTCTTAATTTCTTGAACAAGCATTTTCACATCACTGAATTGCTGCTCCGTTTGAACCATCTGTCTTTAGTAAAACTATAAGAAAGATGAGTAGACAAACATTTTGGCTAGTGCCTTCTCCAGGGTCCCAACTGGTTCAGATTAGCAAGAGCCTACTGTCTAATGTATTATCTACCTAATAATAGTCTATTTATCGCTAACTAACTGACTGACTAAAAGTGCATAATTAACAGTAGTTTATTCAGAATTAAAAAGTTAAGTTTACCAGGTGTGGTCATTTATGCAGCGAGACTCGATTAACATCAGGTTTCTCTTGTGCGAGACATTCCCACAACTCCCCCATCGGAGAAGCACGGATTGGGACACAGACTCAAATAGCAAATCTGTAAGCAATAGTGCCAGCCAGGGTGTCATTGAACCGTGGTTGCAACGAATTAAGCGAGCATGAAGCAATGGACATTGAGAAACCTTCCATGAAAAACTCTACTGGTACAAATGGGACAGGCTGCATCTGAACAAGAAGGGATACACCGCACTAGCTAAGCATAGAGACATGGAAATGAGGAATTGTTTAAACTAGGACAGAGGAGGGCAGGTTACATCAGACATTCCTGGACCACAGGGAGAGACTAGTGAAGAGACAGAGACTAGACAAGTCACAGGGACAACA
Organism: Acipenser ruthenus; assembly: GCF_902713425.1. NCBI lineage: Eukaryota > Metazoa > Chordata > Actinopteri > Acipenseriformes > Acipenseridae > Acipenser > Acipenser ruthenus. The sequence continues at coordinate 102,477,757 of NC_081191.1, forward strand.
ATAGTAACATTTTAAAATGTCTAAGTTTTAACTGTATGAAGTATTAAAAACACACTTTCAGAGTTGATGCTGCAGTAGCCATCAAAAACTACGATGTCATTGGGATAACCGAAACTTGGCTTACCCCAAGCGATGGAGAGGAATATTCAGTTAGCTTTAGGTTATTTAGAAAAGACAGAATAGGATTGGGGGTAGCATAGACAGCATTGAAGGAAAGCCAATGGACATAGGTGAAACCCAACACCTAGAGCTGACGAAAAATATGGAACAACTGGGAACAAGCTTCCACATCATGATCCAATTACTGAAAAAGCCACATTCAAAATGCTGGACATCACCAACACTCCCCCCAACTTGACACATTTTTAGATCAATCAGCTACTAGGAACTGGACGAGCTTATATGGGCTGAATGGCCTCCTCTCATTCGTAAGTTTTATTATGTTCACAGAAATTACACAATCCCTGTTTATAAGGAAGTATTCATACAATACCACATGTAATTCCTCATTCAGATAAGTTTGGCTTCAGAATACTAAAGTGTAACTATTTTTTCTCAAATAAAGCATTTAAATCCCCAAAGTCATGAATCCATTCTTCTAGACCTGCAGAAAATAAAAGGCAATTTGCAAGAGAATAACAGATTTGTTTTCCAATCTCTGAGTTTAATAGGAAGTAGCCAAATGAATTGCTTCCCTAAGCCTGGAGCCTTAATTGTGAATCTTTGCATATCTGCACTTTATTAACATGAGGTTTCATTATAGTGGATCTGTCAGTTTTTTTCTTTTTAACCGATAGCCTTGGCTATTCAAGAGTAAAAGAAATTGGAGAGTAAAACGGGTAAAAGCAATTAAAATGGACACACCATGTGCCTAAAGTATGTGATGGACCATGCAAAACTCCTGCTTAGAAACGTAATATTCACTTTATAAATGAAGAGAATAATTGTAAATATTCACTTTCAATTGCTTCTTCAGCTGTATGGAAAGTGTATGATAATATGTAAATATCTAGAAATAATCCTTAGTTGGCTGCTGTGACCCAGGTACCACAGTGTCTGAACATCTGTTACATGACTGGGTCAGGGATAACTAAAACAAGTTCTATGTTTATGATTCTGGAGGACGGGTCACATGGTCACAAATATGACTTTCATCCAGTATATTGATGTTGTGTGATTAAGGTTGGTTTAAAACAAAATGCAAAAAACAACTTCAAGTCAATGAGAAAGCCATTTTCAGCATTGAGACTGACTGACAATATGAATTGAAACAAGCCTGCTAACATAAAATCACAGAGCCTATGAGATCAAGTTATACAACGCGCAAGGTCAGTTCAACCAATCAGAGCACAGAGCGGCATTCATTTATTACACATCAACATCACTAATGGAATCCAAACCATGTAAATCTAACCTCAGCCATAGAGTACTGCTGTCAAACATGTACGTTTAGCAGGGCAGTTATACTACAACTGTATTAGGTGCAATTTATATGTCATTGTTAAATTCACATAAAGCATATCTTGGTTTGGTTACTGAAGTTCTATACTGCCCGCCTCCTTCAATCTCACTTGGTTGATGCCTAGGTACCTACTTGCTGAGCTCATAACATCTGTTCTATGAAAAATGCATAACAAGGGAAGCGTAAAATTGTATTTCAAAGCCACAGCATAAATGAAATTATCAAGCAGCATAACCTTGGTACAACTGTAACATTTTCATATATTGATGCTATGCCAGCTTAATTTGTTTTCTCAGAAGAAAAAAAGACACAAAACAACTTCAAAAAAGGAAATGTTCGAGCCTATTGGCTAATGAGTTAATAATATACAGTACTGACATCAGCATACAATGCATACTTACTTCTCAACTACTTCTCAACTAGAGAGCTCTGAACAGTGAGATATGCTGGGGATGCAGAGGCCAGCGTTTATAAGTAGTCGGTAAAGATTTGGTGACTAGAGATTGAGCAAACTCAGCAAGTGGGGAAAAGGGGAATGCACTGCCATGGCCATCTCTTTCTTGCATTTCTCTCTGCCTCTTCCACTGTTGATAGGTTTATGTTTCTGTTCAAAGTACTATTTTGGTTAGTCCTGCATGCATTTCTTACTGTGGTCTACCTAAATTAAAGTCTTTCAATGATCGTAATTTATAGCATTCTGCTTTAATAAAATCCAGGTCCCTTGGAGACTGTGAACAAACCTTTGGTGTTCATCATGTGTGGCAGCTTACTGGTATTTAAAAAGAAAATGATTGGAATAAAGAACCTCTGGTGTACAAGTACCAAGCAATTTAGTTCCATTAATTGTAAAATCATTTTCCTGTAAACCCTCCATTGTCTCTGAAATGCTGTCCTTCTGAGAATTGACTTGGCATGACTCATGCTCTGTTGGACTCAAACAAGATCTTTGAAGAAATAATACTGTAAGAAAAAAAAGTGTATTCTTATTCAATGTAGAAAGTTGATTGATTGTGAATGTTGTTTTTTTTTCTCCAACATACACGTTGTATCCACGTTAGTTTATTTAATCTAAGAGTCTGGAATCTTTGTCTCCCTTGTAGGTTATCTACTGTCTGTACCTTTACTGTGTTCAATCATTGAATGCAGTACTGTACATATTGTATGGTAAGCTAAACTTTTCCACTTTATTGTAAAATCCATATGATATGTAAATGATATGTACATTCTTTACGGATAAAGCATCAGAGATCAGTCCTCGGGGTTAGTCTGCTACTTTCTGCTGCTTCACACAAAATACAAATGGGTCTGAGTGTCCCAAATAATATACGCACCAAAATTGATTCAACAGTTTATCAGTCCTGTTTTCATCACATTTGGTGTATTGCGGCAGCATTCCTAGCAAAGCATGAATGCTAAATGGACCTCTGTGGCGGAGTGTCCCGCCCCTACGTATTATTATTTGTATTTTTGTTTGCGGTGCGGGTAAAAGCGCCACGTCTTTTATTGTTATATTTAAAAACCCAGTGAGGATGCATGGCTGATCAGCTACTGATTATTTAACTAGCTGACAGTCATGCATCCTTACCAAACGCGTGCAGACTCTGGCCGAGGGATAATAAGATAATTAACAACTAGTTAATCCCTCGGCCAGAGTATATAAACCTGCAGCTCTCTGCACTCGAGGTTGGGTGTACAGAGGAGAGTACGGGGAGCGGAGAGAGCGAGTCACATTTAAAAAAACAATTGCTAAAACGTGCTGGATTATCCAGCACGACACTTACTTGTTTGTTTATTCGTTTGGCCCTCGTGCCCTTTTGTTCTGTGTTTTGTGAAAATCATTTGTTTGTTTATTAAATACGCTGAATGCAATTGCATTCAGCTTCACCCGCCCATCCACTGTTTTGGTTTGAGTTACTTCCTGGTCCGTGACATCATCAACCTCACCACTGCGAGCCAGACTGCCACAACCTCATTAAACAAGAAGTAAGAAATGCAGCTGCTCGTCATTTCAACCAGTTTAATAAGTTCAATAATTTAAGATAATAATGGTATGGAATATGTTATCCTTTTACTAACTGTCTACTTTGGTGTACATGGATCAACTAGATTTGTATAAAAGGCAAGACATCTTTATTACTAATAAACTGGGCCAAATCTGAATAGTGAACAACACAATCTGTATCCTGCACAATCTGTGCCAGGACCGTAAGGAGGTGTTCAGGCAAGCAGAGGAACAGCTACCTCAGCCCCTCCAGCAAGAAAGTACAACAGTGATATGAAGAGGGTCCTGCTATTAGAGATGCATCGTGCATCGTGAATGTTTAATTTCCATTTCAGAAAACAGCATCACGTGTTTCAATCATGTTTTGTACACTGAAGTGTGGTTGGCATTTCAATGGAAAATAGAAAGATTTGCTTCTATCTGTAGTCTGTGCCTCATCTGTTGTCACTACTTTGATGTCCAGACAAACAAAACAAGTTTATTAATATGTATATACGCTATGCACTGTATATTTATTAATATTAGAAACAGAGATAGACTAAATTAGTTCCATTGGCATGGCCAAAGCTATTAATTGCATTTGTAGGTAATATGAGTTATAATATTAACATGCCAGTAAATGCAATCAACTGCTATGCAATTATCAGACATTGTTAAAATAGCAATTAAATGTTCAATCCGATTGGTTTGGATTACAGAATAAAGCCTTTCTTTGTATTTGCGCTTTGTAGCCACGGTGATGTTCTTGAGGTTCCATGAGAAACTTCACTTTTTATTCCACTTAGGAGGCTTTCTTTTGGCTGCCTGTCAGTGCTCTCTTATTGGGACTGAAGGGTGTGACTAGCCAAGGTAATCAACACTGGAAGTTTGAGATTGTTATTGTTTCCATTATTACACAGAGGACATAAACTTAATTAAAAGCAAATTGAACTTAATTAAAGCAAGCCTTGTCTTCTGCTAGTTCTTGCTGGATACATGAAAAGTTGTACTAGTGGAGCTTGAATTATTTAATATTCTTTGACTTGTTCCTTGAAACACAAAATGTTTAGATGTTTAATATGCTATTGTATTGTGTTGTTATTTATCGAATACAATGAAATTATATTTATGCAGCAGGTGAGAGGTCAACAAGGGAATAGCAATACAAATGTATAATAACTCGGAAATAATTGCCATTAATTAGGATTGCTATAAGATATTAACAAGATGTTAACAAGTACGTGTGTGTGTGTGTATGTATGTATATATATACATATATATATATATATATATATATATATATATATATATATATATATAGTTTTATAATCTTAGCCTAGTCTAAGCTTAAACTTCAACCTAATCAATACTACTAGTTACATGCATTTCTGGGAAACAATAATTACCCTAATTAATCTGTAACCCCTGGTAACTATAGCCAGGCCTAAATCAGCATTGTACAGTAAATATTACCAGGCAATTATTTAATAACCATAACAGCTTGTGAGTGGACGGGTCGATAACTTTACTGCCCCATAGATAAAGTCATCTGGTATGTTAGGTCAGGAGTGTCGAGGTGAATTGCTTGTTGCTTTTTGTTCATTTTTATTCATATTTCCCACGGGAATCAAATAAATATATTTTTTTTATAAAGAAAACACTTTCAAAAGAAATGTGCCTAAAAACATAGCACTGGTTCTGACACCATGAATAATACCCTATCTTTAATAACTGGCACTACATCAGCATCCCACTGAGCTCCTACTGAGTCTCTTCTTTAACTCTTAACACTTTTTGGGATACTATCAGCACCACGCTGGAGCTCCTTTTTGAGATGGTCACATGGCTGGGATAACTTAGCCAATCACATCACAAATGAATATTAACCCATTTCTAACCACTCAACACCACACATCAAAATATATACAACAATCTCACCTCACACACTGCGGTGGTCTGGAGGGTGATCCTGCTCGGCTTTCCACAGCCCGTGCTTAACTTGTTTGTTTGTGGGGTGTAACTGTGTAAAATGGGGCCTGACAGCAGTGTTTTCCAGCCTGTGCCTGACCAATCATTGGCAGGAGACTCCTAACCCTGCCACAGTAGAATTTAAGATTATTCAAAATCTATCACTGTGAGTCTTGTTATTAGTTACATCTGCCCATACAGGTGTATTTTAATGTGGTGTACTAAAAAAATGTGTATTGTTTATTTGAAAACTAATAAAAAGGCAGAATACATACATATTAAGTCCAAACTGAGGCTAGGGTTTATCACAGCTTAGCTGCAGACTGCTTTCCTAAACACAACACAGTGGTATAGCCCTTAAACCTGGTACACATTGCCTGATGCCATCAGTTGCGACACAAATTTTACAGGATCGGCCATTCAATTTCAGTCAGCTCGCAAACTTTAAACAATTTTAATATTTGATACAACGATCGCATTGGGCAGTGTGTACCGGGCTTTAGAATGTCGTGATTTACTGGCACATCCTCCTATGGTGAATAAAAACCGTATACTGTGAACGGTCATTCAGAATTCTGTTTATACCACAAGTATATATTTTTTAAATAAATAGCAATAAAATGTGTACATTTGTAATATTAAATCCATTATTTCAGGGATTATTTTACCTGGTGGATCTTTACCTCAATTTTGAACCCTGTGTATGGCTTTTTTGCAACCATCTTTTTAGATAGAACCTTGAGCTGAGTCTGTCAATTTGCAGCCTCTCTGTTGTTTCCTACCATTTGCAGTGTTAATGAAGGGGCGACAGGCTGTTCGGATAAGTCAGACAGGCAGATCGGTAGCTGGCATTTCTTGACTAAACTCATTCTCAAGGAAATCAAAGTCCAAATCAAAACATCAATAGAAATCTGAAATTATTTCAGACATTTTAAAGTTGTTATAAAACATGTATCAGTGGCAGTGTCAAAGCGCAGCTCCGAGCTGAATTTCAGCAGCACACACCACTGTATTAGAATGTAAACAAAGACCCGGTAAGCATGATATCCCACTCGAGTGAGATAACAATATATCCCATGCTAGATACACCCACGCTTGTGTATGGGACAGTACATTACAGTAATAATATTAATCATGTATTAACATTATCTTTTCTCTATTTGTAGCTTGATGTACAAACATAATGCAATGTAACTAATAATGTATGATTTAAGATTTTTAAAACCCTTCAGCATAGATTTAAATACCAGTGTCAAAATCATACCAGACCTGAAAACACTTTCTGGTCTTAAGTGTTCCTCAAGCTATTGTGTTTCCTATTGCTCTTTGGCACAGATACTGTACAGCAGTGTCATCTGATTCACTGGTTAGCTGACTCCAGTACAATATTTACAGACAAGGTCATGGAGACGATGGTGGCACCACACAGACCTGCACTCTTGGCATCTGATAGGGGTAATAATTCATAAAACTGATGAAGTAGCATTAATAGATTCATGAGTTTCTATAACTTTGTATCATATGTTTTATTTTTTCACATAGTAATATGTCCCATGTGAAAAAGTAGTGTACATTTTTCATACTGATGAATTTCCAAGGGTTAAAGATTCACTGCTACATCCTAACTAAAAAAAATCCTTCACATAGTATCTTTGGACGTGGTGTTCTTTCACAAAGCTGTTCAGCTGTCACTTATAAATAAATAGGAAAAATAAATGTTTCTGATATTCACAGATGGCTAGTCTTTCCAATTTTAAAATATTTATGATGACTGATGAAAAGCTAACAACCACCCCAAAACACTTCCTACATAGAGATCGTTCAGCAGACGTCATAAATAAGGCCTAAAAATAGCCTAATTTTATGACAGGAAGATATTTACAATAATATTAGGAAATGTCAATTCTACAGCTTAAAAAAATATAAACAAATATGCTACTAGTATCGTGCAGTCTAAATATTTGTATTTGCAATAATCCTAGGATGATGTGACAAACTCTATGGTATTTGATGTTTACAGTTGTCACCTGAATTTTTTTAACAGTATTTTGATGATTTCAAAGAATGAAGCAAATGCAGCATAGACACAGTCTGACATTATAAATAAACACAAATAAACGCCACGATAAGTGATATTGCTGTAAAAGTGAAGGATGGGTGGAGGTGAGGCCTGAGAGTTTCTGGTAACTACTATGATCTATAGAAAAGAGGTGGGACTATTTTCTTGCACTTAGAATTGCAGGACACACAGATGATTACATTAACAGGAAGAGTTGTGACTGTGTTTGTACTTACTGAGATCACATCATCATGTAACCTGAAAGTTGAAACTGAATTGACGATTTAAAATAGAGATGAAAAAATAATTAAAAAATAATAACAATCATCGTCTATAAATTCGATTGTTGTCCCTTGCTACAATAACCTCAAACAGTTATGTTAATAAAATGTAAATGTAATTGCATTAAAATGTACTTCATATTGATTGTGTTTGAAAGACAGTTAAAGCAGCTGTAGCGGGCTGGGCCTTCATTTTTTACATTATTTGTATATATGATTATATTTTAATTAAAACTTTAGTGCTAGACAGCTGATGGGTTCCAGAACATGCCTTTTCTTTTCTGGAAAATGAACGATTACTGTTTGCAACTAAAGCCCCTTTCACACTGGCATGATCTATCTAGGTCAGAACCTACCTGGGCAGGACGTGGTGTCATACCGGTCGGGTACATGATTTCACACTGCTTTTGATAAAGCAGGGTTGACCTGGGTGACAGACACAAGTAAACAATATGCGTATCAATGCCCCGGAAGCAGCTTGTTACGGACGCTTTCATCCAAGCTTCTCTGGATTGAACCATCTGCCCAAATGTTGATTAGAGCAAATGTTTCTTCATCCCTGCTGCGATCTGGCTCATGGTGTGTCTCAAGCAACAAAAATATGGCTAAACAGAATAAACAGAAATGTTCCTTATGGGAGTGAAACCTTCACGCAGGCGTGGCTGTTTGTTATTGGGTCGGCTCACGAACGGCCGTCAAGCATTTTGTCTCATTCAACCCGGGTCAAAGCATGTCGACCCACATCCTGAGGTGGGTCGCTGGACACAGGTAGGGGTGCCAGTGTGAAAGGGGCTCTAGTGTGCTTGCATGAATTCCAGGTAACACACACAATACAGAAACACAGCCTTAGTACTACCGCTATATGTTTACTGTATATCATCTGAGTTTATAAAAAAAAAAAAAAAAACCTCTTCACTTTCATTTGCATTGTTGGCAGTAGCATTAGTTTTTATTAGCACTAGTACAATGATTATTCAGGAATGTTGTCAGAGCATGCCCAGTCTGCCAATCCACTCAGTCCTTTATGTTGTTTTCTTTAAAATATACTAGAGTTACAGAATCATCACAGAATTATAAAAGAGCAGCAGTAAAAAAATCAATAACCTTTCAATTTCACCAAATGATATATTCCCGTGACCAAATTGCCATTACAATCCCACTGTATATTGGTTAATGTTTATTATAAGTAAGAATGTATATATATGTTTAATATAGGAGGCATGTCTAATGTATCAACCTGCTTTTACTGTTGTGGTAAACAACAATATCTTATATTCTAATGATGCACAAGAGACCATTTCAAAGGACCTCACTCTATACTTTGAAATAAAAGTCAGACACTGGATTATTATCCACATCAAACTCAATTATGGGAAAAAATATATTTTCCAATATGTAATATTTACTGGTAATAATAATAATTTAAAGCTGGCTAATGTTAACAGCTGTTTTTATACTTTTTATTTTGATTGTGTCATTTGAATCTTGTGGTGGATTGTAGCGCATTTTGGCTTTCTTTCATTTTGAAATTGCTTGCTTCTAAAACTAAAATGCAGTTGGTCTGGTACATCAACTACTGTCCTTCCATGCATATGGAGATTTATAGAATTTATTATTTACATAAACAAGATATATCCTGTCATAAGTTAATTAGGGTCTTGACCCACAATGATAAACATACTCCTCATTTTTAATGTGTACAAGGTTAATCTCCTACATACTTAACTGACATTTTCATTACTGTATTACTGTAAATAGCCTCCATTGATTAAGGATTGATTTTTTGCTTTGTTTTAAAAAAGATTGTCCTTTGCCAATTTTCTATTCATTATTATTATTATTTATTTCTTAGCAGACGCCCTTATCCAGGGAGACTTACAATTGTTACAACATAGCACATTATTTTTACATACAATTACCTATTTATACAGTTGGGTTATTACTGAAGCAATCTAGGTAAAGTACCTTGCTCAAGGGTACAACAGCAGTGTCCCCCACTGGGGATTGAACCCACAACCCTCCGGTCAAGAGTCCAGAGCCCTAACCACTACTCCACACTGCTGCCCTATTCATGGCCCACATATCTGGAATAACATGAATTCAAATCTTGTCAGATCTCCGAAGCTAAACAAGGTTGGGCCTAATTATCAGCATCATATTTTTTTTTTCAGTACAGAAACCAAAATATCTTTTCATTAACTAAAAAGAGAAGATTACCAAAGAGAAGGATTACAAAACTCTGGAGCAGCAGCAATAACAAGCTGTCACATCACAAAGCTATTTCTCAGGATAAAGAAACCTAAGGAGGTGGAGATCAAAGAATATAAAACATCTTCACCTTGACGTTAAACCGCCCAGCTCTTTCAAATGTCACTTGAACAGATTAATTCCTTTGACACAGCACGGTAGTGAGTTTGACGAAGATATTTTAAATGCAAATGTAAATCATACCACAATGTTATTTGAGTCGTTGGTCACATTAAATCAGAATGTAAAATGTATTAATCATACCCTTCACTGTCTCAAAGTCAACCATGTCATTTATCTGGGGCCAGATTTAGAATGTTCAACAGAGTGCTTAAAGTTCAGCTTGAATTACACAAAAGTACAGTACCTGACAAAACAGCCATGCTAGTATGAATGTTTTATTGGTGAAGTTTGAAGTTTACAGAGACAATACATCAGCTTGATGGAAATAACTGATTGCAAACGTGTTACTCTTTTATTAATGTGCATTTCATTCATTTCAAACTTGCAAAGAGGAAATTGGTAAAATAATGCTAAAATAAAGTAAATAAGTAAAAAGAAAATTTTAAATGGAAAATCATGTAGAAAAATGCATTTCATCTAAAATGCAGTTAATCTAAATACCAGAAAAGGGGCCCTTTTTGAATACTAACTCTAGAGGCTCTTCAGTGTCATTTTTGGTATATACTGGAATGCACTTCATATTAGTTATGAAAGGCAACCGTTGTGGTTATAGCAGATGTTGAGGGCTAGGGATTCATTTTTTGTATACATTATTTGTATATGTGATGATAATTGAATTAAAGTTGGTAAATTTTGGTGCGAGAGAGCTGATCACTTTAAACACACACCTTTCCTTGAGATTCCTGTACAGGGCTGGAAAATATGATTCTTGTTTCCAACTAAATGGGCTTGTGGATGTAAGGTTTGTGTTTGTCACAGGTATGACTGTTTGCTGAGCACTTTATTATTATTTTTATTATTATTATTATTGCACAAATTTACTTTTTTTTTGCACACTTTAGGTGTGATTCGCTTGTCTTGTAATTTTTTTTTTTCCTTTAAAGTCTCACCTGAACAGAATCGAGTGATATCTGACAAAAGGGGAATTTGATTCATGTCAATTGAAAATAGCTGTACTTTAATTAGATACCTTATTTGTTCTGCTTTATAAGCTCCACAGAGAAATGGAGAAAAGCAGGATGCCACAGGGAGAAACGCCATAGAAACATGCCACAGGGAAACGGAGAGAGAAACGACAGGGAGAAGGGAAAGCCAACTGACAGTGAAGAGACTAAACCGAGGGGAACTGCACTGGGAAATTTGCCTGATGCAAAACTAAAACAAAACTAAAGTAGAATGTAGCAAGGTCTGCGGTGAAGGACGAGACAGAAGGGAATTTAAAGCACGTACCCAGCGTGTTAATAAATACAATAGATTTATAAATACTTGTGAACATCTTTCTTTTTGCTGGCTACTCAAGTTCAAATTTTTGCTTCCCTGAAATACAAAGAACCTAAACTTTTGATAACTGTTCATTTTTCATGCAATGAACTGGCATAGTTGGACTACATATTGAAAATAAGATATTGTAAATCCTTTATTTATTCTGCTTTGTCGTCCCTGCATCTGAGTTGTGTGACATGTTCACACAATGAACTTCAATAAGCATTACTTTACTTCTTTACGTTCACTTACATTATTAGTCGTACAATTGGTTTTACCTGCATTAGCACTCAGCACAAATAATGGTTGCATACCTCATAAAAAAAGAACAATACAATAAATGCATGAACTTTTAAATTCCAGCAAATGACATCAAACTTATATATTCATTTTTTTTTTTTTTTACAGTTTACTGCATTTCCTAGCATTGCCATTAAAGATCTGCAGTAGGATGACTTTTTTTGCATATAAGAATGCTGTAGTTTGTTTTTGTATTGCAGGCATGTCTCATGGCTTTTACTGTGACGGGAAACATTATTTTTGTACTGAGAGTCTCTTTTGTCTTCAAACCTAAATAACTTAAATAAGATTATCCTCAGTTTAGATCCAGACTGTGCTATTCTTGAAGAAAAACATAAACATCAAGATTATGGAAATTACAAAATTGCAGTGTTATTCTGATGACCTGCACAACAATACTACAATATATACGTACCTTATCTGGATAGCATATTTATTTTAGGTTGCACAATACAGCAAGAACTGTAGTGCATTTAATTGACTAAGCACTTTTATAAAGCTTGCAAGGTTTTCAGGCAAGAAATCTATAACATAATTAATGCAGTTCCTAGTAGAGCACATTTATTCATTGGTCAGTCTACAAGCCAATTACAGGCAAGTTCCCATCAACCTACTAGGTATATAAACCTACTTCACAAATGCAGTCCTGTCGTGCTTTTGAATTACCATCCACTCCACCACCACCTCACTCTCAGCCTTGTCCAGAGGCGTGGGGGTTCAATGCTTTTGTAATCTGTAAGATTTTGTATTATAATAAAGGTGGTTATTTAACGCAGATTGTCCTGACTGAAAAGCAAGGTGAAAAGTTTGAAGCAGTGTTAAATAAAAAGCTCTGCTAACACGCAATAACCAAAATCTGGTATTCTTATATTTCACATTTGAGCTTTTAAAACAAGAAATCTTTGAAATAGGATTGCATAAGAGATTTTATGCAATCCTATTTTAAAGAGCCTAATGGTGCCCATCATGTAGATCAGCGGTTCTCAAACTGGTGGGTGGGCCCCTCTAGGGGGCCGCAGACTGTATCGTGGGGGGGCCGCAGACTGTATCCTGGGGGGCCGCAGACGGTTCAGGGTTTTTTTTTTTGCTTGTTCTGATCCAGTTGGTCTGCGTGTCCAAACATAAAGTTCAAGTGTGGGTTGATCTGCAACTTACTGTTTTAAAACATATCCAGGTTGTACCACATCCTGCAAATACAGTATTTGCAAAATGGCTTTGATATTGTGGTGTACAATTAGAAGAATACAATAAAAAAATAAAATAATACATACAAAATGCATTAATAAATAACTCTTTAAAACTAGGCTCTTGATATTTCTTTTAAAAAGTAGCCGTGGGGACATTATCATATGTTTTATATTTCCTTGGACGTTCAAATCTAAAGTGCACAGCACAGGCACAGTGCTCTAATTACAGTAGGTCTGGAAAGCTTGCATTAAAACAGCAGTGCCCTTTGGCAAGCAGACTGGAAAACATATTTCACTTGCCTAAGGGCTTCCAATCAGAGTTTCAAATCTAAGTGGCTGGTTTTACTTCAAATAAATCTATTTGGACAATTGCTTTGTGTTCCATAATTGAACATGTGGCACATCCTTTGTTCTGGACTAGTGTTCTATTGGAAAACAAAGTCTGCTTTTTTTCTGCAGCACTTAAACTTTTATCAGCAACAACAGCAATAATTTAAAACTATTGACCTCCTTTTTTCATTGATAACCTATAATGCTCAATTTTTCAAAACAACTTTGTTTCCATTACATTAACTAGAATACATCACCTTAAGAATCCTTGCTAATTTCTAAATTTCTCATGTTTCTTTATCTCAGAATCTTTAACTAAAAAATAGAGAATGTATTATCAATGTCTTATTTTAGTAAAACTATAAATCTCATAAACCCTTCCCTTCTGGGACATTACAATTTTTTCAGTGCAGGATTTTTACTCTCTCCTCACTCTCTCTACCACAGTTTAGAAGCCCAGAAAGACATCAGAATTTGGTATTCCCTTTGTAGCACTGAAACTGCATTTCTCTGTTCTACGATGACTCCATGTCCTATACCCCTTATTCATTTTGTATTTGGCAGCAACCTCAGCAGCCAAAAGTATTGTTAACCAGCATTTAATGAAGTGATATACAGTTACCTATAGATATACCTATTTGAGGATTTTCACGATTTAAACATAATATTTATTCCTTCCATGTAGGTTCAGCAGTCAATGTCAACAGGCCTTCCACTGCAGTGGACTCTTGTGTCCGTTCTTCTCCATTGTATGTCTTTGCAACAGTGTACTGCTAGCATGCCTGGAGTGGGAGCCATCTCTCCGACAGGACCACCAGAGGTTTCCTTGCAACTGCAGTTTTTCTTTTTTCTTCTTAATTAAGTGGTGAGATTAGTCTTTAACCACCCAGCTGCCCATTTATTTTGGCAATTTCCATTTTAAAAATGCTGTTTTTTTTCAGATTTTTCATTCTTAGCCATCAAACAAGCAATTTGGACAGTTTTCAAAACATTTTTTGCTATATTTTAAATACACTCTTTTTTATTGTGATTATGATCAACGGAAATGCAGTATTTCAATAGAACTTAAATAACAAAATAACAACAAAGAGTTTACAATTGTAGCATTATAATATAGATCACAACATAACATCATTTTTTTTACAATGGCAGCATTATAATAACATTATAATACTTGTGCAGGCATATCACTTTTTATAAATTATTTATTGTGTGATAGATTTCAAAGCAGAGTACTTCAAACCCTCATCAATGCTAACATCTTTATCTAGCACATATACACCAGAAAACTTGCATTGCAAATTTTCAATCACGTCATATACAGTATCTTCCCCAGTTTCAGGCACGGGTGTATAGCGCTTATTATCTGTGAAGTGTAGGTACAATAAGTCATTTTGACCAGTACCAAACCTGACAAGACTTCCTTACAACCTGTAACACCAACAAATAAATAAAGAAATCTCCTCGTTTTATTCTCTGTAGATACACAGGCATCCATTTTTCATTCTCAGCTGTGTGTATACAGATGACCCGGTCTGTCTAGCACATTTCTTAGGGACTGCTGCCATCTGCCAGTAAAAAATAAAACTGCATACACTTTTACAATACAGTGTTCTTACTTTTTCATTGAAGCACGTTAAAAAGACGTGTTAAACTTTGCAAATGCACATATAAGTACCTGCACGCTATTCTCATGGGAGTGACAAATTTGGACTTGCATGCGCGCCACGTGTAAATCGTGGGACAAGCAGCTGGGTGGTTAATACCACCCATCAAAAAAAAAAAAAAAAAGGTTTTTACAACCATGGTGAAACACTGATGCCCACTGAACTCTGTGCCCTTTCTCTGGTTGCCATTATTTATTATTTTGTTGCCAAGTTTCATTGGCCTTTGCATTATTTGTTCAGACATTGTGCAATAAGCATTGCTTAAATTGAAATTTGAAATGGGATTACAGAAAATAAAGAAGGGTATCTCTGTTTCATGAGATGACAATTCTTCAATTTGTCCCTGAAAGGTTGTTTGACCTATTGAACAATGCCAATCAAACCAAACTGACTTCGAACATTAATTTCCAAAATCCAGAAAGGTATTATGATGATGACATGATCACATCTAAAATCTAGAAAAAGAACCTTCCACTCAGGTTCCAACAGTCGTTGTAAATATAGCCATTGATACCATCACCAACAGCAGCAGTACATGTATGATCAAACTTACATCTATAACCAACACAACGTCCAGAACGTGGATAGACTCACGTAAAAGCAATAGTAATCAATGTAGAACTGGCTCACAATTTTTGATACTATCTAACGATCATACTATGTTTTTTAATGTTAGACTGAGTTGTAGTATTTATTTTATATGTCATACCTTCATTAAATCCACCTAGTATTACCCGACACCCTTTCATTTAAATGAAATTGGTTCCCCACACCCAGTTCTGCATTAGGAATCCACATGTACTGGATTATCTAAAAAAAAGAATGTCACACAATGTTTTTGAAAAAAATTATATATATATATATATATATATATATATATATATATATATATATATACAAACATGTGAAATTAAAAAACATATACAATACACAGTTGGTTTTCTCTAAATGATAACATATTTTAAAATCAGGCTTCAGTGGTTTTTAAGTGAATTCTGTACACACCATTACCATAGTAACCTACAAAAGGAGGACGATGTGGGTCAAACCTTGTCACCAACAGTTTGGTTTACAGAATTCCAAACCAATTTAATGTTAATTATATATTAAGGCAAGACATATATTGAAACATATGGTCTTTATTACTGGCCTTCAGCCTTCAAAAATGATACAAAAAATCTTTAAGTCATCATAACATACAAACAGTACGTCTACCAACAGACTGAACGATTTCCAAAGACTCTACAATGTAACTGAAAACATGTATTATCATAGTAACCAGGGCTGTCCATCTTACAGACACTTCAAATGCTCCCCTTACCTCACTGTCAAAAAAAGTAAGATATCATTTTCCTGTGTCTGTTTGGCAATCTTGCATGCTTAATAAAATCCATGCTTCTTGAAAGACCACATGTATCATTTGATCAGGGATCAAAGACATTTATGTCATCTACAATAGACTGATGCAGATGTCTGTTGGCATGACCTTTTTTCAGTGATGAATGATACCATTTTATATCATAACATATATGTGCCTCACCACATAAACAAACTACAGCTGTGAAATATTTATATAATATCCCACTGTGTATGAGCAAAAACATGTGAGAATGTGGTGGGGTCGAGCTAAATAAATGAATGAATTGCCAATTTAGCTTGACCACATAAATAAAGGAGGATCTAGGAGACAGCTGAGCGAGCTTATTTTAGTGTAGGACTCAAGAGAACCAGGTGCATGTGCTCCTTGTCCTGTCTCCCTGTGATAGCTCATCTTTCATTAACTATTGTTTTGTATTTTTATTAAATTGATGTCTTTATTTATTTATTTTACTCTTTGAGTCTTTAAGTCAAGCCTCACCTTGTAAAAGAGTGATTTATCCTGGTTAAATAAGGACCTTTTCTCTGGTTTATCTGTTTGTTTTTAGTGATAGCCTTGACACCTTGTCCTTAGCTTGCCCCATTTCTGACCTTGGTTGTGGTCTTGAATCCAACACTGTCCATCTGTGCCTTCAAATGCGACTGTGGTTCCTGATCCCCTCAGTGTCAGACTAAAGAAATCAATGTTGTCATCATCTTTTTTCAGTATCGTAATGTGATTGATACATGTTTGGGAAATTACAGTGATACATCTGCTATATTCAAATCAGCTGGGCTGTCTTCAAACATCATTAACTCTACACATCAATTTCAGAGTTTTATAGAGATATTCTGCCAAGTGTATCATGAAAATAGGAAATAATTTGACACATACTTGGCAATAATTTCAGTATGGCTAACCATGATGGCAAAACCCTTTTGAATGTGTAGCACAGTAAAATAAAATGTGGCTATATGATGCAAAGCTGTCCTGTTTCTCATACCATATGTTCACAATTTGACAATTCTGTACTTCATTTTCATATGATATGCTAGAAATCTGTACCAATATGTTGTGTGAAATTTTAATTACTTTAAATTTAAAAGGAAGTTGATGTGGAGGTAAATAAGACAATTACACAGAGTAATTCCAAATAAGGTCCGCTTTATTTCACACCCTTGATACAATAATAGACAAACACACATACAAGAATATATTAATCAGAGATATAATATACTCATAGAGACGCAACTGAACTAATCCTTACCCTTCCAAGCAGATCGGGAGAGCCCCTCGACCCTGGTAAGAGAAAGCAGCTGTCTCCAAAACTACCGAGCAGGACTGCGCAAATCCTCACGGCCGACTCTCCTCAACAAAGGTTATATTAATCACAGATCAATACAACCCATGAGACGCAACTGAACTAATTCTTACCCTTGCAAGCAGATCGGGAGAGCCCCTCGACCCTAGTAAGAGAAAGCAGCTGTCTCCAAAACTACCGAGCAGGACTGCGCATATCCCCACGGCTGACTCTCACCAGAGCAGGGGGGGAACCCGTTCTTTTATAGCTTACCAAGTTAGGCTTCTGCGTGCGAGAGAGTAATTGGCCAGATCACTTTCTCGAGGCTCGCCCTGTGAATCATTTCTGTAAGCTATCCCTTTCCCATAACATTCTGAGAAAAACAAGATAAGCAGTACAAAAACAAGTTAGATTACAAAAACAAGTTAGATATGCGGTACAGAAACAAGTTATACAAGCAGTACAGGTTATTACAGGGCAAGGGCACAGATGAACTCGAACACATTTCTAGAACATTCTAGAACATTTTTTTTTATTTCACAATACAATCCACCCTCTTCAATATTTCCAATTGAGCCAATAAAACTAGAATGCCTTGGGTGTCAGATATTTGTTTAAGACCCAAGGGAGAGTGATTGCCAGAGTTTATCTGGTTGTGATGCACAACCGTCCAGCCTTTATACGTAAAAACAGAGTTTTTTTTTTTAAACCGCTCTTTCTAAACTTAGATTGTTTTTCCCATTTTCCATCAATTTCCTCAGCCTGACAGAGTTTTGTGTTTCATTTATACCTTTTGTTTGGGCCCTTGCGCCCTTTTGTTTCTGTTTTTTTTTTTTTTTTGTGGTTTATTAAAGGGCACATCAGCGCTTCAACTGTAGCTTCTCTGTGTCTGAGTCTCCTTCCCTGCCAGTAACACCTGTGTCCACAGTGCCATCCTGTCACAGGTCTTAAAAACGATGTACAAAAATGAACAAACAAAAATGTTAAAGTTCTTTAATACAAGATTAAATAATAGAAGGGAACTATTTCAAATCAGTGTGTGTATAAAATGTGGTTGCAGTTGGCAAGTATGGGTTGACAGTAACAGCCTGCCTAGTGATGCACTTATACACTTGCTAAAAGGTCAATTTAAATCAAAATGAATACAACTTATATTTGTTTTTGTTATTAAAAAATCTAATCACAAGAAGCCACTCCTCAGTTTTCAGCACACCCAAGGCATGACAACGACGCACTGAGTCAGGTCAGCCAGATAAAAATGTTGTTAATTTTGTTACTATCATACAGTGAGATCCTCAGGATACAAAAGTCGCTTCAGAAAACAACTCCAATATTTGACATGGCATGATATTACCATGTGAGATATCACCGCAGGTCTTGAAGTATAATACCTCCTCTGAAGTATAAAAACTTTTGCTCTTCTTTAGCAGTGCTATAATTATTGTAATTACTGTGACAGATGCTTTTCCCTAACTTAGTCACCTGTTTTATAACCGCTAGGCATGCTTAAGCTTTAGATTTTCCAATTTATGATATTCATTGAAAAGCTAGTGATACAGAAAGAAGTGGCTTGTTTAAAAATATTCTGTTAATCTAAAATACTAGCATAATAATGAATACTGACAGTTAATTATACTTTGTTTGTAGAGATAGTTCGTTTTATTGGTTTCATTTATGTTGAGCTTGCAGCCGGGCTGATTGCTGCTTCGTGGTATCCTGTGCAATGACATTAAAGCAATTAACCTGTTGAGCCATTGTTGCTGAGCTTTTACTTTTAGTCCTGCCTCTACACTTAATACTCAGAGGATGTTATCTGATGGATTCTGTAATATGGTAATATAAACTTAGAGGACAAAGGCCTATCCTCTATGTATAATTAAAAATAAGAATCTCTGCTGTTTTAATAAGCATTTCATCGAGCACTGAATGCTTAGTATTTGTCTTTGGGGAGACAGTTTCAGACTTTTCATTTTTACATGAGTAAGCAAAAATTGCAGTTATATATACATATCAGCTTGTGACATAAGCATTTCTAGGTGTACCCTGCCAGCAGGCAGTGTGAGGCAAGACAATCAGCATTTCAATTTGCCTTTCCTTCGTTAAAAAGTTTAAAGACATGTATGATATTAATATAGATTCAGACAATGCTGTCAAGCTGTTGTGCATTTAGATCAAGCGGCTGCAGAATTTAATTCCTGGCTGAGCCCCGTTTATGACTTAATGACGTAACCGTAAACTAATATGCGTACTGAGGACACTCTATCAAAGATCAATTAAAAAACATATTCAGCGAAAAAAGGCACTTTACAGAGCGTTTAAAAGGGACCAAAAACAAAGTACACAGAAAGTGTACTTAGAACTGCAAACAAAAGTAAAAAAGGAAGTTAGAAAGGCCAAGAGAGAGATAGAAATCAATATTGCTAAGGGGGCTAAAACCAATTCCAAAATGTTTTTCCAATATTATAACAGCAAGAGAACATTCAAAGAGGAGGTTAAATGTCTAAGAGACACAAATGGCAAAATCATAGATGAAGAAAAAAAAATAGCAAATATATTAAATGATTACTTTTCACAGGTTTTTACAAAGGAGGACACGGACAACATGCCCCACATGTCGACCTGTTCCTATCCAATTTTAAATAACTTTAGCATAACAGAGGCAGAAGGTTAAAGGGACTAGGAGCTCTTAAAATAAACAAATCCCCTGGGCCGGATGAGATCCTCCCAATAGTACTCAAAGAAATGAAAGAAGTTATTTACAAACCGCTAACCAAGATCATGCAACAGTCTTTTGACACAGGGGTTGTACCGACAGACTGGAAAATAGCAAACGTAATACCGATCCACAAAAAGGGAGACAAAACCGAACCAGGTAACTACAGACCAATAAGCCTGAATTCTATTATATGTAAACTTATGGAAACTATAATAAGATCCAAAATGGAAAATTACCTATATGGTAACAATATCCTGGGAGACAGTCAGCATGGTTTTAGGAAAGGGAGATAATGTCTAACTAACCTACTTGACTTTTTTGAGGATGCAACATTGAAAATGGATAATTGCAAAGCATACGACATGGTTTATTTAGATTTCCAGAAAGCTTTTGACAAAGTCCCGCATAAAAGATTAATTCTCAAACTGAACGCAGTAGGGATTCAAGGAAATGCATGCACATGGATTAGGGAGTGGTTAACATGTAGAAAACAGAAAGTACTGATTAGAGGAGAAACCTCAAAATGGAGCGAGGTAACCAGTGGTGTACCACAGGGATCAGTATTAGGTCCTCTGCTATTCCTGATCTACATTAATGATTTAGATTCTGGTATAGTAAGCAAACTCGTTAAACTTGCAGACAACAGAAAAATAGGAGGAGCGGCAAACACTGTTGCAGCAGCAAAGGTCATTCAAAATGATCTAGACAGCATTCAGAACTGGGCAGACACATGGCAAATGAAATTTAATAAAGAAAAGTGTAAAGTATTTCATGCAGGCAATAAAAATGTGCATTATAAATATCATATGGGAGATACTGAAATTGAAGAAGGGAACTATGAAAAAGACCTAGGAGTTTATGTTGACTCAGAAATGTCTTCATCTAAACAATGTGGGGAAGCTATAAAAAAGGCCAACAAGATGCTTGGATATATTGTGGGAAGTGCTGAATTTAAATCAAGGGAAGTAATGTTAAAACTTTACAATGCATTAGTAAGACCTCACCTAAAATATTGTTTTCAGTTCTGGTCACCTCGTTACAAAAAGGATATTGCTGCTCTAGAAAGAGTGCAAAGAAGAGCAACTAGAATTATCCCGGGTTTAAAAGGCATGTCGTATGCAGACAGGCTAAAAGAATTGAATCTATTCAGTCTTGAACAAAGAAGACTACCCAGCGATCTGATTCAAACATTCAAAATCCTAAAAGGTATAGACAATGTCGACCCAGGGGACTTTTTTGACCTGAAAAAAGAAACAAGGACCAGGGGTCACAAATGGAGATTAGATAAAGGGGCATTCAGAACAGAAAATAGGAGGCACTTTTTTACACAGAGAATTGTGAGGGTATGGAACCAACCCCAGTAATGTTGTTGAAGCTGACACCCTGGGATCCTTCAAGAAGCTGCTTGATGAGATTCTGGGATCAATAAGCTACTAACAACCTAACGCGCAAGATGGGCTGAATGGCCTCCTCTCGTTTGTAAACTTTCTTATGTTCTTATGTTCTTAATGCTCCCCGGCTGTGTTGTGAGGAGAATGCAAATGTATCACTATCTGCTCTCAATAATCTGTTTCAATTTTCAGTTTTTAATGACTCCAAATATCGCAAGGTCTCCATGGCAATTCATCCTGTGCATTAATGAGGACTTCCAGCGCAACAAAAGCTCTCACATGTGTTTCGACTTCCCAAAGTGAGCTTAAATTTAAAAAGCTAAAAGTGACTAAAAGTGAATGTTAATACTTCCCTTTGAGTTTTAAAAAAGTGTCAGTTACATGGGAACAAAAACAAAACAGGAATAGAGGCATGAGTTGAGCATAACATACATCTCAGCTGCATCAGTCAACTGAATTCAAGTTGATAAAATTAAATGTAGGTACTTACATTACTGGCGCATTTGTTGATTCATTGGTTCGTTTTCTTTTTACAAAATTTGTCGGGACATAGCTAATGCGTAAGACACAAATATAGCTATGGTTTACTGCAAAGTTGGCTAAACATTCGGTATTATTATATTTCTTAGACTTACAATTGTTACAAGACATCACATTATTTTTACATACAATTACCGATTTATACAGTTGGGTTTTTACTGGATCATTCTAGGTAAAGTACCTTGCTCAAGGGTACAACAGCAGTGCCCCCTCACCTGGGACTGAACCCACGATCCTCCAGTAAGGAGTCCAGGGCCCTAACAACTACTCCACACTGTTGCCCTGTGTAGGTAATTAGATAGCTAATTGCAAATGTAAAAAATAACTAAACAGCAGCTGCACAAGCTAGTTGCTTGCATGCCTTGCAATAAAAGAAAAGTTCCTGTATGTATGATGCCGACGCACTGTAATTTCAATACTATAGTATTGAAGACGTAAGATCTCATATCTCAGCCGTCCAATCACCAATCTTTTTTTTTCATAACCATGACAACGGTGCTGAGGTGGGTGGGACGGATATATTTTTTGAACCACGAGGATGAGCTAGACTTGCTTAGCAGTTCAGTGTAGTTCAGAAGGAAGGAAGGTGTAATTTGTAGAAATAAGATATTAGCCATAAAACATGGGTCATACAGAAGGAACTGTACTAACCATTTGTTTCAGGTAGAATCAAAAGTACATTTATAAAATAGTATACTAGAGTGCAGTACTAAGTTGACAATACTTATTGTTCTGAACACAGCAGCACATTTTCTCTCTGATGTTGTTTTCTTCTTAGTTTTTTAAGTATGGTGGAAGGCTTCATTAAAATACAGATATTTTCTCTATAAAACACTACTCTCACTCTCCCTAGTTGGTAACAAGATGTAATAGAGCTCAGCATCAAGGAAGTTCAACACTAAGGCAGTTCAAAATTAACTGCCTTAGATTAACTGCCTTAATTAAATATTGAGGTTGCAAGAACATTTCCAAGGTACCATGTTCTTACACAATGTCTCAGTCCAAATACTTATTTACACGCACACAAACACTCACACACACACGTGCCCCTCTCCCTGGGAACTTTCAAATCTTATCTAACTGGCATTCAATACCACTGTTGTCACTCATACAGCTCATCCCCTCCTCTCTCATCTATCCCTGCCATTCGCCTTCTCTTTGAGGGGATGGCGAAGAGTGCCTCTTCTCCTTCTTCTTCCCGTCTCCCTATCACTACTGATACTCTCTTGCATCTAATCTCAATCCTCCATCGAGGCTGTTTTTCTCCTTTGATATATTCATGGAATTTCTTTGTCTTTCTGCCGCCTTAGGTTTTCTCTGCTGTTCCGAATTTGCTGTCTCCTCTCCTTAATAAAAAAAGAAGTAGCATTGATGGTCAATAATTAGAGCCCCGTGTTTTTCGCAAATACAAAATAGCATGAAATAAAACGAAATGCAACATATAGAACAAAATTATACAAAATGCAAATATAAAACAACATAAAACGAAAAATCATTTTTAAATTGGGAGGTTTATTCAAAAATACTTTAAATAAATACTTGCAATCGTAGTTGTCAAGGCTCAGCCATTACCATAGACACGGTCTGAAGGGAAAAGGAAGCTCTGACTAGCAGTTGCACAGATGTGTAATTTGGAGCGAGTCATTTGGGAATTCAAATTGTGATGGAAGAGAAGAGATGTTTGTTTCTAAAATGCCTAAACTGTGCATAACAATTAAACAACGCTGCAAAGATGCAGCTGATGGTGACAGAATGATGATGTGCAGATTTTGCAACTGTCGGCTGGAATGGGAGTCGAAAGATACTGTTGTTAAGCAGCTGTTTATTCCTTTTGGGAAAAATATGCTTATATATTGTATTAATATGCTAATTAGTTTATTTATTTCAAGTGGTGCAAACTTTGCACTGGAGCAAATGCTGTTTTGGTTTTCAATGCATTTGAATGAATGAATCTGCTTTGCTTAGTGTTTAAATACTGAGAAACCCCAAGCTTGTTTTGTATACTGGAGCCCTGCTTCAGTGTAATGAGATTAAAATACAATTCCTATGGTTTTTTTGTTTTGTTTTTAATGGGTAGATTGCTGTATGTGTAATTATTATGACAGCCCCACAATAGTAGGGCTGTGTAAATATTTATTTTTTTATTTTATCTTATTGTATTTTTATAGAGGGCATGGGCAGTATTTACTGTAAATAGGCAGTCAATTAAAAAGAGTGCGGGACTGTACATTACTGTTACTGCCACTAATGAGAAATTATGGTAACTAAATAATTTTAGTCCCAGGGCTTACTCCTCGCAGCCCTTGCTCCTGTTCGGTGAATTGCTAGCAGTATTTTATAGCCTCCCCCCACCCTGCAGTGAAGGTGTGGGTAAGGACTTATTAAAAAGTGGCTGCAATAACAATACCATGCATCTTGGCTTTATTTGTTTCCTTGCAGCAGATGTCAGCTCTGAGGGCACTTAGAAACAAAGCAAGCATAGGTGAATCAAATAGATGACCATCTGTGCTAAAATACCTGCCTGCCAGCCTGTCAGGCTGTTCCTCTAATTCCAATCTCTAGAAGGTACAGTGGCTGATAAATAAAATGGCTGGGTGAACTGCAGGCAGACGTTTGCTATATATATATATATATATATATATATATATATATATATATATATATATATATATAGGGTATTGTATGCACAAAAAGAAAATGAAGATCAAAAAACATAAATGAAGGAAAAATGATCTTGCAGTTAAACAATGGTTATTTTGCATCTTTTAGCATATGTACAGTACAAACTGACAAAATCTATTATTGCCTTTAAAATAAGCAAATAAGCTGTGTTCAGTCATTGCATGAGAGCACATACAAAATGATAACCATTTGCAACACAGTGACACCTTGGGGTAGGTGTACAAAGATGGGCCAGCGCAATCATACCGCAATTTGCATTTTCATTGTGAAAAAAATGCATTTAGCACAACTGGCAAAGCACGAGAAAAAGCAGACTGTGAAATGCTTTCAAAAGTTCTTAACAAATTGATGCAATTGTAAGTGTCGCAATTGCCTGCAGCTTTCATACATCTCATTATAATATTTGAGAACCCTCATTTGCACTGAAATGAAATTGTTCCGTACAAAAGGTGAATGACAACGCAAAGTCACGAGTTAAAGAGCCATTAACAAACCAATTGTATCAGGATAGTGTGAACAAATACACCCAAGTCATGATCCTGTATTAGGCGTATATTGAAAAACTATTGTCCTGGATGCCAAAGAGTGAGGGTTATATTGTTGTTGTAATATCTCTCCACAAAACATGAAATATCCAGTCCGTATATGTTCTATTAAACTTCGAAAGACAGCTTTCTCTGCATTAGGTTTTTGGATGGCAGTGAAGAACTCTTGCAGAAGGCAGTTCAGGTCTTGAGGCTTCTGAGTTTGTGTGTACATTTCTGGAGTGAGGATATTGCTGAAAGATGGTGTTAGATGTTTTTGTTATAACTTTTACAACATATTTTTTGTTTAGAATTTGTTGAAGTTCATCTTCAGAAATCGGTAGGAAACGTCTTTCTTGTCTTTTTCTTTGTGATGTGAAAGGAACGCATGTCAGTCTAGGTCAGAGCGGTGTACTGCTGCTATAGATACATTTTATATAAATGCTATAGGATATAAAGGCTATGAATATAGACCATTATTAAGGACTTCTGTCATGTGATGGTGTTTTAAGGAATCACAAGCCAGATTTTAAAACCAAGGTTTAATAAATATAAATATGTGATTTATACTTATCTCTTGTGGGCTAGGTTGTTTACAGATATTTGAATACAGAACATCTAAAAACACAGCCTTTATGCACTGGTGCTTCAATGCATGTTCAATGCCTATAAAAGGCAATTAATCAGAAGTTGTTTCCTATTTTGTTTTAACGCCCTCTGCTTTCTTAAGTCACCTTGTATTCCATGTAAGTCACCTTGTATTCCATGTAAGTCACCTTGTATTCCATGTAAGTCACCTTGTATTCCATGTAAGTCACCTTGTATTCCATGTAAGTCACCTTGTATTCCATGTAAGTCACCTTGTATTCCATGTAAGTCACCTTGTATTCCATGTAAGTCACCTTGTATTCCATGTAAGTCACCTTGTATTCCATGTAAGTCACCTTGTATTCCATGTAAGTCACCTTGTATTCCATGTAAGTCACCTCGTATTCCATGTAAGTCACCTTGTATTCCATGTAAGTCACCTTGTATTCCATGTAAGTCACCTTGTATTCCATGTAAGTCACCTTGTATTCCATGTAAGTCACCTTGTATTCCATGTAAGTCACCTTGTATTCCATGTAAGTCACCTTGTATTCCATGTAAGTCACCTTGTATTCCATGTAAGTCACCTTGTATTCCATGTAAGTCACCTTGTATTCCATGTAAGTCACCTCGTATTCCATGTAAGTCACCTTGTATTCCATGTAAGTCACCTTGTATTCCATGTAAGTCACCTTGTATTCCATGTAAGTCACCTTGTATTCCATGTAAGTCACCTTGTATTCCATGTAAGTCACCTTGTATTCCATGTAAGTCACCTTGTATTCCATGTAAGTCACCTCGTATTCCATGTAAGTCACCTTGTATTCCATGTAAGTCACCTTGTATTCCATGTAAGTCACCTTGTATTCCATGTAAGTCACCTTGTATTCCATGTAAATGATGTCTTCCTGATTCTTTAAGTAGCATCTCCAGAGTTTATCCAGGTGCTGTTAAATCCATCAAAGATAGGAGAAGTGTAAACGATTTAACTGTACATGCATTTTTAAATGTGGGTGTTTATTACAATTTTACTGCTTTATTGTTATAATAAAACTACAGTGCCGAGAAAAAGTTTGTGAACCCCAATGATAATTATGGAAATTCCATAGTTTTACCATGATAGCCTTCTTGAATCAAAATCAGTCTTTTCTTAAATATCCAATAGGGTTTATATTAACCAATTCCATGTCTTTTGAAACAAAATGATGTATGAATTAGACAAACAATGAGTAATTAAGATTCAGGGTATGTAAAAAAGTAAGTGAACCCCTGGTTTTATCAGCTCAATTAAGGGGATAATTAGAATCAGGAGTTTAAATAATTAGGTAGATCTTCAGGGGTGAGTTTGGGAGGCCCCACCCTATATAAAGATCAGAAACTTTGTGAGTTTGGTCTTCACCATACAGGTGTGTGGAAACACATCATGCCACGATCAAAAGAAATCTCTGAGGACCTCAGAAAAACAGTTATTGATGCTCATCAGTCTAGAAAGGGTTACAAAATAATTTCTAAGGATTTTGGGCTCCACCAATCCACTGTCAGACAGATGGTGAAAGTTCAAGACCGCAGTCACTCTACCCAGGAGCGGTTGTCCTACCAAAATCTCTCCAAGAACAAACCGGAAAATCATCAAGGAAGTCACAAAGAACCCAAGAGTAACATCCAAGGATCTGCAGGCCACTCTCGCCTTGGCTAATATGAGTGTTCATGACTCAACTATCAGAAAAAGACTGAACAAGAATGGTGTTCACGGAAGGATAGCCAGACGGAAACCACTGCTCTCTAAAAAGAACATTGCTGCCCGTCTGAAGTTCGCCAAAGAGCACATAGATGATCCACAAGACTTCTGGAACAATGTTCTCTGAACAGACGAGTCAAAGGTAGAACTTTTTGGCCTCAATGAGAAATGTTATGTTTGGCGAAAACCAAGCACTGCGTTAGAACAGAAGAACCTCATCCCAGCCGTCTAGCATGGTGGTGGGAGCGTGATGGTTTGGGGCTGCTTTGCTTCCTCAGGACCTGGACGACTTGCCATCATTGACACAACCATGAATTCTGCATTGTATCAGAAGATTCTAGAGGAGAATGTCAGGCCATCAGTCCATGAGCTGAAGCTGAACCGAAAGTGGGTCATACAGCAAGACAATGATCCTAAACTAACAAGCAGATCTACAAAAGAATGGCTGCAGAAAAAGAAATTCCGCGTTTTAGAATGGCCTAGTCAAAGTCCAGAGCTAAACCCCATCAAGCCCTCAAATGTCACTGAGTTGAAGCAGTTCTGTAATGAGGAAAGGGCCCAAATTCCTCAAAACCGATGTGAAAGACTGACCAACATTTACAGGAAATGCTTAGTTGAAGTCATTGCTGCTCAACGGGGTGCCACCAGTTACCGAATCTAAAGGTTCACATACTTTTTCACACATGGATATTGAATGTTGAATTATTTGTGGATAAATAAATGTTGAAAAAGTATCACGTTTTTGTGTCATTTGTTTAATCAGGTTATCGTTATCTATAATTAGGACTTAGATTAAGATCTAATAACATTTTAGGTTTGAAATATGTGAAATATGTGAAAATCCTAAGGGGTTCATATACTTTTTCTCTATACTGTATGTAATTACCTCTGCAGCCTATGTTCTATTTGTTCATTGACATTTTTAGACATATCATTAAATGAATATGCTGTAAATTGTAGTACTTAATGCGTAAAACAGACAGACACTTATGGGCTGATTGTCTAAATTATTAATTCCCTACCAACAAAACATCTCGCTCTCTCACAAAATGACTACCACACTGACATATGTAAAATGTGCTGTTTTATCCTTGCTTTCATACTTTGACTCTTTGGGAAATATATATCTTACTATATACTGTATTTAATACTATGCACCAGGATAGACCCTTGTGATTTCTGTGCAATCTTCCTCTATCAATACCTTTACAGGTAGTCCTGAAGTACAACCATGGCCAAATGTTTTGCATCACCCTAGAGAATTAAGACATTTTGCTTCAACAAGTTGAAATAAACCTGCTGAATAATGTTACGTTAGCATATTGAATTATGAGCCGCTTTGTAGTTTTCCACAAAAATTGAAAAATGTGACATTTTGAAATCTAACATGAAATACTGTACTACTATTATGGCTTCCTGTAGACTTTTGCAATATCATTTTGTAGTTTCTTTCATTACATAATGTTAAATAAAAGATGTTATTTAAATTTTTAAATATTTAAATTATGTTCATACAGTTTTTTTTTTTTTTTTTTAAATGATGTATGTCTCAATCCTAAAATTCTAGGTGATGAAAAACTTTTGGCCACAGCTGTACATATTGCCTGCGCTTTAAACACAGCTAAGAATAAAACATACAGATTTGAGGCTGGTATTACTAAAACTCTTTGAAAATGCTATAGCTACAGTAGACATGGCTAAATGTGAAAGAAATACAAGGCTAATAGATAAACCTACATTTTGAATATACCTCTTTTTAGTACAGATTTTGGTGCAGTTACAGTTCTGAATTTACAGGGAAGTTGTGGAAATGTTAGTTGACCAACTTGCTGTTAAAAAAAAAAAAGGTATTTCAAAATATTGAACATATTGGACAAAATGAGTCATAGATCACAAGAATGTGCTTTAGTAAATCAAAGGGATTACTGACCCAATGGTGTTTCCCCACAAGTGAGGACTAAACTTATGAACTGCCTGTAAATTGTATGGGAAATTGTAGCTGAATATGCAGCTAAGAAGAATATTGCAGGCTGTATACAGACATTTAAAAATCATACATATGGCATTGGAAATATAAGTAACCAGGGATTGTTTAAAATATCAGATTAATAATATCACAGAAAAACAGATACCGGGGAGAACTTTAATATATTATCTGTCAATCTATCCAGAATGTATATTTGGATTGACTGATGCAGGAATCCTATTGAATGGATTAGTAATAAAAAAAACATGTATAAAAGCCAATCAGAATGACATGCATGACTTATACAGGTATTTCTGATTTGTTATAAGCATGTTAGACATGGGCCCCAACCAGTACACCTTTATAGGAGAAATGGGCTAACAAGGCAGGTTGTAACACATGATTGGCATCCAATTTACTTTCAGTAAGGTTGTGACAGAAAGACAATGATTCTTGGTGGTAAATCTCCCTCCCGACCTGTGAGGGCACTAAGTAACGGGAACAGAGTACCCTGGACTGCTTGGCCTGACACTTCGTTCCTAGGGTTAAAAGGAAGTCGGTCATTTAGAAAAGGGGCGGAGCTTCGGTACACTAACTCATCAACCCAGAAGGGAAATGATGTGGCATCCGTGGATAGGTGGAACGGCTGCAATCGTTTACCAAGGGGTCATAAGTGACATAATCTGTTCCTTCGTTTTGGTTATTAATAAAAGAACCCGGAAGGACCTGTGTTGTGACTATACATATTGTGAGTGTTTGTTTGTCTTGTCTAATTGTTGCTTGTTGTTATTAGACAGCTAACATGTTCCGGAGCTGTCACCAGAGGCCAGCACAAACCTGGAACAGCACCACAAGCACTAATTCATGCACTAAACTGACTTGTGTATGTGTTTTGTGTTTCATGTGGGGGTACAATTAACGGGACTATCATTTCAGGACCAACCCGGGGATTATAAAGTAAATAATACACGCTGCTGTATTACTTACCGGCTTTATTGTTTATTGTTTTGCCGTCAGGCACTGGACAGAAAACTAACAAAACAAACCTTTGCACTGGGATTATAATTGTCTGTCTGTTCATTGATCACCTGCACCTGCACACTATTAACCACTTTGCCACAAAGGTATAGTAGGGTACGGAGCCTGGGAAGGGACATGAGAGAAAAAATGTGCACATGTCTTACTATCTATCTCGGTCGCAGATCGAGATATTATCAGTCGAGATATTATCTTGTGGCCATGAGATAGTAAGACGTGCACAAGAGATATATATTTTTTTCTCTCATGTACCCTCCCGGGCTATGTAGAAAGGTAGTGTTTAATGCAGCTGAAAATAAAAAATAAATGGACTCAACTCAACTCCTGATTATAATTAAGACAAAGTACAAAGGCATTGTGAGTGACCTACATAAAGACCTTTCTGAAAAGGCACTTTCGAGCTTTTGGAGCCAACTTGCATTTAATTGGCACTGGATTCCATAAGAAGCTTCCAAGTATGACATTTATCTGAAGTGCCTTACATTTCCATCAAGCCTGCACTGTCATATTACAAATGCAATCCTAATCTTACTGTGCCCTCAAATTAATGAGCTTGGTGGCTAAACTTCAGCTCACTTTATAGTGACTGTAGCAGGGCTGGGGCCATGCACAGAAGGAGGGGGCTTCTGTTTATTGTAAATAAGAGTGTAGTGATTGTATAAATAAGAATGGGATTGGTTTTAATGGGGAACCTGACGCTCTGTGTGTTGCAGCCTGGCTGCTGTGTTAGTTGCAGGAACAAGCAGCGTGTGTGTGTTTACCAGCTGCAAGCTCCTAATCAGCAGGTCACAGCTTC